>NC_137198.1:6185870-6587623 GCF_960531495.2 Zeus faber | reverse complement strand
TTTCCCTTCATTCACTTTGCTGTGACTGGTGCCCGGCCCTCCGTACCACACACACACACACACACACACACACACACACACGCACGCACGACTGTGAACCCAACCCACTCCCCACATGGATATCATTCCCCCTACAAAGAAATTCTCATGGTTTCCTGTCCCCGCTTTCCATAATTGCACGACGGAACGCCCTGAGAGGAGGGAAATTGCCGTCAACTGCCACGATGCGTTAAAACAAAGCAAAACCGAGAAGGGAAAAAAAAATAAACAAAAACAAGGTAAAGGAAACAACGCTCGGAAGGAGTCCGCTCAGTTCCACACGCGGGTCCACGCCCGCAGCCGGGGGGAGGGGGGGCCCCCGAGCGTCCTTCCCTCCCCAACTCCACCCGGGCGGCGTGGTGGCAAGGCCGCAGGCTGTCAAACACGCCGCCCTTTGAACGTCCGCTTTCTGGGGAGCGCGGGGGGTGGTGGGGGAAGTGTGTTTTCCTTCGCCCCCCGCCCCGAACGCCAGAGACCCCTTCCTTTCATCAGCGCCAACAGCCTCCCCCGTCTGATGTGGTCGGGCCATGGTCGTGGGCCATAGCCCCTTTTTCTGGTGGGGGGCTGGGACAAGAGTGGTGTGTGTGTGTGTGTGTGTGTGTGTGTGTGTGTGTGTGTGTGTGTGTGTGTGTGTTGTGTGTGTGTGTGTGCGGTCCCCGCCCCCTCGTGACCTCACCTTAATGCGTTTTGAGGGCCGTGATGATAGAAAAGGTTATTTGAACCCATCAATTCGACGGAGAGGTAATACACACTTTCCCGACGCGACTATTTTTAATGTCGAATCAGTTGCCGTATTTTAACCACCGATGATTATTGCTGTTGTTATTATTATTGTTATTATTTTTTGTTTTACTTTTAATTTTTCTCCTACTGATGTTTCAGTCCCAGACCGGAGGCTCCCCTCACTCCTCCCCGAGTCACGGCGCCGGCTGCTCCATGCCCATGCCCATACGCTCCACCTCCGCCGGCTCCACCCCGACCCACACCCCGCAGGACTGCCTGGCGGGCGTGGGGGGCGACGTGCTGGAGGCCTTCGCTCACGGTGAGGCCCCGACCTCACTGGCACCTCCGACACCGGGGGGAACGGGGGACGCAAAAGATTCAGCGCATCGCGGACATTTTAGAAGGTGGAACCGGCGCGATCGGTTGTAATTGGGCGGAGTGATCTCACCTGTCCGGAGGAGGAGTCCTCTCCACCTGGTGGAGGCCATTTCAATGTTTATCCAAGTTTTCCTCCTGTCGCCTCCTCGCTTTTTGTTTTTGATATGGGATTGAAAGTTGCAAGGCCAGCGCATCGCTCAATCCAGTTTATCCAAAACTTTGAAGGGTCACTTTGAGTTCCAGCGTGGCGGCTCGGCAGCGTGTGACGACCGCATCCAATCACAGCAGTTGTACCAATATCAATATCCTCTTTTTGAAGTGAGATAACTTTTACCTTCATGCTTATTTTGTCCGTTCATACAAGGACTTTTACTGATTGCACCTTTAAACGGACACAATTTAAGCAGTTACACAATATGATTGATGTTATTTGCTATCCTGAACAATTTTATCTCACACACTAGTTACATTTTAGAGGAATTTATTGTATGTTTGTATAGATGTTTTATTTTTTTTTGTATTCAAGTAAAGAGTAAAAAACAAAAAAATATATATATTTTATTGGTGGAATATTTTGTTTTGCTTTTCAATTATGACATCGTTACACCCGGAAAATAATAATCTGAAATATTCTTTACATTAAATTTCCCTCTCTGCGTCTCAGGTGTACCTAGAAACCTGCGGAACGACCTGCTGGTTGCTGCCGACTCAATAACAAACACCATGTCATCGCTGGTGAAGGAGCTCCACTCAGGTTGGACCCATTTTGTTTTATTTTGTACCGTTTTTTATTTATTTATTTGTTTATTATTTTTCTTATTTTATTTTATTACTTTTCACGATTTTGTGCCATTTTAATCTGAAACTGTTTTCCTGTTTTAGCTAGGGATCAAGCGCAAAAACATATCATTTTCTCATTTTATAATGATACTATAATAATAGGATTTAGGGAAAATGGATCCCAGGTGTTCGGCTTATTTTGTACAGAAAACATCAAGTGTTTAGTATTCATGGATAATGTTTAAATGATTGCAACATAACGCGGCGCATTCCTCATTTCACAAGCTGTGGAGCGCTACAGATGCGGTCCTTAATATCAGCGGAATTGAGGCGCACGATCGATAAATACCTGTGTCTTCCACATCCCGACGATAGCCTGCAACGTTTTTGACGTTTTTGGGATATTCGGGCATTAACGCAGCCGAGGTACACAAGATAAAGTGGAGGACGAAACGTAAAGAAAACAGACTTGAAAACCTGGCCCTCCTCCCTCCCAGCGCATTTAAACGTTGTCGTGATGTGATGTCGCTCAAATGTGAAGAATAATTTGAGGGGAGCGCAGACGTGTGCGTCCTGCAGCGTGGTGAACACCAGCCGTTTCTAACGTGACTGTTGTCTGTTCATCTCCTCCGTCCCCACGCGTCCCGGGGCCTCTGACGCTCGGCCCCCCCCTGACCGTGTTTGCGTTTCGCCCCCTGAAGTGGACGACGCCGCCGAGGAGGAGGAGAGCAACATGCGCAACGGGAGGGAGCGAGGTGAGTCGCTCTGTCCCTCGGAGACTCCTTCAGCATCTTCATCCTGGTCCTTGGTGTCACCTCCGTCGTTCGGCTCCAGAGTTAGTCTCCTTAGATCGCGGAGAGGAGATTTATTTTGCCCAGGGACGCACCGATTTATCGTCCGTCCTAATTTGTGTCGGAAGCGATGCTGCGTTCGCGGGAGCTCGGGAAACATGGGCATCGGCTGTCGTCCAAATTGTTATTTTAAACATCGGTATCAGGATCTGCCTAGAATTCCACAATCGGTGCATCCCTAATTTTGCGATGTTAAAACAAAATAAAACAAAATTCTGTCCTTTGTTTTCCAGCTGAGGCAGAATGAACAAAAACAAAGTATGTATTATAAAACTATAATATATATTAAATCACCATGCATGCAATTATTTAATAATACGTTTAGAATTATCATTATTTATAATTAATTTTAATATATATTTTGATATTATTGACTATATCATATACATGTTGCATTCTCACTAACGACTACCTTCACAACTAACCCACTTATTCATTTTGGGAAACATTTGCTTACATCAAATCTGAGGACTCCCAATAATGGGAAGTATTACTAAATACAGCCACCCCAAAATAATCTCTCCAATCTACCATTACGTCTGCTTTCCGATCCATCAGAGCTATTGAGAGTTTGTTTACATTAGTCGTCATTGCCTTGAATTCTGCTCAATGCAGCTTTAAGACAAGTGCTGCTATTTGATCAGTTGATATAAAGTGTGCGTCACCACACACTAGAGTGTGCGTTTCAAACCGATCACCCGATCACTCTCTAGCGGCCGGAACGGGTGTCGGACATTTTCTGAGGTGTTCCAGATCTAAAAAAAACAACAACTATTACTTCATTACAAATGACCCGCAGGCACGGCGAGATTTCAATTTTTTTATTTTATTTTTTTATTTATTTTTCAGGCTCACTCCCCAGATGCAGATGCACTAAAAAACATTCCCATCTCGTTTGTTTTTGGGTTTTTTTTTTGTTTTTTTGTTTTTTTTGTCCCCAGGTACAGTGGGATTCCAGGGGCACTGAGGGAAGCGGAGCACGCCATTCGATCCCAGAAGGCCACGTGGTCGTCCGTTTGGGGAGAATCCACGACGACGACAACAACAACAACAACAACAACAACAACAACAACAACAAGCTCCCCCTCCTCCGCCGGCTTTAATACACACATAGCACTGCATGCGTAGCCTCCCAGTAACCCGTCCGGGTGGCGTCTCCTCGCACCTCGCGGGGCGTAACCAAAACAAGCTGCTGTAACTTCCTGAGGAACGTCCTGCCACACCCGTTCCACATCTGTACATACGTATATATGATACTGTAAACACACGACCATGGGACTGTCCCCCGTGACCTACTTTACCACCTTCCCCGTCATTGCTTTTGTATGATTATGATGATTAGCTCGTAGTACGTTTTTGTTTTTTCGTTTTTTTGTTTTGTTTTCTCTGTTGTCGTTTTTTTGTTCTTTTTTTTTTTTCTTTTTTTTTTTTTGCATGATCTTGCACTCGTGTCCGGATTTGGGCGCTGTGCCGCGTGGAGGGCCCCACGCCGGCCCGCCTCACAGCTCCCACCGCGTTTACATGCACATCTGTGTTCTCTCCTGCATCCGCTCGTGACTCTGTGCCATGTCCTCCCGTTCCCTTCACGACAGCCAGGATAAGCTTGTGTCTTGATTATTATAATGTTATTATTGCCGCTATGCGCCGATATAAGCCGAGGCATGCTGTCACCTCATCCCCCTTTGCCGTAGACCCGAGCGCTTCGTGCGAGCAGCTTGATCTGAACGAGGATATCGGCCGATGATCTGGAATATTCTGGGCTTTTTTTCAGTTTTCACCGTGGACCGGAAACAGTCGGGTTAGAGGTCAAAGGTCAGTCATCCTTTCAAACGCAGGGGTTTCGATACGGGACGCCGTGCTTCGCATTTCGAGATGAAACCGTCAATAAGAGCGGTCGAGTTCCGGCTCCACGAGCGACACTAAATTCACTTTGTAATTGCGTTGATATTGGATATGTTGTCGGGGAGTGAAACTCTTTTGAAGTACCTAGAAATAAAAAGGTGACGTTGCCAACAGAGTGGAAAAGAAAGTGGATTAGTCACTGGAGAAATTACTCTCAAGTGCTTTTCTTTTTTGTTTGTTTTAGGTGCAGCATGCTGACAGATATGGACAGTTTGTTTTTATGTGTCTGTGACTTGTGTGTGTGGGTGTCTGCCACGGATAAGGAAAGCTATCGCGCCACTATTAAAAAGAAAAGACGCTCTCGTGCATAATGCTTCCGTTCAAAGACCTGCGCCGTGCCGCGAGGTCCCCGAAAAAGCACGATTTTATGAGGTCTGAACCGCCCGTTTCACTGTGTCAACAACAACAACAACAACATGAGCACTTTCCTTTGTGCTGCCGTTGTTCTCGCTGCGACGTTTCCCTTCGGTTCCGCCAACGCTGATGTCTAATTATTCTAGTTTTTCGCCGCGTGCCATTTTGTTGGGAAGAAAAACAACCCAAAACCGCTCGTGCAGCCCCAAACCATCAGTCTGAAAAGGCCGGTTTGAAAAGGCGCGTGTTCTCCAACGGCACGATCTATTTCCGCCTTGAAAAACACAAAATACTGCTAATAATAATAATAATAATAATAATAACCCCAGCGCTGAGGTAGAGAAACATTTTGGGGAGCGGGGCGTCGCCACGTTGTCGTCAGCGGTGAGGCCACGTTGAGCTTGTTGCCGATAGATGTCCTGTCAAGTGCCGCACGGAGCGAGCGTCCTGCGTCCCCCCCGTCGAGCGTTGGATTCCCCTCCCTCTCCTCGTTTGTCCTGGACGTCGGAGGGTGGGGGCGGAGGGCGCACGGGGGGGAGGGGGGTGACACGACTTGCGTCCAGCCTCTCCATTTTTTGTGCCAAAAAAACCCCAAAAAAAACGTGTCTGCGGAACATGTGCGTGTTCTACAAAGTGTGCGTCCTATGAGTGTGTCCGCGCCGTCGCTGTATTATTCACAAGAATGCCTGAAGCTACCCGCCTCCATCAGGCTCCGCCCGCGGGAGGGCGGAGCGGCGTTCCGCAGCAATAGAGAGCGATAGTTTTACACATTCCAAATCTACTGGTGGACACTGACCAAACTCTGCATGGGTCTTACAAATAGGAGGCAGGTGCATAATGTTATGATCATTATTATTGTCATTATGATTCTGATTTTTTTTTTATTGTTTGCAAAGAGACAATGTGCAAGAGGACAACCTCAAAAACGCCCCCGGTGTTATTTATCTGTGTGTTATGTACGGTTATGCTTCTGGTACGCATCTGTTTTTTAATTTTTATTTTTTCCCCTCGTGTTCCTCCATTTTACAAAAAAAACAACAACATAGTTTTATGTCACATGGCCACTGTCTTTTGTAAATACATAAATAAATTGTGAGATATATTAAAAAAGATTTAAAATATGACTTGCTCTGTCTGCGACGGCTCTGTTTTCCCCGATAATCCCTCCTCCGTGTGCGATCTCATGACTACTACGTCCTCCCAAAGAGCGAGGACGCCAACCGAGAAAAATGGGAAAATTTGAAAAAAAATTTTTTTGAAAAATTATGCATTTAAATTTGGAAATAATAATAATGGCTGAGGCATTAACGTCAATCTTTAACGTTTCATGTTCAAAACACTGATTTCAAAAGCTGCCGTCTCTGAATCAATATCATTTCCTTAGAATCTTTTGAGATTGCTCACAGAAAAAAAAACCTCCATAGAGATTGGTGACGTTCAGAGACAGAATTCCTACAAAACAGGAAAAATGAAAATTTATTTGACAATCGAATCAACATCTTTTATTTTTTTTCCCCCCAAATTTCGACGTTTGACCGACAATTCTACAATGAACGAGGACACGAGCCCCGACACCGTGAGAGGGGAAGATGAGACGGCCGTGCATTATTCATGAGGTCAACAAACTCTGACCCAGCAGCTTCCAATCCGTCTGGGTGTTCCAGATCGAGGCAGACAGGCAGACACGCGGGTGGAGCAGCCAGACGGGTGGTGCAGCTCCGGTGTCATCTGCCGGCCGCGTCATCTCCTCCGCCGCTGTCCTCATGTGAACCGCCCGCAGTGGGAGGCGGCGACCGGGGGGCGAGGACACTTCCCCGCCTTCCCACCTCCACCCTGCTGCTACTCCACCTCCGCCCTGCTGCCTCCCCACCTTCCTACCGCCGCCCTGCTGCTTCCCCACCTTCCCGCCTCCGCCCTGCTGTTTCTTCACCGTCCCACCTTCGCCCCACTGATTCTCCACCTTCCCACCTCTACCCTGCTGCTTCTCCGCCTTCCCTGCCACCACCATGCTGCTTCTCCACCTTCCTGTCTTCAACTTGCTGCTTTCTCACCCTTCCCACCTCCACTATAATGCTTCCTCACAGTCCCACCTCCACCTCATTGTCCCCACCTTCCCATCTCTGCCCAGCTGCTTCCCCACCTCCACACCGCTAACCTGCTGCTTCTCCAACTTCCCACCTCCACCCCACAGTCCCACCTCCACACTGCTACATCCCCACCTTCCCACCTCCGCCATTGTGCTTCTCCACCATCCCGCCTCTACCACGCTGCTTCCCCACCTTCCCACCTCCACCTTGCTGCATCCCCACCTTCCCACCGTCCCAACTCCACCCTGCTGCTTCTCCACCTTTCACCCTCCCCCAACTGTCCCCCACCTTATCATCTGTGTCCTGCCACCTCCCCACCTCCCCACATCCGCCCCTGTTGCTTCCCCCCTCCCTTCCTCCACCTTCCTGCTTCTCCACCTTCCAGCCTCCGCCTTGCTGCTTCCCCAACTTCCCACCTCCGCCTTGCCGCTACCCAACTGTCCCCCACCTTATCACCTGTGCCCTGCCACTTCCCCACCTCCCCACATCCGCTCCTGTTGCTTCCCCGCCTCCCTTCCTCCACCTTCCTGCTTCTCCAGCTTCCAGCCTCCGCCTTGCCGCTTCCCCAACTTCCCACCTCCGCCTTGCCGCTACCCAACTGTCCCCCACCTTATCACCTGCGTCCTGCCACTTCCCCACCTCCACATCCGCTCCTGTTGCTTCCCCGCCTCCCTTCCTCCACCTTCCTGCTTCTCCAGCTTCCAGCCTCCGCCTTGCCGCTTCCCCAACTTCCCACCTCCGCCTTGCCGCGACCCAACTGTCCCCCACCCTATCACCTGCGCCCTACGACTTCTCCACCTTCCCACATCCGCCCCTAGTAGCAGCCCCACCCCCCTATCTCCACCACCCTGCCTCTCTCCACCTTCCCGCCTCCACCCAGCTCCTCCCCGGCTCTGGTCGGACCCTCGGAGAGTCGTTTGGACCTTTCTGCTGCGCGGCCGATACAACTGGAAACATGTGTCTCCGTCTGGTGGCAGCATGGAATCAATCAGAGTTAATGGGAAACAGAACCTTCATCAATGATCATTACGTTTCATTTCTATTATGTTTTCTATTACTGCAGGGAAACTACCATGGTGTTTAATAGACAGCAAACGAATGATTTATATCTTTTATGCCTCATTTGTTATTACTTTGCTAAGTGGGTCCGTACAGGTACGGGGGTCCATCATCACCAAGTCACCTTTAATGTTTCACGCCAAACTCCCGACAGAAGTACATTGAATACATGCCGTCGGAGAGTTAAATTCACTGCTTTTAAAGACAGATCTGACCAAATATACGATTTTTGGACGACTCATCTCTGTCTTATAGAACATAGTATTGCAGGTAAGTGTAAAGTTTAATTCAACACACTTCGTACAGTGCAGAGGTTATGCATAAACAGGGTTATGAACTAGATGATGATTCCATCAACAGTTATTACAATCATTTCCTATTATTAGTAAGTGATTAGGATCTGTGAGGCTGAATCTGACTAATTTGGACAAAAAAAATGAAACATACTGATGGATAAAATCAGACAAAATGTTGATAATGTTGAGATAATGAATGCATATCTAATAAAATGTAATGACTTTCAGGCCTTTATAATATTTAGGCTTTTTAAGGACCTGCAGACACCCTGGAATGGTCTTCTCTGAGATGGTGCCAGTTAAATAAATAAATGATAAAAAAGAACAATTTGAATTGTATTTTTATTATTATGTAGTATTATTTTATTATCACATATATATATACATTAAAAAAAAAGTGTTTTTATTTTTATTTCGTTTTACTTTGGTTTTTACTGGCCCACTGTGTCACAGTAAACCGGCTCCCTCTAGGACCCGGCGGCAGCCTCCCGGAGCCCCCAGGCCCCTGCAGGGAGAGAGGCAGCATCTGGAGGAGCGCAGGCCGGCCGAGGGAGGCGGAGGACGGGGAGAGCAGAGCAGGAGGCGCCGGGCGAGCGAGACGCGAGAAGGGCCAGGCCGGGGGGACTCGGCCGAAACGGGGTAACCGACGCCGCCGATCCACCCGCGCGACACCCGGCCGCTAGGGCGAGCCCCCGCTCGGGGCCGTTCGCCGCGCTTTTAGGGGAGCGGAGGCGTGAGCGCGACAACGAGAAGGAAGAGCCCCGGAGCGGAAGGAAACAGCGGCGCCGCGGCGGAGCTCTGCAGCTGCGCCGGGTAGACGCTGTACCGGGTGTAGACGCTGTACCGGGGGGGGGGTGAATCCGCTCCGCTTTACTCAGGCTGCGAAAACAGAAGACATTACTGGGGGGTTTTTATTTTTATTTAATTTTTTTTTTTTATGTGTTTTTATTTTTTTTATCCTGATTGGGCCCTGGCCTCCGTGGGGCACAGTCCCCTGGATGATATTCAGACTCCCCCTGCAAAAAGGGGGAAAGAAAAAAAAAGAAGAACACACCATAAAACCGTCTAAACTTTACGCGTTTTAACGCCTGCCCTGCGCGGGATCGTTAATACGGCTCACACGAGCGAGTCACGTGGTTGTTCGTTATTAATGTGCAATATGCACGAGAACGGAGCTTTCCCTCGCGCCTGCCTGGCCCTGTGATCCATCCCCTTTTTTTTTTTTTTTTTCTCGTTACCGTCCCCTCGTGCAGCGCCATTCATTTGTGCATCAAACTCATTCGATTTGCCTCACGCCAGATTAACGGGGAATCAAGTGAATATTTCGGGCACGCTCCTTTGAAGCAAATTGAACGCTTCCTCGTCTGTGAACACACGCACACACACACACACGCACACACACACGCGCGCGCGCACCGTGCTACACCGCAAGTGCACCACAGTTTACTCGAGCCGGGGCTCCACCAGCCCAAGTGCTTCCAATGGAGGAGAACCCCGCGCCCCCGGGTACTGCCGTCCCATCACCCGGGGGGCGTGGGCACAGCCGTGCGGGGTGAGACGCGGAGCCCGGGCCCGGCCGGGGGGCGTGCGTGCGTGCGTGCGTGCGTAGGAATCCGTCGCCACCTTTGGGGTGTCACACGATTGCACGCCGCGCGCGTTGCAGTCGTGTCGAATTTGATTCCGCTTCCAATTAGATCTTGATTCGCGCCGCAGCCGAATCCCAAAAACGCTCGCCAGGTCATCCGTCAACGGGGCAAGGCCATTCCTCATTGCACGTATGAATTGGGTTTATTGCTGAACAGTCTATTTCGAAAGCAGTGCATCAGTGATTCATATTTTGCGGCAAAGCCCCCACACAGACAGACAGACACACACACACACACACACACACACACACGCACACACACACACACACACACACACACACTCAGCGCTGTATCTTGTTTTCCAGGTAAACAGAAGGAAGAAGAAGGATCATCCATTTTTTTTAAATTTTTGTTTTATTTTTGTTTTTTGTTTTTTATTTTTTTTGTAACAACCAAACCCCCACCTGGTGCTTTCCCCGCCGCCGCTGACCTTAAAAACGAGGCCGGCGCCACCACGAACGAGACCCCGACGATGCCGTCCAACTCCGTCACCAACGCCGCCGCCGCCGCCGCCGCCACCACCACCACCACCCTGTTCAAAGGCCCGGACTACGGGGACTCGCTCGCGGGCAGAATGGTGAGGAGGCGAAGCGCCGACCGAATGTCCCCCCCTGGGAAATCGGACATTAAGTCCGCGGTGTGAGATTGTTGGAGACGGCGGGACGGGGCGGGGCACGGTTTAACGCCCGTTTCCGTGGGATCAGGGGAACCGCCTTCAAACAGACGGTGAAGGCGTGGTGAGGGGGCTCTGGGCGGCCTCAGGCGCTCGTAGTTGTTGTCGCTCGCAGTGTGAACGGACAGAGGAGCAACTCCAGAGCAGCGTGCAGCGGTTCCCCAAGGCAGAGGCCTCAATGGCGCCAACTATGCAGACTTTTAACAGTTCATGGAACACACCGTAATGACCTTTAAGTGTTGATAGGACAGAGTATTACGATTTAATAAGCGGCGGTGGTTTCGCCCACTACTTTCACGGCAAATTTAGGATTGTACATCATTTATAACGGTTCGTGCATCCGTGTGTTTGTGTGTGTGGGCGTGGGCGTGGGCGTGGGCAGACGTGTGTTTGCGTTTGAGGGATTTTAATTGTGTCGTAACTTTGATATCGCATGAAACTAACAGTGGCAGTAGGAAGTTGATGCTAAGGGTTTGCTGAATTTCCCTCCCCGGGGAGGATTGATGAAATCTTATCTTCTCTGAATCGCAGCAGCAGTTAAGATCATGTGAGACAAGGTGAGACAACACAAACTATGTGAGACTGTTCTATGAATGAACTCGATCAAACGGTGAGTCCGTGTCTTATTGATCCCCTCAGGTCCGTCGGGCTTCTTGGGAAGATTCAGCCGCATTGATCTATCCCCTTCCACCGATCGGGGGACCCTATGAACGTATGTCTAATTGATGATGTCATTGGTAGGAACCCCCGCCAATGGCGTCGCCGGTGAATGCGAAACGGGGGGGATCCGCGTTCTCCCCTGCGACCGGCGTTCAAACGTACGGCGCCCCCACGCCGCGTCCGAGCCACAGCGGCGGCGCTGCGTCTCCCGGTCGTCATGGCAGCACCCTCACCGTCCCGAGCTGTTGTTTTGTTGTTTTTTTTCCCGCGGCTCGATGTGACGCCTGCTGTTGTAATGGTGGCTGGTGACGTGGGCGTTGGCTGTTGTAGATGGAGCCGGAGCCGTGCTCTATGTGTGCTTTGCGGGGGGCGGGGGGCGGGGGGTGGGGGTGGGGGGGCGATCTGTCCTCCTCTTCCTCTGCGCTTCCATTACACAGCGCTGCCCCTCGTCCTGTTGCCTGGCAACAGCCGTCGCTTTAACCAACTGGCTGCCCGGACGGAAATAGTGGAGAGATATTGACAGCGTGGTGGGGGTTCACTTCAGGCAACGCGGCAAATCGTATTTGAGGATTTATGTTCTCCCATCCCCAAAAAAAAAATTAAGGATGTGCTCATCTGTGTGTGTGTGTGTGTGTGTGTGTGTGTGTGTATGTGTGTGTGTGTGTGTGTGTGTGTGTGTGTGTGTGTGCGTGTACTGTAAACAGTGCTGTATTTCGGCGTGTGGGGAATCGGATGGAACAAAACGCTGCGGTTTGGTGGGTTTCCTACGCAAGGAGCCAGGCAATTGTTCCATAAGTGGCTCCCAAATGAGCCGGCACACCAGGCTGCACTCAGAGCCGCCTATTATCTATGCAAATTCTGCCCCCCCGCCCCCCGGTAGAGAAAAAGACAAAAAAAAACCACAGAAAACAAAACGCACCCAGGAAACGGCGGAGGATTAGCGATCACAAAAAAACAAACTCGGAAGGTGAAGGGCCGCGTCGAACGCGGCGGTCGCGGCGTCATGGGCTTCTCCATGGCATGCATGCGTGGAAATAATCGGGATTTGCCGCACCATGTGAAGCCGGTTACCTTGGTGGGGCTTCTCAAATACAACGGATCGCAAAAACCAAAAACAGATCCCATCAGATTAGACGGACATGCGGAGCGTATTTGTTTCATTCTTTTCCTCCATAATGGGAATATAGTGTGTTCAGCCTCCTTGATCTCCGTGCTCCAGCCAAAAATGCCCAGAGCGCAGATTACTTGAATCTCTCCTCCTAAAAAAAAAAAAAAAAGAAAGAGAGAGAGAGTTCTGGCATTTTAATAAATGCTGGGTTTTATCCTTTTTCCCCGTGAATACTCTGAGGACATAGTGCTGGCAGACCTTTGGAATTCTTGTCTATTTTTATTAACATCCTCTTTTCTTCACAAGAACAGAGATGTAGGGGGGTTTGCTTCTACAACTACACCGCGTTCCAAATTATATTTTTCTCTGATTTTCCTAAATAGTCGATGCAAATGACAGTCAGTGTAATTTTCAAGTCATCAACCGTGAGGGTATAATTCGAATGTTATAGAACAAACCTCCCAATGATAACAGTATTTTTTTCAAAAATAAAAAACTCAAAATGCACTGTTCCAAATTATTATGCACAACAGACATTTTATAGGTTGTAAAGAACTGAAAATGGTCATTTGTTGAATGTGCAGCATTAGGTCATGTTTACTGAAATCAAAAGCTATTTCAATCAAAAACATCTTAACAGGCCAAGTTACATGTTAACATGGGAGCCTTCTTTGATATCACCTTCACAGTTTTTGCCTCCATTGAACTTGTGAGTTTTTGGAGAGTTTCTGCTTGAATTTCTTTGCAGGATGTCAGAACAGCCTCCCAGAGCTGCTGTTTTGATGCCAACTGCCAAAGGTTCTCAATAGGGTTGAGGTCAGGGGAGGATGGGGGCCACACCAGGAGTTTCTCTCCTATTACGCCCATAGCAGCCAATGACACAGAGGTATTCTTCACAGCATGAGACATTGCGTTGTCATGCATGAAGATGGTTTTGCTACGGAAGGCCCGGTTCTTCTTTTTGTAGCGTGGAAGAAAGTGCTCAGTCACAAACTCTATATACTATGTCATTTTCACACCTTCAGGGGCCCTAAAGGGGCCTAGCAGCTCTCTCCCCGTGATTCCGGCCCAAAACATGACTCCGCCACCTCCTTGCTGACGTGGCAGCCTTGTTGGGACATGGTGGCCATCCACCAACCATCCACTACTCCATCCATCTGCACCATCCAGGGTTGCACGGCACTCATCATTAAACAAGACTGTTTGAAAATAAGTCTTCATGTATTTCGGGGCCCACTGCAACCGTTTCTGCTTGTGAGCGTTGGTTCGGGGTGGCCCAATAGTAGGTTAATGCACAACTGCAAGCCTCTGGAGGATCCTACACCTTGAGGTTGGCGGGACTCCAGAGGCACAGGCAGCTTCAAATACCTGTTTGCTGCTTTGTAACGGCATTCTAGCAGCTGCTCTCTTCATCCCATGAATCTGTCTGGCAGAAACCTTCCTCATTCTGCCTTTATCTGCACCAACCCGTCTGTGCTCTGAATCAGCCACAAATCTCTTCGCAGTACGATGATCACGCTTAAGTTTTCGTGAATTATCGAATGTTTTCATACCTTGTCCAAGGCATTGCACTATTTGGGGCTCTGCGGCAGCAGAGAGATCCTTTTTCTTTCCATATTGCTTGAAACCTGTTGCTGCTTAATAATGTGGAACGTCCTTCTTAACTAGTTTTCCTTTAATTGGGCTTAATTGGGCAAACTAATTATCACAGGTGTCTGAGATTGATTTCAGTGATCCAAGGAGCCCTGAGACACAACACCATCCATGAGTTTAAAACAAACAATTCAATGGTTAGGACACTTAAATCCAATTTGCATAATAATTTGGAACGCAGTGTATTACGACCAGAGATAGTATTTTGGTTATATCATCAGATACAGAGATGCTATCATTGATTTGCCCCAGCGATGAACAAAGTGTTATAAAAAATATGTATATATATCAGATGCCAGCGTCCCTGCAGGTTCGTTAGGGACAGTCAAATCACCCGAATGCTGCAAACGCTTCAGGGCCTTTCACACAGGACACGGTGTTCACCGAGTGCTTTTGGTTGCTAGGCGAAAATAAATTATCGATTGGACTGAGGATTGTACTGCTGTCATTACTTCTACAACAGGAATATTGTTTATGGTATTATTTTAACTTCAGTTGGTCTGTATGAAACATTACATTAATTATATTTCTATATTACATTTCAATATAATAAATGTCCGCGGACTGTCATATCTTATTTCAACGACAGGGAGTAGTCGTGGTTATATCTTGTAGGTAGTATTTATTACCTATAAGATCTGCCACCTGGGCCTTTGCTCGGTGCTGGGGCTGTGCTCGGGGCGGGGTCCCGCGTGGCACAGCCCATACACACCAGTGGAGGGGAGAGCGCAGCGCGTCCGATGTGAAGGGCTCCTCGCTCGACTATCACTCAAAAGCCCGGTTAAACAAGTGCTTTGACCGAGGTCTGCGGCGCGACGATACAATCACTCACAAACACTCGGCAAAGCTGCGAGCGGCTGGTGGAGAGCTCGCGGAGGGCGTCGTTATCTTGCAGGCAATCCCACGCTCAATTGTGAAGCAATTTAATAAGCGGGGGCCCGGCCCCGGCCCTCAGCGCCCGCCTCCCTGTCGGGAGGGGCCCGGACGTCATTTGCATTCAGACCCGGTGCTGGTGCCGGTGCCGGTGCCGGTGCTGGTGGGCCCGTTCAGCCCACATTGCACCCAGAAGCATCCACATTAGTATCATCTTTTTTTTCCCCCCCGTCACCCGTAGGGGCCTTGGCGGTAGGAGCAGCGGTGCTTTGTTCAGGGGCGGACACAGCTTTATCAATCGAAAGGCAGATTGCAGCAAGGGGCCGGGGGGCGTGGACGTCTTTGTAGCCGCGTCAGGAGGAGATTGCCCGTGGAAGGTCAGCACCGCGTGTCTGCCGAGCTCTCGCTCCTGCCCGCTCCGAAGGGGCGTGGCATTCAGGTTCCCCCGTAACCGTCTTTGTCCGCTCGGCAGAAAGGACGGCTTGGCTCAAGGGTCGGTTGGGGTCCCCACGACTGTTCAAGTGTTTTTCGAGGGGCATTCCTTATTACTATTATTATTATTATTATTTTTTGTGCATTTACAGCAAATCTGTGAGTTTTTCCGAAATTAAATCGCCGCGCCGCTCGTTCATGACAGCCCCAAAAACCTCCGCTATGAAAATGAAAATTTTTCAAAAGTTCTGTTTGATTTGAAAAGTCAGAAACTCGCTCACGTTTGGGGAAGGAGTCAGGAGGCACCGAGTTGAGCGGCCACTCCGGCATGAGATCCTTTAAGTGAAGAAGTGCTTAACGTCGTAACAATCACTCGAATGTCAACCACAGGGCAACGCCATTTGATTCTGAGTTCAGAGCTTAAGCAAAACGGTTTCACGTAATTCAGTGTGACTGAGAAAGATACACGTCAGCAGCCTCGCCCTAAACTGCTGTTCGTCATATGGAGCGCCCTCGTTCACGCCGTCATCACCGTCGCCGTACAGCTCCGTTCTTACCTACACGTGGTCGGTTGAAGGTTGAAACGTTACCAGCGGCGACGACGGCGATGACAGAAAGTTGCAACCTGCCCTCGTGGACTTTACAAGTATGTATACTGAGGTAAAAAAAAAAAGTATTGTTTTCTAATGCTACGCCAGAAAATACAACTCCTTTAAATTATCTATCTACGTGTGTAGCGGCGGGGATACACCAAAATGCTTTTACACATTGAATCTCCTCGGGATTTTGGCTCAGACTCCACACAGAAAGAGCCGTACCGCTGAGCCATCGTGTCCCCCAAGATTTCCACAGGAGCGGGGATCGAACCCCACGAGGGACATGCGTCCGTCGGATCACTAACGCCTTAACCACTCGGCCAGAAGCGTGTTTTGTAAAGACAGTAAAGCGATGCCGTTTTCTCTGAACCCCCCCCCCGGCCCTTAGACTAGCACCAAAAAGGTGGCGGGATTGTTTTCGGATACTGAGTTATTAAGCTGAGTTCGGTATCGGCCGGGGCCATCTCAAATCAAATGACTGCCCGTGAGCCTCGGGGGTCCCTCCAGACAAAGAGGTTCCCTTGTGACGTACGAGGCCCCCGAAAAAAAAAAAAAAAAAAAAAAAAAGTCCTTCGGCGCAAACGTGACGGGGGGCCGATTTCATGCGGCGCCTCACCACCCTCCTCTCTCCCGTTCTGTCCCCGCAGAGTGAAAGCAGCGCGGTGGACGAGGCCCCGGCGACGGAAGAGCGGCCGGCCAAAAGCGGCGCCTCCTGTAGAGCCGGCCAGCCCGGGAGGAAGCGCAAGCGTTTCCCAGTGAGTGTCGAGCTCCGAGAGGCGTGAGCCCTGCCCGTCGCCTGCCGCCGGGCGTCGCGTTCGAGGGCGCCGCGCGCCGCGCTCCGCCCTTTGACAGCGCTCAAGCACCGCCCCACCCAGAAGTCTCCCCCTCGTTGTGACGCACAAGTTGTAACGCGTTCATGTTTAATTTTCGCAGTTTAAATCCAACTCACAATGATTATTTAAATGATGCGCTGTTTATTATTAATTTTTTTAACCCCCCTCAGACGTTACCATTTGCATAAACTGCTGTTTTCAATTATTTTAGTGAGCGGAGGGGGATTTTAAATGAGAACTAAAACAAACAAACAAGCAAATAGACCAACACGTATGACTTGATGTACTGTATATACCGGGTATATATATCACGTAAACACATTTTCTCACTTTGAGAAAAAATTGTGATATATGGCATATTTACTCCTTCTTTATATAAAGATTCAAGATCTTTATTTGTGGCATGCAGTCGTACAAGTAATATCCAGCGGGGAATAACTACCTTATGTACACACTCTGCAACAGGGAAAATATTAATAAATTATAATAAAAATATTCAGTAAACTGTTATTCCCCAGATGTACAATGACTAAGACGTACAAAAGCAAATGTGCAATGATGCCGTTATAATAGTATACATAAATAAACAGCTTGTATACTGTATAGGTATGTGCAGGTATGTACAGGTGTATTATCTCATTATTATTGATTTGGTTGAAAGTTCTGTTCAAATCAGTGTATTCCCTCATCCAACCTTGAAAAACCACTGAGTGCAACTCCAGATTCCGGTAAAGAGCAATTTAAATGTGAAAGTTGTATTATTTTAAAGCAGCTAAAATAATACCTGGTCCACGCCAGCGTATGCCTCGTTGGGTGAGGTCTAAATTCATGACAAGAAACACGATGGATTAAAAAAACGACGCTGTCCGGCCGCTCGTCGCACCGCCCTGTCAAATTCACCGCGGCTGCCAGGTGCTCGCATCCGTGCCGGGGGGCGGAGGCGGACCCCGCCAACCCACGGCCGGGCAGAGGGCCACACGCGGGAGGACGCAGGGGTGTGGGACGCCCGCGTCTTAAAAAAAAAGCCAGCGCCGGGGACAACAGGCTGAAATATGGAGGGTCGGAGGATTTCCCCGCGAAATAATCTCGCGGATTACCACTTTAAGCGCCCCCTGAGAGCCGTAAATTGCCAAGTTGGGTCAACCGGCGTTTGGTGGCTGACCCCTGGCTGCCTGTCTGCGCCGCCTGATTGACCGCCTCTAATCTTTGACCCCTGGCGGAGGCGGGCGCGTAGTTCACTGTGTCACTAAATCCGTCCCAAACTGTAGTTCTGCGGCACGCGAGTGTGTGTGTGTGTGTGTGTGCGTGTGTGCGTGTGTGCGTATGTGCGTGTGTGTGCGTGTGTGCATGTGTGTGTGCGTGTGTGCGTATGTGCGCGTGTGTGCATGTGTGTGTGCGCGGGCGCCTGCCTGCGCGTGTCTTTACGCGCTGCCAGGTCGTCGGGTCCCAGTTTCCGCTCTAATTTACGAGTGCATTCGTTCTGGGCGCGTCCTGCAGCACCGCGCACACCCCTCGCACACATTGAAGTCCCTCATCGCTCCGTCTGTTCCTCGCGCGTTCGCGCCAGAAGCTCCCCGGCGCCGAAAACTCAAACCGGGCCCGCGGGAACCGCCACCCGGGAGCTGCGACGATGTTTTTGCGAACCGGATGGGCCATTAGCCAATCCCCATCGCCGTCGCCGACGAGGAACATGGGCGCGTCGCTGGCGATTGGCGTAAACAAACGGCCGCAAAACTCCCACGCCGCTGGCGGAGGGGAGGGGACGCCGCGGGGGGGCCCCTCGAGGAGGGCCTCGCTCGAGTGTTTTCGGAGGGGGTAATCCCTGACACGCGAGATAGGAAAATAAGGTCTTCGCATCTGAAACCGCGTAGGGGAACTCCCTGGTCGGGCTCCGTCTCTATGGACGCGACCGTGATGCAGTTTCCCGGGGGTGGCGTGGGTGGGGGGGGGGGGGATAGGAAATTGTCGTTCATATTTAAATTCTGATCTGTGATTGGTTCGCCGTGGGACTTGCAAGTGCGTGCGCAGCTGTTTAAGCTCTGAGAAAATAAATTGATTGCGTTCCGCCCTTGGTAAAACTGCTTCGCTCTGTTGTCGGTACGGATTCAGAACGTCGATGCAGAGTAACGCTCTGCGACGACGACGACGCCCGAATGCCGACCGCTTTGACTCGAAGCGCGTCGTTCCTTCGGGATTCGCCCGGAAATACGCTCGCGCCGCCCGTTGCCCCGCGAGTCCCACCCGAGCCGCTTGTTCTGTGAATGTTTTTTGGGGTTTTTTCGCTGCAGCGGCTGTAACGGTGGCACCTGGCTGTTTGAGGAGCCCTCCATTCCCAGCTCCCAGTGACCCAATGAGAACTGTCTGAAAGTCCCTTTTTTTTTTTTTTTTCCTTACGGATATTTTTAGAAAAGAGAGAGAGAGAGAGAGAGAGAGACGCCACAGAGACACCAACCCCCACCCCCCCTTACTCCCATTTTCTCCCGTTCAAACGCTGGGAGTAGAACAGGACTCCTTTTCTAGGTCGGCCGCGAAGGCGGCGGAATTTTTTTTTTAAGGAGCCGGAGGGAGGAACCATTTATTTTTTCTTCGCCGCTGAAACCCTAAATCGCTTAAGAGCGGTTACACCACGCTTAAAAAGAAGATTTGCCGTCAAATCTACTGTAAAAAATGAAAAAAATAAAAAACACGGTACCTGTGGTTGCCAGAGCTCCACTGTAAAAAAGACAGTGACACGGTGTGAGACATTCCAGGATGGCAAAAGTGATTTTTAAAACACATTTAAAACCGTCACTTTATGTTGAAGCACCGTTTACACCAGAAAACAAGCACCGGTTCTAAACGCTGAGATCGCCACTAATCGAAATTCCATACCCTAATATCTCAAATGTCGTCGGTTCTGGCAACCGCAGCTGCCGTGTTTTTTTATTTTATTTTTTTCATCCCGTTAATTGGGGATTGACCGGCGTAAATACTCGTTGCGGGAGGAAAAATAAATGTTTGGGCCGGGCGTTCTTACTACAGCGACCAAGGGGGGGGGGGGGGACGAAAAAAAAAACTCCATCTTGTCAAATGGCCAACATTCCTTCCATATTTCCGTGCTGCTGTAATACAGGAAGCGCCGGCAGTGGACTCGCTGAACTCCCAACATAATCCCTCCCTCGATTCAGAGTTAATTGATATACAGCAGAGCTATGCGCCGGGCTTTCAAGTTTACAACTCGACTTAAAACGGGGCTGGACGGGAAAGGGCCCCGGTTCATTCACGAAAAAAAAACGTGTGAAAGTTGAGTCACGCCTTTGACTGTGTCCAGATACAGCTGAGGCGACTTAGAGGATGAAAGGGGGAGGGAGTCGCGTCGGCGCGAACGAGAGAGAACGTTCCCGTCTTATTTACCGCGCGCTCTTCGTGGTGGCTCCAAACGCCGCCCGGGCCCAAAAATGCTTTAAAAACAAAACTCGGATGTCGCTTTCAAGATTCAAGATTTTTATTTGTCACATACATATACATACTTCCATACATATATGCAGTGAAATGTAATGCAACGCACCCGGTGATAGCACACAATAAGTCCTAGGAAAAAGTACAAAAATAAAATAAAATAAAAAGTAGAAAATTCCTTTCTAATAGACCGACTAACTGACTCCTAAAACGTAATACAGTAAGTGGAATACTTATAGAATTAGATAAAAAATATATAGAATAAAATACAATAAAAAATAAATCGAAATAAAATGGAATAGGTTGAAGTAATATGCCTATGTATATACAGATATGTGCATTTAAAGTGGCATGTGAATTAAAGTGGCATGTGAATGTGAATAGTGTGAGGTAGTGTTTGGGATAATACAGCACAGTATACAACAGTACGGCGCAGCAATACGGCATCACGAACAACCCTGAACAGTGATACAGTATGCGGTACAGTATGCTACATACAGTACAGTAGGTAGTGGAGCCTAGTGCATGGCTCAGTTAGGACCCCTGGTGAGGTCAGCGTTGACAGTTCTGATGGCTTGAGGGAAGAAACTCCGTCTCAGTCTCTCTGTTCTCGCTGCGTGACTGCGGAGGCGCTTGCCTGACCGCAGCAGCTGAAACAGTCTGTTGTTGGGGTGATGAGGATCCTTCATGATCCTACGGGCTCTGCTACTACACCTCCTGGTGTATAACTCCTGCAAGGGGGGGAGGGTAGTTCCAGTGGTACGTTCAGCTGAACGCACCACCCTCTGCAGGGCCCGCCTGTCCTGGGCAGTACAGTTCCCAAACCAGTTCCCAAACCCTGCTTCCTCTCAGGCTTACTCTTGTGATTTGCTGTGAACCCTGAAAGCAGATGCGCCGACCGCGGTGTCGCCCCAAAAACACCGATGTCCACTTTGATGGCAGTAACAACAGCGCGTGTCTGCAGGTCCTTAAAAAGCCTCAATTCAGCCTTAAAAGTCATATATATATTGAAAATTAAGTTGAAATTAAGGCAGCATCAATTCAAATGGCTATTTAATTACTATATATATATATATATACATATAGTGTATATATTCTAGGTCCATGTATATATATATATATATATATATATATATATTTATATATATATATTTATATATATGGATAAAATGTTTACGTTGAAATTGAGGCTGCATCAATTCAAATGCTCGTACTTACCTGTAAAAAGTTCTGTCGACGAAAAGTTCTGGTGACCTTCAATCCACGTCATAAGTCATATTTCATGGATAAGAGTGATGATTTGTGCAAAAATGAGACTGAAATGTCTTTTGAAATGCTCTTGAAAAAAGGTAGTCAAAGTCATTCTCCGGCCCCCCTCCCGCCGCCCCCGCAGGTGGAGAGCTGCGGTCCGCCGAAAGACGCCGCGGGCGGCGGCAGGGGCCCCCCCGTGGCGGGGCGGCCCCCCACGGCCCCGGCCCTCAACGGAGACGTCGGCGGCGGGCGCCAGGACCGGCCGCCCGCCGCCCGCCTCCCCAGACCGGAGCGGCGGGAGGCGGAGAACGGGATCCCCAGGGATCTCTCCCAGGAGGGCGGCAGGTTCCCGTCCCGACGGGAGGGGAGGGACCCGGGCAAGGGCCAGGAGGACGCTCCGTCCACGCCGCACAAGAAGCGGGGGAGGCGGAAACTGGAGCGCCCGACGAAGTGTGAGTTCACGCCCCCGCCCGTTAGTTTTTTTTTCTGTTTTTCCCTCCTGTGTGCGCGCCCATGAACTGTGACAAACATGGAGGAGCGATGCTCGGGACCCGCACACTGTTTACGTGCGCCGTCGCTGCGCGGGGGTTTGGCTGAAAGCGTCTTTGTCGCGCCACCAGAACAGTCTGGAATAGAGGTAAAGTTTGACCCGGTGGAAGCTGGTTCTGGATCACACCGTGTGGAGCAGCTGTTGACATATGTTTAAATATAGCTGCATTGTTTGGGTCTTAAGGGATAAGTATTTAGTCCAATTACATCACCTTTGTCTGTCTCTCTGTCAGGGTCCCTGCCAGACACTCCTTCCTTTCCCATATGTCTGCTGTCTGTCTGTCTATCTATCTATATATCTATCTATCTGTTTGTCTGTCTGTCTGTCTGTCTGTCTATCTTTCAATCTGTTTATCTGTCTATGTATCTATGTATCTATGTATCTATCTATCTATCTATCTATCTATCTATCTATCTCTCTATCTATCTCTCTATCTATCCCTCTATCTATCTATCTATCTATCTATCTATGTATGTATGTATGTATGTATGTATGTATGTATGTATGTATGTATGTATGTATGTATCTATCTGTCTGTCTGTCTATCTTTTGATCTGTTTATCTATCTATCTATCTATCTATCTATCTATCTATCTATCTATCTATCTATCTATCTATCCAAATATCCGTCTGTCTGTTTGTCTGTGTCTGTCTGTCTATATCTATCTATCTATCTATCCATCATCTATCCGCCTGTCTGTCTGTCTCTCTCCTTATTTTTCTCTCCCTTGCCTCGACACTCTCTATGCTCTTCTCCCACCTTTTTCCCTCCTCCCTCTCTCTCTCTCTCTCTCTCTCTCTCTCTCTCTCTCGATATCTCTCGGTCTATCCGTCTCAATCCACCGTTCTGTTGTTCCCTCTCCCTCTCTCCCTCTCTCTCTCCCTCTCTCTCCGCTCTCTGCCCGTCTCGGCCACGTGTCTCTTTCCTCTCTCCACCGTGCGCTGTGCAGCCCGTGACCTTGGTAAAACGAGTGCAGTAAATAAACCCGTTGGGGGGGTGGCGGGGCGATCGAGCCGTCTCCTGGCAACCTGCCCGCGTTGGTGCAGAGCGCCGCGGGCCGGCAGGTCTCTGTTGCGGCCGCCTCGCCGCTGGGGGGGCCGTGCCAGGTGGATGGCACCCGGCCCACGGCTCTCACACACCGAGTCTGCACTCTTTATTAACCTGATCCGTGATCCCATGCACTCTCTCTCTCTCTCTCTCTCTCTCTCTCTCTCTCTCTCTCTCTCTCTCTCTGTCTCCCTCTCTCTCGCACACACACACACACACACACACACACAGATACCCACATCGACGATATCACGTAACGACGGCGCTCAGTGCAGTTTTTAACTCTTTCGTTTTGGTATTTGTTATTTACCAGAGAAGACGTGCCTCATTTTTTTTCGTGACCAAATACGGACGCCAAATGTCAAAATTGAGGTTATGGGCTCGATAGATGGCGCAGATATCGCCGCGGAAAGGCTCATATGTTGTCTATAATATATAAAACACAACATATGCTGATACAGTTTTGTGAGTTTTTGCAGTGAAAGATGCGTCTCCAATGGCAAGAAACAAAGAGACGGAGGCGGAGAGGCATTCTGCGTTAAGTCAACGCAGATGGCGAATTAAACCCAGACCTCAGAGATCTCACTTTAAATTATCCTCATGCCTCCGCGCGTACTCGACACATGTCTCCCTGTTCCGGAATTGTATTCTACGGGAACGCTGATTGTCCTGAGCTGTGATTGTCAAAAAAACGCCAGGCCCTCCGGCTCAATGGGTCCGAGCGGGTGGGAAGGGGGCGGCGACCTCAGACCGGCGGCGCCGGACTAGAGGGTGGGGGGGGGGGGTGGTCGGGGTGCGGCGGATCGATATCGGGCTAAAACCCGCTCCCCATCTGGAGGGGCGCGCGCGGGAAGGATCCGGGCTTCGCCGGGCCCGGGTGGAAGTGAGCGCCGGCGTTAAGGGAGCTGGAGCGCGCTCAAACTGGCAAGGTACGTCCTCTGTGGGGAGCGCTGGCCAGGCCCCCACCTCCGCAAACCCAGTGACCTTGGCAGCGCGCGCGTAAAGTAAGCCTCGCGCTGCCTCACCAATTTGTTATGTAGTCATTTATTATGCCCATTGTGGCAAGGGAGACGAGGAGAGCGGGAGGGAGGGGGGGGGGGGAGAATGGGGAGAGAGGGGAGTGGGGCAGGGGCGTCGATCGGGGCGTGCGCGGAACAAACTTGAGAGAGGTTATAAGAGAGCGCCGAGACCTGTCGCCAGCGCAGGTCCCTCGGGCGCTTCGGGGGCCTCTCGGAGCCGCGGTGTCACGAAGGAGCCCCGGGGGGGGGGCCGGGGGGGGGAGTTCACGCCGCTTTCTGATTCCCTCCCTCTTTTTTTGTCTCTTTTCTTTCCTTCATTTTGATCGAGTTCCAGCTGAAAATAAGGTCGTGGAAGACGGTTTCCAGACTGTGTGTGTGTGTGTGTGTGTGTGTGTGTGTGTGTGTGTGTGTGTGTGTGTGTGTGTGTGTGTGTGTGTGTGTGTGTGCGATGAGGCCGCAGTGTCGAAAGTCGCCGTGCTACGCAGCGACTTGGCGTAGCAGTCGGACGATTTTAAGCAAACATTTCCGAAACCTTTCACGTACTTTGCACTTGAATAAAATTAAACACTGACAAATTAAACAACCCCCCCCCAAAAAAAAATGACTACGGTGTAATTGGACATTCCTCGTAGTGAGACGCCGGTGATCCTCCAGCTGCCGTGGTTGAATAACTGGTGATGAATCACGAAAAATCCTGATTCCTGCCATTCCAGTGTTTCAGTTGGGCTCCGTCCACGCTCCCTGGCTCACCTCTCCCTGCCCCGCTGAACAGGGGAAAACAATGCTCTCCGGGAATGAATAACATGCTTTTGTTGCTATAGACCTGCAGGATGTCAAATCAAAGCCAAGTTAATGGGAAAGCCCACATGCACCGTTTTTACAGGGGCAAAGACTCTTTTTATTTTTTTTTTTTATTAGACTGCGGTTACGTTTGCATATTCCTGTCGAGGTCGAAGCGTTTGCCCAGCTATTTTTCACCGGCTGTAGCTGCACTAATCAGAGCTTTGTTGTCGGTGAAGCATGGATTGTTTTTTATATATATATATATTTATTTATACTTTATATATTCGATTGCATTGGACAATATTGTTTTTTTTTTTTTTCAAAAGCGAGGAAAAAAGGGTAAAAAGACATACACTGGTAAGCTGAACCCACACACTACACACTAGAAGCTCGATCTTAAAGATCTTACGGGGCCTTTGGAAGGCGGACGTGAGCAGCATATGTAGCCCCCCCCCCCAGTACGTGGTGCACTGTGGCTGCTCAGCGTCAAGGCTCTGAGAGGGGCTGTGTTAATGGCAGCCAGCTGTAGCCGCCGCTCCGCCGAAGGGGGATAGTATAAGGTCAGGCGTGTGACATTTGCCAAAGTATTCCTGGCCCTCCGCCGCGCTCATCGACCTGGGCAGGCGCTCCGAAAATCGACCCCCCCCCCGCACCCCCCTTGTTCGCGCGGAGCGGCCACGGCAGTCCCCCAAAAATCGCCCACCCTCAGGAAAATGATGAGATCTGAACCTGCACCGGACGGCTACCTGGCGGCTCGCTCTGGGCTGGAAATTCGACGGCGCCGCAATGTTTCCTTCCGGTCTTTTTTTTTTGTTTGTTTGTTTTTTTTGTTTTTTTGCTTCGTTTAATCAAACTGGATGGTCGGCCAATTTTTTTGAATTTTTTTTATTTTTGATGTTCTTTTGGGGAAAAAATAAATAAATACAATTCGATCAATCGAAATGACCTGCCACTGTCCGATGCCTGACGGGGCCTCGTTTGAAGATAACAATAGGTGTGGTGAGGGCTGTTGTTACCGGGCGCTTGTCCACTCTCCCGTGAATGATTGGGGCCATCCATTGTGTCATTGTCTTCCCCTCTAGATGTGGAGCACAAGGAGGAAGACAGGGCCGACGGAGTCAAGTGTGAGGTAAGATTTCCGCTCTGTTGTGTTCCCCCCCCCCCCCCCCCTCGCAGGCCGTACCTGAACCGCACCGCGGCGGGAAAGGAGGAAGGGCCCCCCCGTCTCAAACACGTGCGCTCCGCGACCGACCGATAGACGGGGCCTGTCGGTCGGTCGAGCCGATTCATAGTTGATCCCTCGATTTGGGTGGAGGCTCAAGGAGGGGGGAAAAAAAACAAAAAAAAGGACAATTTCCGCGGCAAAAAAAGATCACACGTCGACAGCGTTGCCGCGGCGATCGACTTTCGGAGAGGCTCTTCTGCCTTCCCCGGGGCTCAGTCTGGACTGGCGGACTCCCTGTCCCACCAGCGCCGGTGACGGTGATTGGAGTTGACAGGTTGGAGCACAAAACAAGTAGCTTCGGTTATATTTAGCCGTTACTTGCAATGTGCGGCGGTCATTCTTTCCTGTACATTCAAACTCAGCATTTCACAGCCGAAACAAGCCCGTTAAGGCACGCTGGGGAAAAGAAATAAATAAATAGTGTTAAAAAAAACCTGAATGAAAACTTGGGAAAGAAATGGTACCTGATGTATAGATTTGATATATCAAATGCACTTGGGAGGTCGTTTTTCCGGTCGGCAAGTGACTTTGAGGCGAGGTCTGGTCGCCGGGGGGCGCCGCGAACAGACCGGCGGCGGGATCGGCCATCGCCGGCCCGCCCCATCGCAGGCCGAGGGTTGGCGGTCAGAACCGAGTCGTCACATCTTCGCGGGTTTCGACGCACGAGGGGGGGCTCCTCGGAAGCGGGGAGTCGACCGGCGGCGGCGGCCTCGCTTTACTTACTTTGAGAAAAAGAAAAAAAAAATCCACTCTTTTCCCGTCCCTCCAAACAGGGAGGTCGAGGGAGACTGCGAGGGGGCGTTGGTTGGGAGGTCAGCCTTCGTCAGAGGCCCATGCCCAGAGTAACCTTCCAGGCTGGGGACCCTTATTACGTTAGCAAGAGGACCAGAGAGGAGTGGCTGGCCAAGTGGAAGACGGAGGTGAGTACCCCAGCTCTTTCCCGGCCAGCGTCCCCAAAGGGAAGCCAGTGGGGCAGTGCAGGGTTACCCGCAGGGCTAGGGGACCCCAGGGGTCCCGGGGGGTGGGGGGGGTGGGGGAGGGCAGGGCTCCTCCGTGTTGATGTGCCAAGTGTATTTGATGGTTCATTTCATACCTCACGAAGGTACCATTTATTCCATTGGTTTTGCAGGGTTCATTGGTTTCCTTTCAAAGTCGCTAGTTTTTCCGTCGTCGCGGTCGCGCGCGCGGGGGGGGGGGGGGGCGTCATCACAGGGGGTGACGGAGGCCTCCGTCGGTTTTTAGTGGGTAACAGTATTGCGCGCAGTGTTCGGCAAAACCGGCCCCGTTTGTCTGTTGCCGCGGTTTTTGTGTTTTTTTTGTTTGTTTGTTTTTTTTTTTGTTTTTTTTAATCTCGCGATAAAGCAAAATTCCAGCGCCCGTGCCTCCGGGGTGCCGCGCTCGTCTTTAACGTTGTGATTTTTTATTTATTTTTTGTTTGTTTGTTTGTTTGTTTGTTTGTTTGTTTGTTTTTTCGTGCGGAAAAACCGAGCGGGCGCTTCTCGACCGATTTATTTATTTATCTATCAATCTATTTTTTATTTATTTATTTATTTTTTGTTTCTGGGCGATCGGTGCTTTTCGTTACCAGGTAGAGGTGGGCGGCGCAAGAGCGTTTCTTGGAAGAGAGCGCTTTGAAGGGACTCGGCCACGGCTCGTGCGCCTCAGCGAAAGGGAAACCGCGGCAGCTGTTGTTCTTAGTTGCCTTGACGTTATTCAGCCATGAAAGGGCTTTGATAATTTTAGATTTGTGGTGTTTTGGCGCCTGTTGATCCCTTAACACGGAGGAAGGCAAAACAATTTGTACGGGCAACACGTTGAAAAATGTGTTTTGCGTTAACGGCAGTGAACGGCCTCGGATTGGTTTCCCATGCGCTTGATTTCATACCGCTGATAACTGTTCCCCCCGAAGAACAACACCGTGAAACTCCTCGCAAATGCACCGTTTCCTGCGTCCGGGCGGCGGCGTCCAACGCGTCCGGCGTGGCTCCCCGGCAGCAGTGCGCGGTGGTTGTACTTTGCCCTGTTACATAATGAGCTGTCCCCACGGCAACAAGATGGGGGCACTCCATTTTTTATGCCCCCCCGTCCCACTCCGCCCCCACCATCTCTCCGTTGGATGGGCTTTAGGGGGGTTGGGGGTGGGGGCGGCAGTAAAAGTGTCCGGGGGGAGGAAATATTGCCAAATTAGCAGGACATCCCGGGGTCTCGCAAGCCGAGTCTCATAAAATAGCGGGAAAGCGGTGCGTCTGCGTTCGCCCGGAGAGAGCTGGGTTTTTCTTTGCGTCTCAAACTCCACAAACAGCGGTTTGGGGTGTGTGTGTGTGTGTGTGTGTGTGTGTGTGTGTGTGTGTGTGTGTGTGTGTGTGCGCGCCGAGCGTGCGCGTAGCAGTTTGGGAACCCCTGCTTTAAGGAAGGGGCAGCCTCTATGTGAAGGAGTTCAGTATTGTTTTTGCTCCTGCGTGCTGCCGGAGTCAGAGTCGCAGGACTCGGGGGGGCGGGGGGGCAGGGCTGAAAGGGTTAACTTACTTCTCCTCTGTCCAGGAACCAGGAACACGATCGCTCGCTTTATGCGCCCGGCGTTACAGTGGACTTTTTCTCTCTATCTCTCCCCCTCTCCCACCCCCACGCTTCCACGGACCCCTCCCCCCAGCTATGGAAAGCGGCTCTGTGCTGTGGATATGAGGGTGAAGATGAGGTTTGCAGCAAATTTCCAGCTCTGCTTGCAAGACAGCCTCTTGGCCCCCCGCCAGCATTTTGCAAGTCCTCTCCAGCCAACCAGAATTCCTGTCGGCAATCACCTGACCCCCGAATTCCCAGACAAAGAAATGTTCTTTCTTTCTTTTTCTTTTTCTTTTTTTTAAGGCGATCCCTCGTACCGCGAGGGGAGGGGGGTAGTTTAAAAAAAAAAAAAAAAGCTTTTTTTTTTTTTTTTTTTTTTTTTCAAGACCCACTTTGGATTATATGTGTGGCGCGCTGACGTGTATGGGTATGTGCACTGCATTGTTTGTTTGATAACAGCGCGGATAGAGCGGCCGTCTGATTAGCCCGCGTACAGTCGGAGAGAATATGCTGACTTGAGGTTTTTTTCCGTGAGAGTTGTTACGGACCATCTGCCGCGCGCGGCTTAAAGTGAAACCGTCTCTTTAAAAACGAAAAAAATGAAAGTGGAGTCGGAGCGGGCGTTTTGCAGACTGGGCCGAGGAGAAGTTACTCGCGTGGAAAGGAAAAAAAAAAAAAAAAGTTGTTTTTAAAGGAAACACAGCAACACAGAACGTCCTCCCATGTGGAGACTGTGCAGAACAACTCCCTGCAACGCACGTTTAGTGATTACTTTTACTACTTTTTGGATTTAAAAAAATTCACCCAAATATTTCTTATTTGATATTATTTATACTATGTTATTTATATTCACTGTAGAGTGTTTGCAGAAGACCATGGATCTATACATTTTTTGGATATATTATTAGGATATATGTTGTAATATGGTGTTTTTACCTGGACAATGCACTGCAAAGGATGTGCATTTGACGCGTCTTAAAGCTTTTCAACTGTTTCCTGCAAATCATACCGCCATGCCCTTTTTGTCAACTTCTGCCTTGTTTAGTGAATTATACATTTTTAGTAAACTCTATTCACCGTTGTCACGCTGAAGGAGTTTAATTGAATTTAAAAGCTTATGGGGTTGTACAAGCATACTCTGTAAAAACAAAAACGGATTCATGGGTAATTATGTCCCTGTATTCATGGCTGTGGCTGTAATATCACCAATTATCTGTTAAAAAGACGTTACACAATGAGGACCAGATGGTCTCTTTCTCCGTGACCCCCTCAAGGCGCCTAATGAAATACACAGCTTTCATGGGGACCCCTGCTTAAATAAGCCTAATGAATACTTAAGCCACGTTGCTGCACAATATCACCGGTTGGGATCTGCCAGTTAAATAACTTGAGGCGGTTATTTCGGCTTCAAAGCAACTTTCCTCCGTGGGGTCGGCGTTCAGGCTCAGGGTCCTGTGTCGTGGTTGATAACGGCACCTGTTGTGGCTTGATGAAAGTGGTGGTTTTTTTTGTTTTGTTTTTTTACGCGCACACGAAGCCGGTCAGAAGATGTGCCCCGGCTCTTTAAATTTAAAGACACGGCGGGCTTATTTACTGTATTACCTGTCAGGCGTCCTCACACGGGACGGCCCCCCGCTGAGCCTTTGTTGCCAGTTGCGCATGAGAGAATACTGTATTCAAAGGTCAACTCTTTTGTGTTCCTTCAAAGGCGAGCCGCCGTGTCGCCTGAGAAGGAACGTCCACCGCGCCCGGTTGTCCCAGACAACTTTTACGTTTAATCACAGTAGAACTAGTAGAAGTATTTCATATTTCTATTTTTTTTCAATAAGCGTAGTATGGGATAGTGCCTTTTTTCATGCCTAAAAAACTAGTTGCACCTAGGGGATGCAGTGTGGTCATCGTATCCCTCTTTGACTATTATTAAGCTGAAACCTATTAAGTTGACCTTAATACGTGAGTTAACCTACTCATGTGACCTTTACACTCAACCCCTCTTGTTCTTGTTTAGCAAGCAAACAGGGTGTCAATGCCTAAGCAAACAGTTGTTTTCGTACCGACAAATCAACTTTTAACGATACCTGTTGTGGTGAAATGCGCGGCGCGTTCACCAGGGAGCGTTTATTTTTCTCCCCCTTTTTCCCCCCCTCCGATGCACTCTGTCACCCCCCGAGGCCTCGGGGTATCATGGGAGACACCGCTCCTAAGTCAGATTATCCCTCATTGTTCACCCTGCGTGTCTCTGCACCGCCACGGGGCGACAGCGCCGCCGCCGCCCCGGTTTGTCCTCGCGCAGAAAAACCCAGAACCAACACCGGTGCACCGGCGCCGTTCATGTTGTCCCCATTGTGTTGCTATTAACACAGCTTATGTCTTAAATATGGGTCAGATGATTGTTTAAACGCCGTGTGTAGTGTCACCGTTTGGTGTTTTCCTTCGACGTGGTGCGGCAGGGCGTGCAAGCGCTGGTATTTGTGAAGTCAGCGGTGACGGGCAGGCGTGCGTAAGTGATAAAGAGCGCATTGTGTCTCCGGGACCTCCTTCCCTATTCTCCCCTTTGGACCCGCGGAGCCTGTCGTGCTGGTGTAGCTGCACACACACTGTGAGGCCCCCGAAAGGGGGCATTTACAGCTAAGGGGGAAAAAAACAGAGACAAATATCTGCCTCTTATAGCCACTGTACTCACACTCCCTCCCTCCCCGCTCCACTCTCCGCTGGCCATTTTTAGAGTCACTTTCCCATTGGTTTAGAGGGGAATTAGCAGCCATACCCTGGACACGGTCAAACCCTAAACATACCAAAATGGCCACAGCAGCAGCGGCAGCAGCAGCGGCAGCAGCAGCGACCCAAGTGCAAAACGTTCCTCCGCGGTTCCTGTCCCGATGCTCCCGTCTGCACTAGTGATGGAGGACGGCGTTATCAGTTAAGTGATAGAATTTCGCCTGCGATCACAGTAAGTCAGTTTATTTCCTCCGGCGAGTCAGATGACCTGCTCCCCTGACTCGCAGGGTCTCGGCGTTGTCGCCCAGTAGTTGTTTCCCCAGCGGGCGTCTTCGCACATTCCGATGTTTAATTGACATTTGTTCGCTTTTATAGTTTACCATTGCAGAACCCCACATCTGTGTGTGTGTGTCTGTGTGCGTGTGTGTGCGTGTGTGCGTGCGTGCGTGTGTGTGTGTGTGTGTGTGTGTGTGTGTGTGTGTGCGTTCCTGCAGAGCCAAGAGGCCCAACAACACATATGGCCCAGGGCTTTGAACCGTGCGTCCAGCTCTACTATGCAGATATTTATAAACCGCAGCAACACAGTGTCTTGATTGAGGAGCACATGTTTCTACTCGGGCTGTGGCTCCGCCCCTTTGCCGCCTTGCCCCGCCCCCCCTCCCCCACCAACCCATCAAGACCCTATTGTTTACCGGACACATCGAAGGATCGTACTGTAGAAGCCCTCGCTCTCTCTCTCTCTCTCTCTCTCTCTCTCTCTTTCTCCTTCTCTGTCTATCTCTCCGCCCCCCCCTCTCTCCCTCTCTCTGTCTCTCTCTCTCTTTCTTTTTTTTCTCTCTCTATCCTTATATCGCTCTCCCTCTCTTCCTCTGTCTCTACCTTTCTCTCTCTCGCTCTCTCTCTCTCCTCCTCAATCTATCTGTTCTTTCTCTCCATCTCTCTCCCTCCCTCTCTCGCTATCTCCGTCTATCTCTCTCCCTCTCCCTTTCTCTATTTGATTATCATTATCAGTTTGACTCAAAAGGCTTTAGCGGCACAGGATACATAGGTTTACATTGCCAAAGCAAATGGATAACGAAAACTCTCTCTCTTCCTTCTCCCCACCCCTTCTCTCTCTCTCTCTCTCTCTCTCTCTCTCTTCCTTCTCCCCACCACTCCACTTAGCAGAAGCACATTTTTTTAGTACAGTATGAGACCAAAAAACCCTGAGAACGATTTCAGGAGAGCGAGTGCAGCTGTGCACGAGCAGCCTATAGTAGGACCAGTGTTTACATATGTGACTGCAGGTATATACTGTGTGTGTGTGTGTGTGTGTGTGTGTGTGTGTGTGTGTGTGTGTGTGTGTGTGTGTGTGTGTGTGTATGTGTGTGTGTGTGTGTGTGTGTGTGTGTGTGTGTGTGTGTGTGTGTGTGTGTGCATGCGTGCGTGCGGGCGTGCGTGCAATGGAAAGAGAGAGAAAGACAGGAAGGTAGTGGGCGCATAGATGCGTGCGAGCCTTTGTGTGTATTTTAGAGAGAGAGAGAGAGCGAGACAGCACCAGCATGAGTGCAGCTGTTGGGGATTTAGTGTGAGAGGCTTAAGTCGCGGCTGGGCCTCGTCCTCTCCGATTGACCAGCGGTGAAGTGTCAGGTACCACAAACCCGGTGAACTCACGGCTACACTATAGAGTTACCCGCCCCGATAAATAAGCCGCCGCAGATAAAGACGCGCTCTCTCAGACGAAAGGAAGCACCGCCGTCCGGATTTCTATACCTCGCCAGAGATGCTATCAGCTCCTCGCGGTGTCTTTTTGGTGTTTTTTTTTTTTTTTTTTTTTTTCTTTCTTTCTTTCTCTCCAACAACGTTGCCAGTGCCTTGGAAAGTCAACACGGGCCAGCATTATCGCGGCTAGAATAAATGTTTGCATTCGGTTCGCCGAAGGTCTGTGATATTTGCACGGGAGTTAAACAGCGTGTAAACGCCGGGTTGACTCCGTGTCCGACTCCTTCTCCCGCGCGCACCCGACCCCCCCGGGCCTCCGTTGCTGTTGGGGCCGTGGTGAAGCCTCCGGACGAACGGGCCTTTGAGCCGGAGATAAGGCGGGGAAAAGCATTTCCTCCCGTGATTTGTTTTCGACCCCTCTCTCTCTCTCTTTCTCTCCCTGACCGGGTGCCGGTCGCTCGCTCGTAAATCCCCCCTCCTCTCTCGGCCTCTGCGCCCGGTCGCATGACAAAGCGTTCTAATCTCACCTTTTTTTTTTCCCGTGTGTTTATGGCGGCGTCGGGACACCAAATTCACCAGAAGGGAGAATGACTTACGCCGGCTGCCTGGCTGGCTGGCTGCCTGGCTGCCTGGCTGCCTGACTGGCCGCCTGGCTGGCTGCCTGGCTGCCCGGCTGGCTGGCTGGCGGACAAAGGACAAACCAAAGAGAGGTTTATACACATCCATATACATGGACGGGGGATCTATGGGCGGGAGCTCCGCCTCCACCGGTTCCGTGCGCACAGTCCGCTGAGGAGAGGGTCGTCGATAACGCGGTGTTACCGGCCTTTGAGCGCACGCGGGGCGCTGCGGATTCACCCCTCCTTGGGTGCGCGCGCGTGTTTTGCTTTGAAAATCCGGCGTCTCAGGGTGCAACTGGCGGAGCGAGTAAACTCCCGCATGAAATGATATTTGAACGATGTCGTTTGTGAAGGAGGAAAAAAAGAAATCGCATTTTTCCTGTTCACACAAGTTAGTTTGAGCCTGGCTTTGAATGCATACTAAATAGAAGGGTTTTTCGCATCACATCCGTCTTTTATATTTGATTTCCTGCACGGGCGGCCTCCGCGCCGGCTCCTGCGCCTCCCTGACCCATTTGGGTCCGAAAAAGTCTTCCTGTCTTGTTATCGGTCGGAAGCAAAGTCAGAACAAAGGAAGGGTGACTATTTAAAATACTACGAGCTGGCAAGCAGGTGGAGGAAAGGTGTAGGCCGCCAGGGCTCGCTCCGTTCCAAAACGAGAGCAAAAGCCTGGGTCTGGCCTTAACCCCGTCAAAGAGTAATTAAGCTGTGCACAGTTGGGGAGGTTTTTGGGAGGAGGAGGAGGAGGAGGAGTGGTGGTGGTGGGGAGGGGGCACAGTTAACTCTAACTTTGCCCGTAAGCATATGGCACATTATCTTTACACTGTGAAAAAGCTTAAATCGTCAAAATGACTTGCATGGCCTACATTCCAAAGAAGATCAAAGTCAAATGAAAGCAATGTGGCCATGGCTCTTACCGATTGGTTGCAGCCGGAGTCAAGCGCACCGCTGTATTTTTGTTTGAATTTGCTGTTGACGTTTTTCTTCTGCGAAAAAAAAAAAAAAAAGCAAGACGCGAGGCCCAGCCTCCTCAGCCCCGGTCGGATGAAACGGTCGGTTCCGTCGGGTCGCGTCTGCCGTCGCGCGGTCATCGCCTCCGCCGAGATTCAACCGTCGGGATGAACAAGAGAGCGATTTTCCCCCCCAAAGGTTCATCGCGGTGAAGCACCTGGCCACGCCGAGCGTGACACCCGCTTGGGGCGCTGCCTCGCCCGTCCGCGGATCGGCGACCGCCTCGACCGCTTCTCCGGTTCCTGCATCGCACCTCACTTCTCCCCTCCCCCCGACTGTGTTTTCAGGCTGAGAAAAAGGCCAAACTGGTGTCAGCCATGAATGCGACGGGGGACCGCGAGGAGACAGAGACGGAGACGGAGATGGCGACGGAGATGGTGACGGAGACGGCGACGGCGAAGGCGCACCAGAAAGAGGAGGAGTCGTTAATCAAGCACCCTTTGCCTTCCAAGCAGCAGCAGCAGCAGCAGCTTCAGTCACAGCCTCAGTCCCTGCAACAGCCTCAGCATCAACAGCAATCACAGCCCACGTCACCGGAGCAACGTCAACAATCACAGCCATCGTCACCACAGCAACAGCAACAGCAGCAGCAGCAGCAGCAGCAGCCCACCGACCCCGCCTCCCCCACCGTGGCCACCACCCCGGAGCCCGCGGCGATCGGAGACGGAGACGAGACTTCGCCCAAACCCGCGGACACCGAGCCCGAGTACGAGGTAGGAGCACACGGGCGGACCAGGAGGTGGAGGGGGTTTCGAACCCGGACCAGAGCTGTGAATCCAGCTGGGTTCATAGACAGGATCCCTCAGTAGGAAAAGAGATCTCAGGAAGGGCTGTTTCTGAATTTGCAGGAATTTAGAATATTTTCAGTAGACTGTCAGGTAGATAAAAGATAGATAGATAGACAGACAGACAGATAGATAGAGAGATAGATAGATAGATAGATAGATAGATAGATAGATAGATAGATAGATAGATAGATAGATAGATAGATAGATAGATAGATAGATAGATAGATAGAGAGATAGATAGATAGATAGATACTTTATTTATCCTTGAGGGGAAATTGATGACCCAATGACCCAGCAGCTCACATAGACACAGTAAGACAAAATTATAATAAGGCAATATAAAATAAATCTGAAAAAGAAAAATAGACAATTATATAGAACATTTAGAAAATATACGATTGACCTGATAAATAAACAGTTAACTATGCACAATAAAAAATAGAAATAAGCCAATATACACTCAACCTAATGATAAACAACAGACATATTGTAAGATAACTAAAAAAACAATAAAATAAAATCCAAATTAAAAAAACAGAAAAAGACCAGAAAAATTAAAATGTTGTGTCGAAAAAAGTAATATACTGTCCAATACAAAATTTGGAGTTGACTCTTATTAAAAAAAAACAAAAAAAAAACTCCCGTTAAATAGGGTTTTGAATGGCTAAAATGATAATCACCATTATTTTGCTCAATATTTTATTTATTTATTTATCACCATTATTCATCCATATGGCAGAACGCAACTTGTTTTATTGCACATTGTAAATCAACAGAAAACTGCCTTCACCATAATAACGTATTTTAATAACCTATAAATAAATATACTCAAAATAGGACTTTCTTCACACGAATTCAGTCTTCTTAAGGCGCTTTATAAATTACATTTTCCTAAAAAAAAAAAGCGGCACCACCCCCCGTGGAGATCTGCTTCCCCCCCTAGCCCCGCCCCCCTTGAAACGGCGAAGGAAGCACACGTTCACAAAAATCATCTGATGGTTTTCTGCACCAACAACTTCACTTTCGCCGCAATTTATCTGTCTTAAAACCACCTTCATTACAGCATTAGCATGAAGGACGTTACTGTCCCCTGATACTGTTCCCCTTGTTTTAAAAAATCACATCTGTCACATTCGTCCCGCTGACTTGTTTCCTAACTACTAAGTCCTGTGATTTTCAGCCGGATATCCCGCAATTTGTCCATTATTAGCAGGGGAAACGCACGGATTTACTTCCAATTTGACATTTTCATTAAACACTTAAAATCTAAATGACGACTGTGAGACAATAATTTTACATTTGTTATTTATTTAAGACTGATCATTCGGAAAACAGACAGGTGTAGAGCAGTGGCGTATGCGTAAATGGAGACTCACTGTGTGTGTGTGTGTGTGTGTGTGTGTGTGTGTGTGTGTGTGTGTGTGTGTGTGTGTGTGTGTGTGTGTGTGTGTGTGTGTGTGTGTGTGTGTGTGTGTGTGTGTGTGTGCGCGGTGTGTGTGCGTGTGTGTGCGGGCTTCCGCTGGCGCTCCGATGCACAGATTATTCACTTCGCCACACGTGGATAACTGCGATCAGACGAAAAAACAAGGGCAAATTGCACTCAGCTGGTCGTGTTTGCGCTGTGATATCATAAGCGTAATATATTTTGTGAATCGGACTGGGGCTGTACCCGACTCAGGGCTGTGTCAGTCGAATCGGATTCGGCTGTCCAATGCGAAGATTCCCGACTCCCTCTCCGACGACGCACGCGGCGGCGATCGGCGCGCAAAAACAGTGTGTTTTCATTTGAGATGTAGGTTGTCACTTTCTCCGTGACGCTCTCCCCCGCCGCCCCCTCTCCGTGCGTAATGCACAGAAAATAATCGTAACCAGTCTACGAGTCGTGCGGCGTTCCCCCCGTGCCCCGGCCCCACACTGTTTTTAATTGTTTTATTTGGAGGAACGGGGGCGTGGCGATCGGGGCGCAGGGATGTTATCCCGGTGCATTTTCCCCGCACGCTTCTATCTGTTTTATCCTGTTATTGTAATGCACAGTGAGTGACAAAAAAAAAACCCAAAAAAAACAAAAAAACACCGCTTGCCTTGAAGAATCTCAGTGGACCGACGGGTCTCCGACTGATGATTCGACTCGTCGACTTTCGGGGGGAAAGCCCTTAATCCGACGCTGAGACGACGCAGATAGCGTGGAGAAAAAAAAAAAAAAATAAATTAATTGCAGAGGCCAATGTCGCCATCGCCATCGCCATTAAAATGCGATTAAAATGCGATTAAAATGCGATTAACTGTGCAGCCCTGACTCTGATTCAAGCGTCCCTTTCCCTGGCACTCGTTCATAATTCATAAAAAAAACTGTTTGTTTTCTTATCTTACACCACAAAACCCACTGCTGGCGATGGTTTTTGTTTGGCTGCAGGACGGCCGCGGTTTTGGCATCGGGGAGCTGGTTTGGGGGAAGCTGCGAGGGTTCTCCTGGTGGCCGGGCCGCATCGTCTCCTGGTGGATGACGGGGCGGAGCAGAGCCGCGGAGGGAACCAGATGGGTGATGTGGTTTGGAGACGGAAAGTTCTCCGTGGTGAGTGTTTCGGAAGCCGAGCCCCCCCGTCACTACTCTATTAACGCACTGTGGCACCTGGAAATGCTGGCGTTCGGCCTCGTAGATGTTATATGCTTTTCGGGGGAGACAAAACGCTCCCGGAGCATTGATATGGAGGCGGAATGCTTTAAAACCGTCAGGGGGAGCGCCTCGTCTTTCGTTTTTTCGAATAGACAATTTACAAGCTTTTACCGATGCACCCAAGAAATGGAAAAAGGTATATTTATCTTTATCGTCTGTTCCGCCCAACAGGTCTGTGTGGAGAAACTGCTTCCTCTCAGCTCCTTCTACAATGCCTTTCACCAGCCGACCTACAACAAGCAGCCCATGTACAAGAAAGCCATCTACGAAGTGTTGCAGGTGGTGTTCCATCCCAGTTGTGATCACTACTCCTCACCATGACCCACAGCTGATCTATTGCACATAACTTTGATTTTATTGGATCTGAAAATAAATGTATTATTATTATTTATTTTTATTATTTATTTATTTATTAAATATTTCTCATATTTATATATATTATTTATATCTTTTTTTATTTAAGATGCTCAAATTAACAGCTCCCACCCCAATTTATTAGGGTGAATTTCCTCAGGAACAACATTCAATATTCCGATTTCAGACGTGTAAAATTTCTTAAATTCAGTTTTACAAGTATTAAAAGTCATGAAATAATAAATAAGCAATTTGTCTGATTTTATCCATCCATATATTTATTTTTGTCAAAATAGAAAAATCTTCTTCTGCGTCAACATTTCTGATGTTATAAAACCCTAATCTAGCTCTTAATCAAACCTATGTCTACCTAATACTTAGATGTATGCTTATCTGCAATACTTTATTTGAATAATTTCAAATTCCAAATTAAATTTTGTTACAATTTCTCTTAAAATTGTCTTAAAAGTTCGAACATTTCACTCTCTAAAGCCTGTCTCTGGATCACATAAAGTAACACACATTTGTTTCAACTCCGTAACATATAATGGATGGTCAAGATGTTCAATAACAAACGGGGATCCGTGCTGTTTTGGGGTGTTTGTGTCGGCAGGTGGCGAGCAGCCGGGCGGGGAAAGTCTTCATGTCGTGTCCCGCCGGCAACGAGACGGACACGTCCAAGTCCGTGGACCTGCAGAACCGGCAGATGATCGAGTGGGCGATGGCGGGGTTCCAACCCACCGGACCCAAGGGCTTGGAGCCTCCGGAGGGTGAGAGAAAAAAATATTATTAATAATAATAATAATAATAATAATAATAATAATAATGCTAATAATAATAATAATAATAATAATAATAATGATACGCTGTGGCTAAACAAATGGTGTTAGAATTTGCATTTAATTTTATTTGAATTGAAGCTCTGTGACAGTTTAGTGAGAAAATGTGTCTCTACTCTAGAGCTCCTCTCATCATCCTCTCATTCATAGTACAACCTTGCTGAACACTTTGCTGAAGATTGAGAAACGTATTGAGCAAACGGTAACTGTTAAATGCACGGCAAACCATGCATTTTATCAGGTTTTTCGGGATTTTATTTTGCACTTCTGCAAATTTGCACTTCGGCTTCTCTCACTACATCCAGGCGAAGGTGAGAGACCAGAAACAGGACGTTGCGTTGCTTCCTTCTGATAACCTTCTGTAGCGATTTGGATGTAGCCCGGTAATTGCAAAAAGGGGTTTTAAATAACATGTGATTTAACTGTTATTCTAAACAACTTTAACTCAGACACTTGTGGCTACAATGCGCGCTTCCTGTTTCGAAAATGGAGATTCAAAGCTTTTTCTTGAGGCTTAACGTTCGCCCCCACTGGGCTGCATCGAAGCGCGGCGGGGAAGCTGCAGCAGAGTGGTAAGTTTCCCAACACCGAAGCGTTCAGCGAGGCAGTTTGGAGCTTTAATATGTCCTTGGTTTGGAAATAGCAAACCTAACGGGGAACTTATTCTCTAGACCGTGAAACTAATCCCGGAGAAATGCCGCACGCTTAGTTAAGAGCTTGACCGACTCTGCTGCGATACTAACCGCGTGACGTGCTGCCGCCCGCCGCAGAGGAGCGCAGCCCTTACAAGGAGGTTTACCCGGAGATGTGGGCGGAGCCGGAGGCCGCGGCCTACACGCCCCCACCGGCCAAGAAGCCCCGCAAGAGCCGAGAGCCGGCCGAGAAGCCCCCGAAGGTCAAGGACATCATCGACGAGAGGACGAGAGGTAACCGCCGCCGTCGCCGCGCCCGCTTGATTGAGCTGAGGAGGAGCGTGAACCCTCCGACCCCGCCCTCCTCTCCCCCTTCCCCGTCTGGGCTCCAACCGGGGTTCAACCAGCCCTCGGCGGGCGGGAAGACGGGGCGCGCTCGTGACCCGACCGCGCCTTTTTATTCATGTTTCCTCAGCGTTAACGTGCCAAAAACGTTCCCGATTTCTTTCCCTGGCGAAGGGGAACTCGCCTTTCACTCACCTCAGCGGGTTTTTTTTTGTTTTTGTTTTTTTTTGTCTTTTATTGATCCCCTCCTCCTCTTTCTTCTTTCCGCTATCACAACGGCCGAAGGTACTAGGATGGCTGTGATATTAAGACCCATCCATCTATATACGTTTACGGATTTCTGACTATAGCTCTATATTGTATGTCTGTATCTATAAACATCGACATATCTTAGCGTAGAAAACTCTCACGGCGTCGCTAGATTATACAGAATACCACAGTTATACTCCACATTTAACTACTGTATAATATAAAGGTAGACTATCAAGGTCTTTAAGTTGAAAAAATATGTGAAATATGAACATTTTAAATCAACTCCTAACACCAAACAGTGTTATTGGACGTAGAAATAGATTCTGGGGTCACCTTTTATAGATTATATATCTGATTATATTTATTATAGATAGTACTATAAACTGACGGCGGATAAGCAAAAAATGAATATTATAACTAAACAAGCATACTGTAGTATTTTCTGTATGATACTATAGTGAATGCAGACCTACCGTAGAGCATTACAATATTCAGTATTAAATATTGAATATCTGTACCTTAGCGGTACACAGTCGTGTTGAGGTGACAATCCCTTAATCGTTTTTTTTCCATTTCCCGTCATTTTCTTTCAGAGCGCCTTGTTTACGAAGTCAGAGAGAAGTGCCGCAGCATCGAGGGTAAGTGACGGGTCCTGGGTGTGTGTTTTTCCCGCCGTCGGCCCCGGGGCCCTCTCCGGGGATGAACATGCAGGGTTAGATTACGCTCGCCCTTGATGTTGACGTCAACGTCAAACCCCATCAAACGACAGAGACGACAAAGGAGCAGAAATTCCCGGTGACAAGAGAGAGACGGCATTTCCACAAAATTCCCTCCCGAAATCCCCCCCCCCCCCCCCCGCAAAACAGATCAGGAAACACAGCCCCGGCGCCGACTAGTTGTGCGAGAGTGATTCCTTTTGAAATGAGGAAGGTGTCGCGGTGCGGCGGCGGCGGGCCCCCCTCGCACCTCCGCCGCCCCGGCGAGCAGGAAGCACTGACGTATGCGCGACGTTTCTTTTTTCTTTTCTGAAGACATCTGCATCTCCTGCGGAAGCCTCAACGTCTCCCTCGAACACCCACTGTTTGCCGGAGGAATGTGCCAAAGTTGTAAGGTAAGGGAGGAGCGGCGGAGAACTTCCTAAAATTAAGAGCGGAGTCGCGGCCGCCCGCCTCTAACAGAGCCAGAAACGACCTCTATACAGTACACCTCGTTCCAAATGATTTTGCAAATGACATTTTCCTCTGATTTTCCTAAATAGTCGATGCAAATGACAGTCAGTGTAATTTTCAAGTCATCAACCGTGAGGGTATAATTCGAATTTTATAGAACAAACCTCCCAATGATAACAGTATTTTTTTCAAAAATAAAAAACTCAAAATGCGCTGTTCCAAATTATTATGCACAACAGACATTTTATAGGTTGTAAAGAACTGAAAATGGTCATTTGTTGAATGCGCAGCATTAGGTCATGTTTACTGAAATCAAAAGCTATTTCAATCAAAAACATCTTAACAGGCCAAGTTACATGTTAACATAGGAGCCTTCTTTGATATCACCTTCACAGTTCTTGCCTCCATTGAACTTGTGAGTTTTTGGAGAGTTTCTGCTTGAATTTCTCTGCAGGATGTCAGAACAGCCTCCCAGAGCTGCTGTTTTGATGACAACTGCCTCCCACCCTCATAGATAGGTTCTCAATAGGGTTGAGGTCAGGGGAGGATGGGGGCCACACCAGGAGTTTCTCTCCTTTTACGCCCATAGCAGCCAATGACACAGAGGTATTCTTCACAGCATGAGACATTGCGTTGTCATGCATGAAGATGGTTTTGCTACGGAAGGCCCGGTTCTTCTTTTTGTACCGTGGAAGAAAGTGCTCAGTCACAAACTCTATATACTATGTCATTTTCACACCTTCAGGGGCCCTAAAGGGGCCTCCCAGCTCTCTCCCCATGATTCCGGCCCAAAACATGACTCCGCCACTTCCTTGCTGACGTGGCAGCCTTGTTGGGACATGGTGGCCATCCACCAACCATCCACTACTCCATCCATCTGCACCATCCAGGGTTGCACGGCACTCATCAGTAAACAAGACTGTTTGAAAATGAGTCTTCATGTATTTCGGGGCCCACTGCAACCGTTTCTGCTTGTGAGCGTTGGTTCGGGGTGGCCCAATAGTAGGTTAATGCACAACTGCAGCCTCTGGAGGATCCTACACCTTGAGGTTGGCGGGACTCCAGAGGCACAGGCAGCTTCAAATACCTGTTTGCTGCTTTGTAACGGCATTTTAGCAGCTGCTCTCTTCATCCCATGAATCTGTCTGGCAGAAACCTTCCTCATTCTGCCTTTATCTGCACCAAACCGTCTGTGCTCTGAATCAGCCACAAATCTCTTCGCAGTACGATGATCACGCTTAAGTTTTCGTGAATTATCGAATGTTTTCATACCTTGTCCAAGGCATTGCACTATTTGGGGCTCTGCGGCAGCAGAGAGATCCTTTTTCTTTCCATATTGCTTGAAACCTGTTGCTGCTTAATAATGTGGAACGTCCTTCTAAAGTAGTTTTCCTTTAATTGGGCTTAATTGGCCAAAATAATTATCACAGGTGTCTGAGATTGATTTCAGTGATCCAAGGAGCCCTGAGACACAACACCATCCATGAGTTTAATTGAAAAGCAAAAAATGTTTATGACACTTAAATCCAATTTGCATTATAATTTGGAGCGCAGCGCATATGATGATAATAGTTTGTTTTTATTTGTATATCGCCTTTCATACATGACATGTAACTCAAAACGCTTTTATCAAAAGGCCGTCAGATGGCGACAGTAAAAGCAAAGCAAAGTGCGTTTACAAAGTAGAATAATAAAATAATTGAATTCATTAAAAACAGGTGAAGAATAAGGACGAGTCTTGGATTTTACTGTCATGCCCCCCAAAATGCACAAAAAAATAATAATGTATGAGCCGGGTGGGATCCCCGAAGACGTCGGGGTGGATCAGCGTCGTTAGGGCGCAGGGCTCATCCCGTCTCCTCCCCGCGTTGCAGAACTGCTTCCTGGAATGTGCGTACCAGTACGACGACGACGGCTACCAGTCGTACTGCACCATCTGCTGCGGGGGCAGGGAGGTCCTGATGTGCGGCAACAACAACTGCTGCCGGTGAGCCTCGCTGCGCTCCGCTCTCGTCATTCATTATTCACACGAGCGATTGGCCCACGTGCCTTTAGACGCTCCTTAAATTCACGGGTCACCCTCCTCTCCACGCCGAGGCACCCCGTTTATTTACTCAGAAGTTTGTCTTATCGTGATAGATTTATTTTCATTTTTTCTTTGTGTACTACACAGATATATTTGAAACATATCAGCTAAATAAAGGATCATATACATATATATGTCAAAACCTGAATTGGAACAGATACTTATTTTTATTTGACAAGGTCATCTTAAGAATTCTGATATAAAGTATTTTTCTGTCTTGTCTTCAGGTGCTTCTGCGTGGAGTGCGTTGACCTCCTGGTGGGCCCGGGCGCGGCCCACGCCGCCATCAAAGAAGACCCCTGGAACTGCTACATGTGCGGCCAGAAAGGCGTGTTCGGCCTGCTGGAGCGCCGCGCCGACTGGCCGTGCCGCCTGCAGCACTTCTTCGCCAACAACCACGACCAGGATTTTGTGAGTGCAAGACGGGCGGCGGCGGTGGCGGCGGCGCGTGGCCGGGAGTCCTCGCCGCGGGGCGTCTGATTTTCTCTGTCGTTTCTTTTTTTTTTTTTTAGGAGCCATCCAAGCTGTACCCTCCCATCATGGCAGAGAAGAGGAAGCCCATTCGTGTCCTTTCGCTGTTTGACGGCATAGCCACAGGTCAGAGCCGGTTCCCCTCTCCCCTCTGGACAAAGACACCCGGTCCCTGCCGCGTCGCGCCGTCTACTGGGGACCCGCGTGTTTTTGTGCAAAAAATGTTAAGCCTCTTGCCAAGCACATTTAAATGCGGCTTTCAATGGAATGTTTTACCTTTTAACTTGAGTTTATTGAGCTTTCATTTTAACGAGCGGACAATTCTTCCTGGTGATTAGAGGACATCGTAGTTTTAGTTTGTACCCCCTTCACTGACATTGGGAGAAAAGAAAGAAAATGAACATACATGTTGTACTGTATGTGCATCGTATGTGTTTCCTGAAAAATTATGTATAACCAATATTCAACACATTTATTTGTAATTTCGGCAGTACCCAGTACTTGTACCCCTGCGGTAGCCCTAGGGGTACGAGTGCCCCCCTTTGAGAAACACTGGTGTAGGGGAATGAGAGGAACGAGGGCGTCTGGGTTCAGTTTGGGGTCGTGGAGGAGGAGACACATTAGTTGTTATGGATTCCTTCATTTCCATTGTTACTGATGGTTCCTGTGAATACATGTCTCGTAGCAATAAGTCAACAAAATTTGGCTCTTCAGTTAAATTGATTGTATTTCTGGTCGGGAAATGCCCTTGAGGTCTGTGTGAATTTCTTTTATTTATTTATATTTTTAATAGTGTCCTACGAGACATCCCTAATATCCATCTTAAAACCTCGTCCTGCCGGGATCCCCCCCGTCCGGTGGGCTGTCGTCCCCCGAATAGTTCCCGAACCGATCTCGTCGACTTAAGCCATTCCGTTTTTTTGTTTTTTTTGGGGGGGGGGGGGGGGGATGCGGAGCCGTGTATCACGCTGCAGAAAATGACGGGGAAAGAAAATCCCTTTTTTCCCTCCTGGCCGCGAGCGGGTTAAAACCCTCCCGTTGGACCTCCCTCTGAGCAGGGCTGCTGGTGCTGAAGGAGCTGGGCATCCAGGTGGACCGCTACGTGGCCTCCGAGGTGTGCGAGGACTCCATCACTGTGGGCATCGTCCGGCATCAGGGTCGCATCATGTACGTCGGCGATGTCAGGAACGTCACGCACAAACATGTAAGACTCGTTCGTTTGTTTCTTTTCGGGCCGAAACGGATGCTCTGCTCCCTTGCCTCTGCGCAACTTAACACTCGTTGGCGATGTCGGGAAGAATTGCGTTTCTCCTGTAGAATATTTAATGTTTTCATAATGAATCACTCATACTTGCCCCTTTCACACAGGAAGCCTTTTGCAGCTTCCTGCCTTTTATTGTTATGCCCACAAAGTACTGCAATATACTGCATTTTGCTGTCATATTGTTGCCGGGCAACCACGGAATCACCTGTCAGTCACTTTTAGCAAGTTAACTTTGATTCTACTGTTACTATTTAACATTGCTCTATTTAACTAGATTAACTGCACCGGATACATTATTGGGTTATTATGAATTGTCGTCGCCACAGAAGTGCCGATTGGACGGTGGGAAAAAAATGACAATTATTTTCTTTCAGAAATTAAAAACAGCTGAGAAAGCTGCATAAAGTACAGGGATGCGGATTTAAAGGAATCTTAATCGATTCAATTCTTATTGGCAATTAATTGATAGTCGATTGATTGTTAACAACCCAAATAAAGCTTCACCCACATAGATAACAATTACAAAAAGCCACACTGGGTGTGTTGTTATGGTGCTGAACAGTCTGTCTGACTGTCTGTCTTCTGGGTTTCAACTGTCTGTCTTCAGGGTCTTCACTGTCTGTCTTCAGGGTCTTAACCGCCTCCTTTCCTCCGTCACCAGATACATGAGTGGGGTCCTTTTGATCTCGTCATCGGTGGAAGCCCATGCAACGACCTCTCCATCGTCAATCCCGCAAGAAAAGGCCTTTATGGTACGGAGCCCGATGATGTCACTTTTTGTTTTCCAGACATGAATTTCTGTTTAAAATGAACCTTTTAGCTGAAGTCATTTTGTTGACAATTGACAGTTTTTTCAACGAATGGAAATATGATAGAACTGAAAATATCTGAAAATAACTAACTGAAAATAAAGTATGTTTTTACTCTATCGCATATGTCAATAATTAACTATCTTAATTTACTATTTATTTAATTTAATTTAATTTAATTTAATTTCATTTAATTTAATTTAATTTAATTTAATTTAATGCATAGGTGCTTTTATTGTAATGGGAAATACAAGATTACGTTGGCAAGGCAAATGGAAACCAAAAAGCAAGGAATATCACTGCAACAAATGAAGATAAGCTAAAAGACTGGTGGAAATGTGTAAACATTGCACTTAAAAATAAAGACATAAACAAAGCCGTCCGCATGCATGTGTTCGAATAATGTTTCATCTTTTTAATCTGCGCCGCACTACTATTTAGCATCATTCGAGCATTATTTCGTCAGAATGCTCCAGGATGGGGTTGAATGCTCCGGTGTGTAACCCGCCCCACGCCCTGCAGAGGGCACCGGCCGCCTCTTCTTTGAGTTCTACAGGCTCCTGCACGAGGCGCGGCCCAAGGACGGCGACAGGCGCCCTTTCTTCTGGCTCTTCGAGAACGTGGTGGCGATGGGCGTCAGCGACAAGAGGGACATTTCCAGATTCCTAGAGGTGAGTCGCTGCGCTGACTGAAGTACTCGTTTTGCTGCGATTTGGACGAACCTGCTGTATACCGCCTACAGATGTTTTTTGTTTTATTTTGTTTATTGTTTTGAGCGCACCCCTGTGGTAGAAGTCAGTTCTTACAACTGACTCCTTAGAAATGCAACCTAGTGGTACGATGACACTTGTGACTGTAGTAAAAGTAAAACATTTGAGGACCGCATAAGAAATTAGAGCAATAAAACTTAGATTTCTTATAATTTTCCCAATTAAAGTTTACTATATACTTACAGTATATACTTTTTCCAAGCTGCACTACAAGCAATACTGTACATGGGACCTCAATACTGTATTCTATTGTTTACAATGCAATACTATAACGTACCAGACCAGTCTATACTGTATTACACGATACTATACCATAATATAAAATACTATACCAGACTATACTGATGTATACTACACTATACTTAACAATAATCAAATGAATGATTATTTGATCGATTGAAAATGAACGAAAATTCCTTTTTGTCATTGAATAATAAGTTACGTTATCTATTAAAGTCAACCTTTTTAATAAGTTCCTACAACTTCACAACAGATGCCTTTGTTCCGTAGTATGACTTTCAAAATGTCTGTATTAGTTCCGATTACTCGGTATGAGCGTCACATCATGTTGTAGGACATGTTGGCCATAATAATGTCTTAGATTATTCGATAAATCAAAAATAAACGGAAGGCTCATTTGCTTTGAAATAGTGTGGTTAGTTGCAGTCCTCGGCCACACCTTTACTACAGTATAGATCCATATAGATAGATAGATAGATGGATGGATGATTTATTGATACCAGTGTTGCCGTATTCTGACTGTGATTTTTTTTTTTTTTTTTTTTTGTTTCCAGTGCAACCCAGTGATGATCGATGCCAAGGAGGTGTCCGCCGCCCACCGCGCCCGCTACTTCTGGGGTAACCTTCCTGGCATGAACAGGTTGGTGGGAGAATGGTGAGGGAAGCAGCGTTTGACGACCTCACGCCTGGTCCACACCTCGCATGTGACCTCATCCATTACTCCAAAATAATTATTTTTTGGGGGGGTGGGGTGGGATTTTCGGCATTCCAACGATGCCTGCAGAATGCAGATTCCAACGCTCCGCTACCTGGTAGCCCCTTTAAGTCTTCTGGTGTTAATTCTCACTTTCCCGCTCTTTGTGTTGTTCTCCCACCACTCCACCGCCTGCTCCTCGCTCCCGTCCAGGCCTCTGTCCGCCATGTTCACCGACAGGCTGGACCTGCAGGACTGCCTGGAGCACGGCAGAACAGCAAAGGTACGCACGCTACAGTCTAGGGCTGGTGGATATATACATATAGAATAATAATATAATTAAAAATAATATAAGATAACAAAGTGTAAGATAATATAATATCAGATAATGTAATATAATAATCTATAATGTAAGATAATATAAGAGAATATAATATCATATACTATAATACAAGATAATATAATAAACTATAATATAATATAATATATTATAATATAAGATAATATAAGATCATATGTAATATAATATAAGATCATCTAATGTGAGATAATATAATATAATATACTGTAGATATTGTGATATGAGACTAGATATGGTCTGAGTTTAGGGTTTTGCTGGTATAGTTTAATGTTGTCTTTAAGGAGCATTGCAGTAAGGTCGTTTCATAGACTCTCCCATATGTTGTTATCAACGCCTCCACCTGCTCCGTCACAATATCATCATCGTAATAATATATATGCACGATAAAAGGAAACCGTAACACGTTAGAAAAACAACACCCAGCACTGCGAGAGGAATCCATTGAATCCATTGGTTAAGGCGATGGACTGCTAATCCATTGTGCTCGTGGGTTCGAATCCCATCCTCCTCGGCCGGGGGCCGGGGGGGCCGGGGCCCGTCTTGTTTTCCTCTCCTGACACAAAGTGTTTCCTCGTCCCCGTCGCCTTCCCTCAGTTTGGCAAAGTGAGGACCATCACCACCAGGTCCAACTCCATCAAGCAGGGCAAGGACCAGCACTTTCCAGTCTACATGAACGAGAAGGAGGATATACTGTGGTGCACTGAGATGGAGAGGTAAGCCCGGGCGTCGTCTTTTTTTAGTCTCTATTTTTTGATCATTCCGTCTTGAATCCTCGACCGCGCACGTTCAGGTGCCGGAATATTCCACCTCCCGATCGCTCGATCCAACGCGAAATCCATCCAAATTGCACTCGCGGAAGGATGGCTCCGAGCCCAGCTCTCCCTTCAAAAGCTGCGTCCTTGACAAACGATACACGTTTGGGTAATGATGTGGCCGGGATTTTTAATTCCCCAAACTGTGTTAAAAAATATATATATACTACAAATGGGCAAAAAACCTGCACACTCCACGATGCCCTTTGTCACCGTATCAACAGAGAAACAGGAAGTGACACCCTCTACATCCACACATCCCTTGTGCTTTCATCGTCCGGAAATCTCCCTTAAATTTTAGTTTGAGCGATTAAAGGTTGCGCAAGTAATTCTAATTTGAAATGTAATTGTCTTTTTTGTTAAATTTTGTGCCACAATCCAAGTATGACATCATAATAGCGCAATGACACGCGTCCACCTGTCGCGGAAGAGCCACCTATTGACTTAGAATCGCAACACAGTTCGGGTTTGACGGTGAATTTGCCGTAACTGGCGTTTTTATTCGCCGCGACATTCCAACCATCCCTTCGCGCCGCCCCCCCGGAATCTCGTGGCCGCGCAATCTCGTGGCGACAGCTGCGGTCGGCTCATATGATCGGGGACCCCGTCTCTCGGTTGGCGCCCCCCCCTCTAACGGCCCCGCCCCCGTCTGTCTCTCTCTCCCTCTGTCCCTCTCCCTCCCGGCGGGACGGCTCTGCGGGCGCAGGGTGTTCGGCTTCCCGGTCCACTACACGGATGTGTCCAACATGAGCCGGCTGGCCAGGCAGAGGCTCCTGGGGAGGTCGTGGAGCGTCCCCGTCATACGCCACCTGTTCGCGCCGCTCAAGGAGTACTTTGCCTGCGTTTGAGGAACACGCAAACGTCCGCTCCCAGGGCGCCGCGGCGCATCGTCACGAGAGTCAAGAGCCCCCGCGTTCAAATGATACTTGCGGAGTATCATTTCGGTGAAAGTTGTAGTAAATTACATCATCTTTTTTTTTTTTTTTTTCTCTTGTATTTGAAACTGTAACTGTTATTCTATTTAATTTTGATATGTCATTTTATCTTTTTAGCAGTGTTATCCGGTATGTTTGTTTTTTTTTTGTTTTGTTTTTTTTGGATTGATTTATTTGTGCAAGCTATACTTGAGACTATGCTTTCTTCTCGAGACACTGAGAAAGAAAAAAAAAAAAAAAAAAGCGAAACGCGCGCTGTCGATGGGAATTCAAAAGACGGGCGAAGCGACGGGAGGCGAAGCGACGGGAGGCGAAGCGACGGGAGGCGAAGCGACGGGAGGCGCCCCCGACGCGTAGCTCAGGAGGGACACCTCTCCGCGTGAAGCGCGGTCGCCGGGGAAAGAAAGAAAAAACAAAAAACGTAGCCACGCTTCCAGCTGCTGAGCCCCACTGCGGCGGTGGCGAGAGAGCGAATTCCTCTTCGGTGTCGAGAGAGCCGTGTCTCAGAGTCCAGGGGCTTCATTACGGGGAAGGAGAAAAAAAAAAAAAAAAAAACATCCCAAGCGTGGTTCCTGTCTTATCTCAAGGCTCCCGGGGTTAGGGGGAGTCTTGTGTCGCCAAACCCGCCTCCGCGGCCTCATCTTAATCTCCTCAATCCTGCCGCGGCCGAGGAGATCCCGAAGACCTTTCTCTTCGGAAAAACCTGCAGTCGGCAAACGGCTCCGATCGCGACGGCACGGACGGGAAGGAGGAAAAGGGCTTTTTACTCGTTATCTCGGTACCGTGTCAGGGGAGTTAAGGAAGCATCGCCGCGGGGTCTCGTTCCCCTTTCTGTCGACCCTCTCCGTCTTCCCCTTCGTCGCGTAGATCCATCACAAGTGGACTGACTGCCTGCCCATTTTTGACAGTTGTTTTTTTTTTTGACTTTCGGTCCGGTTCTGTGCTTTCCTAAAATTGGACTCCCGCACTTAGCCCATTCTTATATTAGCACGCTTATGTAATAGTCAAAATCTTCTTCTTCTTCTTAAGAAATCGCATCTTAAGGGGAGACTTGGATTTTGTCCTGAATAGAGTCGTCTCTGACAAAATGCACTTATTGTAAGTCGCGTCTGGTTAAAACGCCGTAAAGTCAGGCGACATGATTCCCGAAACGAAAGAATCCCAAATATCATGCCCAGAGTAAGGTAAGACAGGACCTCACGCTTGGGAGCTTCCCGTAATGACCACTCCGGAACACCAGATCTCATATACCTCTTTGTTTACAGTTCCTCTACTCAGCTGAAGGTAATAAACGGTACTACTGTAATATGGTTCCAATACCATGGTGCTCCAGGGGGGGCGGGGGGCGTCGCGGGCCCCGCGTGGCAGCCACACCCCAACATTATCCACTTGCAATGGAAACTCAAGTTTACTAAATAGTGCAAAAAAACAACAAAAAAAAAAAACCAAGCTTTTCTAACAAAACCCTCTCGGTGCTCGTTCAATCTCTCAGCCCGCACAAGGAGGCGCCACGCGGGGAGCGACGTCCGCTGCCGTCATTCCAAAATAACCTTGATATCAAAGTCTGCGGTGAGCTACTTTTTTTTTTTTTTTTTTTTTTTTTTTAATCTAGCGTCGCCCAGATGACGTCATTACTGTACAACTGTTAGTAACTGTTGGTTTGCGTCCGGAGGGGGGGCGGGTTCGGAGGGGGGGGGGGGCGGCGGTGTCCGGAGCCGACCACGCCCGACCGCACCCCTCTCCTCCTCCACCCCTTCCGTCCTCTGCGAACCGGGAAAAAAAAAAAAAGACAAACAGAAAAAAAAAAACAACAACAACAACCTGTCAGGTGCTTTTTCCTCAACGTCATGGTGCGGCTTCACAAAGTTCTTCTACCTTTTTATAGCAATTTTGTGCTGTTTTACCAACATTATAAGGCACTTTTATACGTATACTTCTTTTTTTTTTTTTTTTTTTTTTTCTTGATATTTTACACAAAAAAAATATTGGTTGTTGTGAATTGTTTTTCTTTGTTTTTTTTGTTGTTGTTATTGTTTTAGGATGTGAACTGATCTACCCTCATGTAATACTTTTTGTATACGGTAGGGCTGTGCCAATAGAAGTGAAATAATGGATTTTGATATGTGAAACCCACGTATTTGATGGATCAATGTACAGTAGATGGATTCCCGCCCCCACCCCTCCCATCGCTCACATTGTTCTGTGTTCTGTAGCAGCAAAACACGTCGTTCCTTCCCAGATTTTAAGAATGTCTCTATTTCTAATGAAGTTGTCGGATTTGGGCGGAGTCGGACTACGAGTCAACTCTGCCGTTTATTTTGTATTTTAGTACGACGTCCCCTTGCAGTAGTCTCCCCCGTAGCCTCGCGGACGAACCTGCTCGTGATGATCGGCTCAAATTTGCATTGGATTTTAAAATCTAAATTCTCTTGATTGTAACCCTGAGCTTATTATGGAGGATTTAGGAAATAGTTTGTCAGAACTTAAAACTGACGGCGGTTGACCAAACGTCAGCGCTCAAAGAGTAAACTTGGTGACGAGAGGGGCGATAGACAACTTTCCTCCCGCTTTTACTCATCGTGGTGAAGTGAACGTCGATTGCACGGCGTGGCGGCTGGACGACAGCGCCACCGGCGTGTAGGTGGGTTCCCCGTCGGCCTCCACGTCACTCCCGAGCGGGGAACGCCACCGGGGCGCCGGTCCCCGGGGGAAGCGGCGGATCCGCGGCCACGGGGAAGGGCGTCGCCCCCCATGCGCAGCCGTCAAGGGAAACGTCGGTCGGTGGAGAAATCCGCTTCACGTGGATCAATATATATTAAAAAAAAAAAAGACGACTCATTGAAATGGAGTCGAGAAATGTCAACGTTGTTGTGCTTTTTATCCGGGAAAACCTTTTGAACCACCTCTTATTTCCAAAGTGGTGTTTCCACGGAGCGCTCGGGGGGGGAGGGCGTTGAAAAGTTGTCTATTGCCCCTTAAAAAATATATATATCCGCCGTTATAACCCGTCTATGTCATATTTAAAAATTCTAAATAATGTAATTTTTTATAAAAATTTTAATTTCCTAATGTAATTACGTTCTTAAGTGACCTTAGCGCCATGGTTTTATCGCGTGCACACTGGGGGTTTTAATATCGATCCTTGTGTTTTGTGACGCCTGAACCGGATATTATTTTCCCCACCTTCTAATGTTTGTACATTTTGTAGATAGTTTCTCCTGTTGCTGTTTTTCATCTTATTTTTTAATGATGTATGAGATGTACAAAAATGTTCTCTTCTAATATATATCATCAAATTAGGAAAAAAAAAAAAAAAAAAGTTAGAATGGAAAAATAAAAATCGAGCGACAAATTTGATTCGAAACGTGCTTTGAGCATAAGTTGTAGGGAGACTCCAAGTCTACATGTACATGTACTGTTGAGTGCGTGCGCGTGTCTGTGTGCGCGTGTCTGTGTGCGTATGTGTGTGTGTGTGCGCGTGTCTGTGTGCGCGCGTGTGTGCGTGCGTGTGCGTTTATCTCGTTCTGGCCTGAGGACAGCTTTACGACAAACGGTCTAAACTTCACTGCACAGCCCTACATGGTGTTGTTTTACACTTTTGTTCCTTTTGTAAAAAAGAAGAAAAAAAAAAACCACACACACACACACACACAAATCGCTAGAGGGACTGTAGGTGTTTCTGATGGTGCTAAAACATTTTATCAAATCCAGAAAAATATATTTGATTGGGAGACAAATGAACTTGTCACTACAATGGCACGTTTTTAAGTTCCTCGTAGTAACGGATGAACGGTCCTGTTATTTCACGCATACATATATACAAATATATATTAACAAAGGCATTTTAACTTTGTACTTGAAGAAAAAAAAAAAGTAATGATGACGAATAATGAAAGGTTTCCTATATTGTTTTAGAATAGAGATTGCTGTAGTTGGTGCTTATCTGTGGGAAAATCATATACTCATTAAGATAAAAAAAAAAGAAAAGAAACGGTAATACCTTTTACTGTCGAATTACGTGTGCTTACGACGCATCTTAATCTTACATTCCATGCGGTAATATTCTCCATGTCTGTTTTCGAAATGTTTATAATTGATGCTTATTTGTTTTGTTTTTGTTTTTTTTGTTTTTGTTTCGTTTCGTTTGTTTTTTTTTAATCAGCAACCTTGCCTTTCACTGTTCGAGGCAGGCGGATTCAATATTCACTGACACTGTTGACACTCTGATTGTCATACTCTTTGTTCTGGCTGAAAACTATTTTGCATCGTTACAGGATCATACAGCATATGTAGCATCCACTCTCCGACTCCCCCTCCACACTTTTGTTGTTCAGTGTCCAGAGAGAAGATAAAAAGGCTCCTTATGTACTTGTGCTGGAGAACACTTGAATAAATGTATTGTTTTTTTTGTGCAAAAACACAACAGGGGCTGTTCTTTTCTTCAACGTAGGTCTTTAACCACTAATGCAGATAATAATGTATGTGTGTAATATATAGTAATGCATAGTAATAGGAGTGTTAAGCGGAACATATATATATATATATGTATATAATTAATTTATAATCAATCAATTTATAATGTTATTTTGTTATCAATTTATAATTAGTATTTGAACATCGTGTTATTGCCTTTTATATAACATGTTATATATTATACAATTATAAATCGATAATTATATATTTATAATAAATTTAAGCTTTTATCTTTATTATCAATTAATAATTATTATATAATATAATTATGTCACATGTTGTGTTTTATTTATACAACATGATATATTATTTAATAATTTCCAATTATTATTTTGATTTGATATATGTGTATATTAGTGGATGGTTAAAAATGTGTGTAAGCTTTGTGGAAAGCTACTCGACACACCCCTCCTTCACTGCTCCAAAAAATGGGTGTTGTCCTGTCCTGCAGCCTCCGATCAGATGGAGAAAGAGATTCCTATCTGCATCTCAAACTGATCAATTCATTGATCAGTTTCCATGGTTACTGCACCCACACACCTTGCTTACCTGTCACACGCCTTTAGTTTAAATACAATTCTTTTTATTCATTTTTATTATTTGGGTCTTTATTATAACTGTTGTGGGGCAACCCGAAGCCACACAGGCTTGTAAACACCAAATAAATATTAACAAAATAAGATAAAAATGAAAAAAAAACATAATCACAGCAAAACCATTCCACACAATTGTAATAATCATTCCTATCGATTAGCCCTCACGTCACAGTTCACACCCACTTCCGGCATTAGTGGTACAGCCCCCTCAGGTCGGACCCGCCCCCAACCCGAGGCGATTGGTCCGTTTGGCGAGGAGCGTCAATCCCGCGCCCCCGATTGGTCCGCCCGCCCGTCTCCCGGACGGATGCTGCGACCCGGCCGGTCCCGGTGGGGAGGCGGCGGCGGGGGGGGGAGGCAGGGCGTCCGCCGTCTCCCTGGAAGCGCCGTCCCCGTCCCGCTGCTGTCTGAGCCCGAGGTGGAGCAGCGACGAGACGGACCGAAGCGGGAGCGACGCAGCCGAGGTGCGTGGTACACGACTTTATCCTCGTGAGGTGTCCAGGATTACGAGCGCGACCGGGGGCTTATCGGGGGCGGACGCGCGGGTGTCCGGCGTCCTGCGCGACCGGCGTCCGCGACCGCCGCCACTTTATTGCGATATTACTCCGGCGTTCCGCCTCGGGCCTCCCGCGCCGCCGGATCCGTCCGGCGCGGCGCGGACAGGGCGGACAGCTGCTTTCTAGGTCGCCGGTGGACGCTGTGCAGCCGTGGACACGCCGTGGACAGCGGCTCTTTGTCCCGCATGGCACCGCGTCACCTCCCCGGCGGTGGTCGTGGTTGTTGTTATTTCAATTAGTGGTTAAAATGCATTTATATCATCGCACACTACATCAGCATTCTGCGTGCGTGGAGAATATTTACACCACCTCAAATGGGGTTTTTATTACAACGCAACTGTTTAAATGGAAAGGAGCTTCACTTTGTATACAACGTATAAAGGCGTGATATACAGAACACCAGGAGATGTATTTCAAAATATGTATAAATATATATTAAAATAAATATATATACAGTATATACAGTGTGTGTGTGTGTATGTATGTATATATGTATGTATATATATATTATACCTTGCAGCGCTGATTATAGCCAAGGCTGCTATCTGTTTGCAATATTTTTGTGTGTTCATAAAGTGATTCTGATCTATATTCAGTAAATTAAATGACTTCCCTTTAAAATAAGAAAACAAGTTCATCAACTTAAATTTATTTTACCTATCTTTAAAATAGTATTTAAATGATCATTGTGTCCTTGTATTGACTTGAAAGAAAAAACGACAAAACATTGATCTTTTTTTTTTTTTCGTACTATGACTGGATGTACGGCATGTGATGACCACGTTATCGTTTAGATTATTATCTTGTCTTCTTATCTCATCCTGCAGTGGAGTTGCCACACCCTCACGCGTCCAACACGCCCACTCTGTCTACGCGCACGCATTAGGGCGGCGTGCGCGTGACGTGACATCATTTATGCATTAGTGCATGATGGTCCCCTGTGCTCTGTGACGTCACATCTAAAATCAGGGGGTGTGGTCATTCGCCCGGTGATTGGCATGGGCTTTGCCAGATTATTTGAAGCGTTTACAAATGTGTGTATGTATATATATATATATAGTGACACAATACAGCATAGTCATGGACCGATCCCTCTTTTCAGTGTCACTGCCAACTGGTATCAGCATTTGTCCTAAATATTAAGCCCCCCCCCCCCCCCCCCCCCCCCCCCCCATACTGACCACCACTATTACTTTAACTCTGAACAGTAGAGATTTGGACGCTACGTTTGGGGTCAGCAGAACATGATGATATGATGTATGATGTATAATCCATCCGACCTCTCTCAGCTCCAAGAAAATAAAGTACAGCAAAATGTCTTCACGTCACACGTGGGAAAAAAAGTAGAAATTTTTGCTTTACAGGATACTTACTGTTGACATGGCAAGCCGTTGTACCCTAATGTATAAAGACATCCGACCAATTACTATGTGTTTAAGTTCTGTGTGAATAAGTGAATGAATAAGTACTACAATCCACAAATCTCTTAAGATTGTTAAGTGGTGGAAATAACCCCAGAAACAACTTATCCCTCCTAGTCAGAATGGGACGTGCGTGACGCGGCACGGGATGCACGGGGTTTCATCCTGTAGTGGATTCTGGGACGGAGTGGAATCTCACCGTGGGGGCCTTGGTTCGCTCCAACATGGCAGCACCGTAACATTTTTTGCAACGCCCACCGGGGAGTTGTGGCATCATGATGGAGGCTACGCTTCATTCATTTTATTTTGGTGATGCACGATTCCTCACGTTTAGTAGTTTATAACTCGGACGACACCTCTGCCCCCCCCCCCCCCCCCCCCCCAGTGGCGTGAGTCCACTCCGCTCCGGGATCCACTCTACGCCCCCCCCCTCCACCCGATGTGATACGTGTGTCATAAAAGACGAACACAAATCCAATCAGCACAGAAGAAGAAGAGGAGGCAGGAGGAAGACATAGAGTTGTATGTTGTGTTTCATGTGTGTGAAAACATATTTAATCACATATAAATAATATTGCATGTATTTGCAACGTGCAACACAGCACAAGTTGAACATTATTTATTTGTGGATGGAGATATATATATTGAAGTTTACATTTGGAAAATCTAAATGCAGATTAGTGGATGGTCGTAATTATTCACTTCTGTTTGTGTATATTTTACTCTAAATATATATATATATATATATATATATACACACCTTCCATATTTAAAAACCTGAAAAGGTTGATTAGACTTCATATCTGACACATAGTATGACAGCTCCTGGAGTCTGATTTTGGTTTTGTGGATATTCGGTGGCACCCTGTTTTACCCACAAATTGGTCCGATATCCAATGTCCATTCCAGTCCGGTGCTCTGTGCAGTCGACATTGAACAAACGTGTATCTGCCTCGTGTAGATCAATTCGATCGATGGCCGTTAAACTCATGGGGACCAAAAACCCTGAGTGTATCGTTATAGCCGCAGTCCAATATACAGTCCATGTATTAATGTCCTGGGACGGCACTGGGATGCCGGGTCACAGGCGGTGTCTGGCACCGGCCACTCAGTCTGTGGATGATGTCACTCGCGGGCTGAGTGACCGGCCATGCCCGGCACCGGCCGGCATCGCACACCAGTACCATTCTCTCTCCGCTAGCCTCAGCGACGCTGTCTCAACATGAGGTACTGTCAAAGTCATTGATTGTTTACTTGATGTGATTTAGAGCGCGGTGGCAGTATTGGTATGGTGTCGACCGAAACATGATTGTCCGAAGTTTTGGTCAGTGCTGGTAGAAATCAGTTGTTTTTCTGCCTTAGTGGCTGTGGGTATGATGGATGAATTACTTGCTTATTATAAGGAACCGCACTTCACACAAGGGCTGAGTGTTTTTAAAAAAAAAAAAAATGTTTTTACACAAGTACCAATATCAGTAACTTGACTTCAAAACCTTTTGGCTGTAAAACTGCTTTTTTGGTTCACCCCTCACGCCGCGCGCGGGCACATTTGTCTTCCAGAGCCATAACGATGTCTTCCAGCTCAGCGATGGCGCGCATCCTGATCAAGGGCGGTAAGGTGGTGAACGACGACTGCACCCAGGAGGCCGACGTCTACATCGAGAACGGCCTGATCCAGCAGGTGGGCAAGGAGCTGATGATCCCCGGCGGCGCCAAGGTGATCGACGCCGCGGGGAAGCTGGTCCTGCCCGGCGGCATCGACACCAGCGTCCACCTGCAGGAGAACTTCATGAACGCCACGACCGCCGACGACTACTACAGCGGCACCAAGGTGAGGCCCCCGCCCCCCCGCGGCGGCGTCCGGTTCGGGTCGCCCGGTGTACCGTTTGTTAACAGCGTAAAAAATTGGTCACGTTGTATCTCATCAAATAGGAAATATGACAAGCGCTACGACATAAGACAAGATAACACTTTATTCAAGTTGACGGAAGGGTTAAGTCATTTGGGCTGGCTGTCGGATCTCTTGGTTGGTTTCGATTATGACACAAGGGCTCACGATGTGATTCTCTATCGATGGACTGAGGTTTTACACGTCATGAGAATTGCTGCTTTTGATACTTTTTCAGCATCGCCATCTGCACGTGCGATGCCAAAAGATCTCGCAGAACAAATTGAGTCTTAATACAGAAGTTAGAGTTTTCAATTAATTTGTGACTGTTGTGGTATTTATTTTCCATCTTCCATGCGTCCATCCGGGTATCAATGTGGCACGCTTGTAATTGATTCAGAAACAATAGAATTGAATTGTATCGGAGTATCGATTTCTTTTTAACCTGGGCTCTAGTAAAGGAATAACGTGTGTGTGATCCTCTCCCTTTTTAAGCAGTGTATGCTGGTACTGTATATGCTTGTGGATGTTGCAAAAATGATGAGTTGTTGATTTTATATATACAGTATATACACACGTGTGTGTGTGTGTGTGTGTGTGTGTGTGTGTGTGTGTGTGTGTGTGTGTGTGTGTGTCTACTGTATATATATATGTGTGTGTGTGTGTGTGTGTGTGTGTGTGTGTGTGTGTGTGTGTGTGTGTTTGGTGGGGGGTAGGGAGAATGCCTACGCTGGTGACAAGACCACTGTTCTCCCCCCTGCCTGCACCCCCCAACCCCCCAGCCTCCATCCCATCTCCATCCATCCATCCATCCATCCATCTCCCCCACTTTCCCTCCCTCCCTCCCTCCCTCCCTCCCTCGCTACCCCGTACTCATTTTACGGACACAAATAGGGATCGGTTTCTGTTTCCATGGATACTGGGGTGCTGCTGCAAAGCCTGCTGCAAAGCTCCTTTCACTCACGCCATTGTGCCGGGAGACAATGGCTCTCAGACACATGCACACTCGTAGACACACCCACCCCCCCACAAACACACACACACACACACACACACACACACACACACAGACACACACACACACACACACATGCCTCCCTAGACACCGTACTCCGCTCTCTCGGGTGGACAAGCAGATGCTCCGTGAAGCGTGCGCTCACACACAATAACAGCCTCTTCAGGCTGGGTTATTTAGGGATGCCGGCCGGGGTCATTAGAAGACACCATTGACTGGCATTTAGAGCAGGCAGTGAAGAGCAATTTCATGGCCTTATCTCACAGACCAGATCGTTGTGGCTTTTTAATGCCTCGGTCATTGTTTCATCATCGCTCGGTGACGCCTGTGTTTTAACTAATGGCGACTGCTTCCCATGGCGGCCATGTTGACATGAGCACGGAGGCTGACGAGCGTTTTGCTGCCGTTCCTGGAGCGTGCCGGCGTGTCGATAAGCAGTGATTACTCTGCACTATGAATTCATGAGCGTAATGAATCAATACCTTTAATGTGGCTTGTAATGGACCCGCAGCTCCTCTCACATCGCTGCCGAACACTTAGCTGCGATGTGGGGCTTCATCGTTTGAGGTTATTTCAGTTCGTTTAATGGGATTTCATTGTGTGCTGCTTGGACACCAAACAACACAATTATATGACATACAGTGATATCAATACTTCACTGATTTCAGTAATGCATGTTGTGCCTCAGGTCGTTAATTACTGTGTCTGTGTGTGCGTGTGGGTGTGCGTGTGCGTGTGTGTGTGTGTGTGCGTGCGTGCGCCCGTGCGTTTTTTCTGTCAGGCTGCCCTGGCCGGCGGTACAACGATGGTGATCGGGTACGTGCTCCCAGAGAAGAAGGAGTCTTTGCTGGACGCCTACGAGACGTGCCGCAGCATGGCCGACCCCAAAGTCTGCTGCGACTACGCTCTGCATGTGGGAGTCACCTGGTGGGGACCCACGGTACTGGCACACCACCGCCCTCCAGCGGCTCGGCCGCAAAAAAACACTCCCGCATCCCGTGTTCACGCTTGTGCACATTTCTGCTCTCTGGCTGTTGTTGTTTGTGCTCATACAGGGAGTGTCTTTGACTCAAATCCTTATTAAATGACTGCTATTACCTGCTACTACTATTACTACTACTACTATTATTATTATTATTATTATTATTATTATTATTTGTTATTTGTTATTTGTTATTGTTAATATTCGCTATTAACATTCTCTAAAGGTTCGGGGGCTCGTCATTAAAGGTTTCCCAGTTGCCCCGGGCAACCAGATTTGGGCCATTGTCAACCATCTCGTGCAGTCCGGCTGCCCCATTGTCAACCACTTTTCATATGTAAATAAATAAATAAGCGCGCTAAACCTCGTCGTCTGTTTAGAAACTGCTGTAGTTGTAGCTGCGGGAATCTCAGAAAACCTTTGTGACATGGTTCAATATAGTAAAAAAAAAAGTAGAAATATCAAATATTTATTATAATAATATAGGATCACTATCACTCAATTCTAAAATAAGTCGATACAGCAACCATTTTGTGGAAATGGAAATCACTTTTAAAAGTTTTAAAAGTAGTATATTATTATTATTATTATTATTGCTACAATCGTTATAATTGTTATTTATATTATTATTATTTTAATATTATTATAATTATTTTATTTTTATTATTATTATTATTATTATTTTATTATTATTTTTATTGTTATTATTATTAAGCCAAGCAGCTGCCTACACAGTGCCTTGTTTTTACCTTCCCACGCTGCAGGTTCGGGCTGAGATGGAGAAGCTGGTCCGGGAGAAGGGAGTGAACTCCTTCCAGATGTACATGGCCTACAAGGACATGTACATGCTGCGGGATGGCGAGCTCTTCCAGGCGCTGCAGAACTGCAAGGACATCGGCGCCGTGGCCCGGGTGCACGCTGAGAACGGGGAGCTCGTGGCGGAGGTGGGTGGAGAACCATTTACTTACTGTCGTCTTTTTGGTTTTGAAAGCTAATGGACTAGCAATGCAATGCCAGACTTTGTATGTTGCTCTCATTATGTATATTTTTGTTGAACCCTTGCTTAAGTTAATATTAAATTCCCTTTTTTTTTTTTTTTTTTTACAAACTCTTTGCAGGGTGCAAAAGAAGTTCTGGACCTCGGCATAAACGGCCCAGAGGGGATCGAGATCAGCCGGCCTGAAGAGGTGACCTCCAACCCGTTTCTCTCTCTCTCTCTCTCTCTTTCTCTCTCTCGCTCGCTCTCTCTCTCTCTCTCTCTCTTTTTGTTGTCTCGCTCTTTGAGTGATTCCAGACTGTGATTCAAAGTGTTATTATGATTCTGATTCCTTTCCCCGACAGTTGGAAGCAGAGGCAACACACAGAGCAATCACCATCGCCAACCGAGTGAGTGGAATCCAGCAAGAAACGTGATGGTTGTATTTCTATGGTGTGGTACAGACAGACAGACAGACAGATAGATTTAGAGTTCATTCTGGGGTTATAACATGTATTTTATTCCTGAGAGTGATAAACAGTAAGTTATTGTTTCGGCTGTAAAAGCTGAAGGCCACAGTGAAACATTGAGTTGATTCCAACTCAATGTTAAAGATATCGGTGGAAATATGGACTGTAGTTCATGCAAGACGGTGTTTTAATTGTGTGTGTGTGTGTGTGTGTGTGTGTGTGTGTGTGTGTGTGTGTGTGTGTGTGTGTGTGTGTGTGTGTGTGTGTGTGTGTGTGTGTGTGTGTGTGTGTGTGTGTGTGTGCATGTGTGCCCCCGTGTGTGTGTGTGTGTGTGTGTGTGTGCATGCCCTCCTCAGGCCCACTGCCCCGTCTATCTCGTCAACGTGTCGAGCATGTCTGCAGGAGACGTGGTGGCCACGGCCAAGATGCAGGGTGAGCACAACGGCTTTCTTTTTCGCCGTCTGAATGCTCCTAAAATTAGAGCGTCTGTCACGAGAGCCCAGTGACGCGCGCTCTTACAAAAGACTTCCTGGGTTTTCATTTCAAAGTACTGCTCCAGGTCAGATTCCAGAAAATACTTTATTATTCTCCCGGGGCCAATGCAGTAGGCAATGTTGCAGCGGCAGAATTTCACAGAACAGTGCAAATAAGATGATATGGTGTATATAGGGTTCACTGTTTGGTTTATTTCATTAGTTATGTATCTGTATGACAAAGTCTTTCCGGTTTATTTTTTTGGTCATTCTTATTATTATTTTATTTTTTTTACTCAAGTTACTTTTTTATTTGTTATAAATCTTCAGGTTTAGCGTATATTTTCCGTTTTTTTTATTGTGTACAGTAACCTGTACCTATATCTTCAAAATTGTCCATATATTGACATTTTCTTTTTTGTATTTTTATTCCATTGCTTTATTGTTTTTGCCGATTTTATTATGTGAGTCGCTGTGACAGTGCAATTTCACTGTACTCCTAATACAGATATGAATGATCCGAATTGTTTATATTTCTAAGGGTGAAATTGCCTTTGTTTTCATTCTTTTTTTATTTTTATTATTTTAGGTGTGCAAATTTGTCTTACAGGAAACGTGGCGCTTTGAAATTATAAGTGATCTCACATATTGTCATGTGGTTAAAATGATCAGATTGCGTCTGCCGTCAGGGATACGTGGTGGTTCACCAGCGTCCACCTCCCGTTGGGCAGTGAGTGTAGCATCACCCGCTGTGCACCCACCCTCTCTCTACAGGTAAGGTGGTCCACGGGGAAACGACCACCGCCCACTCGGTGCTCAACGGCCTGCAGTACTACCACCAGGACTGGGCTCACGCCGCCGCCTTCGTCACCGTGCCCCCGCTCCGCCTGGACCCCGGCACGCCCAACTCCCTGATGAGCCTGCTGGGAAAGTGAGTGGACGGATAGGGCCTTCAGACCCGGATCGGGCTTTGGAGGCCCGCGGGCGGATTCTGACACTTGTGGCTTCCCCGCAGTGACACTCTGAACGTGCTGTCGTCGGACCACCGCCCCTTCACCACCAAGCAGAAGGCCATGGGCAAGGACGACTTCACCAAGATCCCCCACGGGGTCCCCGGCATCCAGGACCGCATGAGCGTCATCTGGGAGAGGGGAGTGGTACGTGCCGCGGCTTTGTTCCCCCCCGGAGCCGTCCCAGAAAACACAGCTTCTGCCTCCGCTCGGAGACGATTTATTATTTCCTTCCTCGTGTCCCCGTCTTTTTTAATTTCATTTATTTTTTTTTAGGTTGGGGGCAAAATGGACGAGAACCGTTTTGTCGCCGTCACGAGCTCGAATGCAGCCAAGATCTACAACCTGTACCCCAGGAAGGGCAGAATCATCGCAGGGGCGGATGCTGACCTGGTGGTCTGGGACCCCGAGGGCTCCAAGTATGAAACTCCATCCGAACCAACTCCTCTTTTCCCTGCCGTCCGTTTCTCCCAAACTTATCTCTACGCTTGTGCCGCTGTGGTCGTCTTCTGGTTGAGTGATCCGCGTGTGAAAGAGATTCTCGAGTGGTAATGTGCAGTCCGTAAAATGGGGGTCAAATTTAGCCCCACTGCTCCAAACGTGATCTGCAAGTGTCTCCAAACCTGGAGCTTCCAAACCTTTTTCAGGGCGTGGCCCCCTGAAAGGAAAAGGAACAGGACAAAAAGTAAATGTTCCGATGACCCCTACAATTCCCCCAAGGAAGACCCTGATCTACACCACAATATTCTAGGAGATAAAACATTGTCTCAGAAATTCAATGAGAAGAAGGACCTTAAATGTCATTTATTCCGTGTTTCCACATTTGTAATTTCCATTTTGAAGATAAAAAAAAAAAAATTGATTCTCAGTCTAAAATGATTCTCAGTCCAGCTCAGCGACATGTTTCCTCCATCGAATAATAATAGAAAAAATAATAATAATAATAAATAATCATTAAAATAAAAATAATAATAATTAATAATAATAATAATAAATAATCATTAAAATAATAATAATAATAATAATAATAATAAATAATAATAATAGCTTTATTTATATAGCACCTTTTAAAACAGTACATCGTGTTAAATAGTACAATTTGCTATAATAGTATAATACAGGATAATGTAGCTCATACATTAAAGGTCGGATCATTGTGAAAACCATATTTATGGATCAACATCATCAGGACTGAGTTGAAAAACAAGGATACCCGTCATGAATTCAGTTGGGTGTGTGTGAGCCCTTTCCGTCTCTCTCCGCCCCCAGGACCATTTCGGTGGGTAACCAGGTCCAGGGTGGCGACACCAACCTGTACGAGGGTCTCCGTTGTCACGGTGTTCCCATGGTAACCATCAGCCGCGGGCGCCTGGTCTACGAGAACGGCGTCTTCACGTGTGCCGAGGGCTCTGGGAAGTTCTACCCCCTCCGCACCTTCCCCGACTACCTCTACAAGAAGATGGTGCAGCGGGAAAAGGTGCGTGGGGAAAAACACCAAAAATCACCAGCAGCCAACCCTGTTTATTCATCCGGAGAATAAAATCTCCTACAATACAGAGAATTTCATATCTGATCTGGGCTTTGACATTTAAGTTCAATAGTTCATTCATCGTCATATGAAGAACGAGGATGAAAGGATGAGAACAGTGAAATATGCCAAAAAAAAAAATTCTATTCATTGCAACATTTCTCAAAACAACTAAAAAAGTTCCCATTGAAGCTCGATGGAAATATTAACGTAGGATCGTTTTACGAAATGGCCACGATTTGCCCAAATGATTGCGTCTGTTTTGGTCGAGTCCGTTTGTACTGCTGTCGATTCCATGGCAGATATCCTACGACTGTCATAACGTGTCTTTCTACGCCGTTGTTGTGTAACTGTCTGTGCATTGTTGTGTGTGTCTGTGTGTGTGTGTGTGTGTGTGTGTGTGTGTGTGTGTGTGTGTGTGTGTGTGTGTGTGTGTGTGTGTGTGTGTGTGTGTGTGTGTGTGTGTGTGTGTGTGTGTGGGCGCGTGCTGGGCCAGTGCCAGGCTGCCAAGGCGGTGGAGCGGGAGCCGTACACGGGGGAGGTGGTGGAGGTGCTGAACTCGGGGAAGAGGGACTTCGGGGCCTCGGACCTGGACACCCCGACGCGCCCGTGCACCCGGCACGGCGGCGTGAGGGACCTGCACGAGTCCAGCTTCAGCCTCTCTGGTACGGCTGCTCCGGGCGCGGCTTTATCGGGGGAGGGCGTGGCTCTTTATCGGGGCTGTTGAAGTCACCGCTTTCGACGTGAAAAAGCACTTTGACGGCGATGCTTTTTAAACAACAAGCAAATGACAAACATTTGAATTGAATGTTACGCAGACTTGTTTACGTTTAATATCCGAGGGGTTCCCAGTCCGGGATCCGCGACCCCCGAAGGATCCCCCTAAGAATTACAGCGGGTCCACAGAAAACTTATTAGTATTGAGTTATTTTCTTTCTTTCTCTATCTATCTATCTATCTATCTATCTATCTATCTGTCTATCTGTCTGTCTGTCTGTCTGTCTGTCTATCTATTTTTATGTCTATGTTTAAAAGTAGCATATCATGTAAACAGGCTCAGTGCAAAGGAAGCGGAGAACGATAGCCATTTTATACTGTATATTTTGGTCAAGATTATTTTGTGTTTCTGTTCTCAATAATGAAATCGTAGCTAGACCTAGATACTTTATACTTTATTAAATTAAAAAAAAACATTTCTTGACGGTAAAGTTTGAGTAAACTTTAAAAAATGTGATTAATCGCACACAATCTCATCTGCATATATCAATATTAAAATCACAAATATTTATTTATTTATTTATATTTTTTTACATTTTTCATTGTTGGTTCCCTGGTTTTATATTTACAAAAGCAGGTGATGACATGTGCCTCTCCCTCCTTGTCAGGCGCCCAGGTCGACGACAAGCTTCCAAAAAGATCCTCGGCCCGGATCCTGGCCCCCCCGGGGGGTCGGTCCAGTGGGATCTGGTAACTCAGCGACCCGCTGCAGCAAAGCTGAAGAGTGGAAGCCAGAAGGAAACGTACGGCCGAGCAGCACAACTCCTTTTTTTTTTTTTAAATCCTGCCGCGTTGCATCAAGCTGGGTTTTTCCATTCCGATCTCCACACATTCATTTAGGATTATTATTGGGTTTTTTTCCCAGCCAAACACCACAGCGATGTCGGAACGCGAGCCGAGTGAGCGCGCGCCGAGCGGTTAAAACGAGAACGTCAAATCCCAGTCTGAATTTAACCCAAATAAAAAAAACAGCACTTTGATGCCAGTGACTACAATTTGTCTCTTTGAATGCACGAGGTGATGTTCACGCCGCAGGCCTCAGCGCTCAATTCTGGTTCGACGCTCGGACGTAAGATTTATATTCAAGCGCGCCCCCCCCCCCCCCCAGTCTGACAATGAGACGCGGCTCAAGGACGGAAAAAAAACAACAAAAAACTTAGTTACAAAGTTACAAAGTTTGGGCTGTTTAATTAACGCCCCCTGTTCAATACAGCCTCTGTTAGCGCCGCATCACAGCGCCCCCTTGTTTGGTCGTCTGTTTGTCTGTTTTCACTCCGTCTCCCTGGGGAACGGAAACGATGGCAACACCGGCGCGTGAGAGGAAACAGAGTATTCCTAAACTGATCCCCTCTCTCTCTCTCTCTCTCTCTCTCTCTCTCTCTCTCTCTCTCTCTCTCTCTCTCTCTCTCTCTCTCTCTCTCTCTCTCTCTCTCTCTCTCTCTCTCTCTCTCTCTCTCTCTCTCGCCCTCTCTCTCTCTCTCGCCCGTTATACACCTTAACCCTTCTTCATTGAAGTTACTGCTTCCACTTCGCCCCCCCCCCACCGGCTTCCTGCCTCAGTCAGCGCGGGGGGGGGGGGGGGGGGGGGGGGGGGGGTATGATACTTCAGCCTCAGTAGAAGCGTCTCCTCGGAGGACCTCACCCTGTTTTTCCTCCGTCTTTACCGTCCCGGGCGGAGTTCCGACCCGAAAAACAACCAACGTATTTGAGGGTCGCGGCGTCAGCTCGGACCGAAGCCACGTCAGACGGGCGTCTCCTGACTGCACGGGGGGGGTCGGGTTGAAGAGATCGGAATCCGCCTGATTTTGTTAATTTTTTTTTTTGTTTTTTGTTTTTTTACTGCTCACGTTGTTCTATAAAGAACAGATCTGTGTCAAAATCCAGATCTGGGCCACGTGCACCCGCAGTGCGAAGCACAGCCCACGGTGCGTTGTAACCTACTAATAGTTTTAGGGCGGCAGGGGCTGGGGCGAGTCTTGGTTTTTTTATGACATGATTGTTTTACCTCACTGTTAAAATACAATTTTGCACTTGTGTCGTGTACTACTCAGCTGCCTTTTTATGTTGTTTAACGTTGAAGCGTTTCTACCGCGAGCCGGCGGGATTTTAAAAATGCAACGTGTCATTCTGAAGGAGGCAATATGTTACTAATATGCCACGGTTGTTGAGCGATATCTAGATTGGGGCGGGGCCATATGGACCAAAAACATCACATCCCGGTGTTTTTAGGCTGAATGCCAACACACTGTGCGTACATCTCGGGTGTTTTCTACGAAGCGGGCTAAAGGTTCAGTTGAGCGTCAAAGCCGCATGTGAGATGTCACAAGCACTTTCACTAAAACAGACTGCTCAAAATACAAGGCAAATATATACACAAATATATGCACAAATATATGCACAAATATGCGTCGTTGAACCTTTAAAAGTGGGGAAAAAACTATTTTCATTCCGCTCATGGAGTCTTCAATTTGAACTTCACATTGAATCTCACTTGTTCTCATAATTGCGGAATGAGCCTCAACGTAGTTAGTCCGTTCCAGGGCCGGGCGAAATGACCGAAATTGTAATATCATTATATATATAATAATATATATAATGTGTTTGGATGAAAACCTCCGATATCGATATAACGATATGTCGCGGATGACTATTGGTGCTTTTATGAGAGATTCACACACAAGAAATAGTTGAAAAATAACGATCAGCAGCCTTGGTTACAACTGCTAGAAAATTGCGTCACTCGACTGTAATTCTTAAAAACGTTTAACCACCCAGATGATATCTCGTGTCATGTCGCGATATATCACGACATTATATCGATGTATCGCCCAGCCCCAATCTAAACGCAACAACAATTTTTTTCGAAATGCTTTTTTTTTCTTTTTAATTTATTCTTGTTGTTCTCGTTTTCCAAAACACGTCGTGGACGCTGAACACGATCTTGTGGGAAATGAGCTGAATGAGTTGTGCGGTAGCAGAACACTGTCGGGGCAGCGGCCCCATCCATGTTTACAACCTCGTAGCATTCTACCGTACGGTCCTGTCTCACCCCCTTCCCCCTCCCCCTAAATGTGAAAGAGCCTCCTGGCGCCGCCCGCCGCGGCTTCCACAACCCGTCCTATAAGCACTGATGAGTCAGGTCGGCGCCGCAGTCCTCGTTATTATCATTGTATTCCACTGCAAAAATAAATAGATAAATAAAAGAAGAACGTCGCACCCAAAATGCCTCTTTTCTTTCTCGCCCGAGAACCCGCTTTGGACAAACCGCCGGCCGCGCGGGTCTCACCGTCGCCCGGGGCTCTCGCGCTCGTTTTTGCCGGGACCTCTCCCGATGCGTCGTTCCCCCGTGAGGCCGCCCGGCCTCGGTCCGCCCTCTCCGCTCGAGCCGGACGCCGCTTCTTCAGGGGGCGGGACGCCGGCGCGGCGAGGCCCCGCCTCAAAGGCATTTGTTGCAAGCGTCTTCGGAAGAAAAGGAGGGGGGGAAAAAAAAAGCACTGATTCTTTCTCATTGTCGCGACTATTGTGTGTTCATTTATTTTGTGTTGTTGTTTAAACTTGTTTATTGAATTTCAGAATGTTATAATAATGCATTTTTGTTGTGGATGTTTATCTTTGTTCTGGGTTTTTCTTACATTCACACTATTGTCAAACTGGCATTTAGGCCGAGAGTAGATGATTAAAAACTGCACTGTTAAGAGGGGGATGCACACGACATGATTCTGATACCAAAATGACACACGGTTAATCTTCCAGAATACAGTTTTAGCAGATTAGACGGGAAATCAAACACGGTTAGTTTCATCGGAGGTGGCGGAGGCTGCGGGGATGAGAGAAATTCGGGCGCGGATTTGCAGCTTTGGCGTCCGCGGCTTCGACGCCCGACTGTGAATCGTGTCGTGTGCTTGCAACCCGCCGAGTCGGTCTGTCCACCGGTGCTGAAACTTTGTTGTCGCTGGGGATAATTTTGTCTGGTTTTCTTTTTTTTTTTTTTTTTTTTTTTTTTTTTTCTTTCCCCTTGCAGCTCTTTGTCACATGGTTGAGTGCAAATAAATCACAACGAAAATCTCAACTAAAGCCTCTCGACTCTTTTACGGAAGAATTTTATGTCAAAAGCGCCGAGGCGCTTGGATAGGGAAGGGAGCGCGGGCGGGGTGTCCGCGGGGTTAAATTCAATACCTCGAAGGAGCTTTTCAACACAGTTACAAGACTGAGTTCTGGACCAATCATCTCACCGCCGAGTCAAAGGTTTGGGGGTTTTATGACACCAGAAATGTTGGCTCAGTGATGGAAATCAAAGGACAAAGAGCACGACTCATTTTGACAAAAAGGGAGTACGCGGATAAACCGTGAACGTGAACGGTGAAATTATGACCTCGCGTTTTCAAATATAAAGCTATTTAATACATTGTCGGCCCTGATATTTAGCTTTGTGCTTTGTTTTCACCCTCTGCTCAATAAAGATACATATTTTACAATTAGGGGGGGGGGGTTAACAACTTTTTAAGGACATGCAGACCCCCTGACAACACAGTGTGCGCAGACTGCCCTTTGAAACACATCTTGGAGGCCTTGGATGCGCCCAGAGAGACATCATGTGTCTCGGTGGAACAGGCCACAGACCTATTTATAAGGAGAGCCACAGCAGCGTGGAGCCGGGCGCATGCGCGCTGCGTGCGGGCTCCAGACAGCGGCGGGGGGGGGGCGACTGCAGCGGCACTGACAGCGCGAGCAGCCTGGGAACAACGGACCGGAATACGGTGAGTCCCGGGCTCCGGGGGAGGCTTGTTCACCGAGGTGTTTCGATCGCTGTTGTTATTATTATTATCGTAATTATTATCGTTATTATTATTATTTCTTTTTGGGGTTTTTTGTTTATTTTTATTTTATCTACTCGGCGGCCTTAACGCGTGCAGTCTTGCGTCCGGGGCGGATAGAGGGGATCGGCTCCCCACGCACCGAGCGCTCCCCGCAGGGCTCCGCAGCGGCCTGCCGAGCGCCGCCGCTGCGGCTCTCCCGACGCGGACGCTCCGCCAAGCCGGGCACCGTTATTGTTCTCAGTCGGGTGAATTCACATCGAATAGAACGTTAAAAAAATAAAAAAATAAACAATAATAATAAAACGCAAAGTTCGCTGTTTTATTTCATTTTTTATTCTATTTTTTTCGTTGCGGACGTTGTGCGCGTTAACGGGTCAATTGGCGATTTTGTTTTTTTTTGGACCCGACGGGAACGGGCTGCCGCTGGTTCTGGTTCTGGTTCTGCTGGTACCGCGGTCGGGCTCGCATTGTTCGGGCCGACGCTGCAAGGTGCGGGCCTGGCTCTGCGGCTGCACTTGGCCTTTCGTTCCCGAGCTGTTTGTCCCATTTACCGGTTTATTGCAAGATGATCATGGGTTCCAGTCTAACGGAACGGTAGACTGGCCGGAGGCCATGGGGGCGTGTGAGTCTGATGCTGCTGTGGCTGCATCCATTATCTGCTGGTTATCATAATAATAATATTATTATTAATAATAATAATAATAATAATAATAATAATAATAATCACTTTCCTCTTTCGTAGAAGTTCATCAAGTAGTCATACTTATTATTATCAATAACAATTATGATAATAGCCTTTTATTTATATTTTAAAACACAACGCGCACACAAAGTGTACATACATAGACGATAATCAAATAATAATTATAATGATAACAATACAACGACACAATTTTATTTGTAAAGCACCTTTCATATACAACATGCAACTCGAAGGGCTTGATAATTAGAAGGCAATGAAATGGTCATAAGAAAAGGGCAAATAAGCCAAATGCATTAAACAAAAATATGTATTTCTTATAATGAAGTTAAATTATTGCTAGTGTTACAACTAAATATATATTCTTTAAATAGTTTACACCCTGGTAGTCAACTTAAGAAACCTACTTACTTAACCTACTGCTTTTCGTCATTAAATCTCATTGCATCCAACTCTGTTTCAGTGTTTGTTAATGTGTGAATGAGTGACATACTGTGCTTACTGAACAGCCGCAGTGTTTCGGCTGAAGAAAGCGTGCTTGGCTTTCATAGCTTTAGTCCTGGCTTTGTTCGTATTTCGTACTTTCGGGGCATTATGGGCTTACTCTCACACCACATCAGGCTGGGGGCCAAAGTGAGCACGCTGATGGCTGCGGTGCCAGATGTGCAGCGTGACGCTGGCCACAAGCGTTAGAAAACACTGTCTAATCTGGGAGGATTACAATAACACCACGAATGTAGATTAAAGACCGAGACTGTGTCTGCTCTGTGGCGGTGGTGTTGAACTGGACGATGTCATAACCCAAGTCCTGTCTTCATTCACTTGCAGTGACCAATCAGTTCTGAATATTTTTTTTTGCATGTGTGATACATCTTGTATATCCTGACAATCAGTAGGTTTACCTCTGCCTCGGCAGGTAAAACCCGTTTCTAACTAACGGTGTGTCTCTCTCAGGAAGGGGATGGCGGTGAATGTGTACGCCACATCTGTGTCCATTGACAACCTCAGCCGCCATGACATGCTGGCGTGGGTCAACGACTCCATACATCTCACCTACAGCAAGATCGAACAGCTGTGTTCAGGTGAGGCCCAATACGCACTGACGTCCGTGGTGAAATCGTTTTTACCCGTTTATTCATAAGGCCGTACCTGGTCAACTCCCAAAGTACCTGCTGTGTGTAGCTATTCTGTCCAAAGGTCAAACAACAACTACGGCGTGCGCTCAAATAGCTGCATTTTGATGGAAATCCCAGAGGTACAAACTGAGTCATTGGGAATCGGGGCTTTTCAGTTCTCCGGGCCCCTCAGCTCGGAACGAGTCACAAGACAACCTAAATCTGCGGGAGTTTGACCCCGTCTCCACCTGGCACTAACGTGCGTCTTTGGTGATCCGATCGCAGGTGGACGGCTCTAAAGCCGGGTGTAAACGCACCCGGCGCGTCCCTCGTGCGGTTTGAGGTTCCGAGCCACATCCGTCCACATCCTTTGAGCAGTGTAAACGCAAACAATGGCCTGGGCCACGTCGAAGGAGCGCCTACTCAACTGACGACCTCCGATATTCAAGTCTGGTCGGGAAAGACTCCCCATTACAGAAGTGCAGGATTTATTTTTTACAAGTAAAGCATTTACGCAAAAACATCCAGTTTTTACTAAATTCACTCCCATTGCAACAGGGAGACGCGTGTGAGGCGGCACGGGACATGAGTTCATTCCATTACGCAGTGATCAGGACACTTCAACTAACTGTGTGAAAAAAAAAATTGAGTTTCATACAAGTTGGACACAATCAAAAGTAAAGACATCCGTCTACACCGCTGTCCAGACGGGGCAGCGGACCCCACTCTCCGCCGCGAGCCGCAGTGTGTACGCCGCGCCACTGAGGAGAAAAATAACTCCGCTCCAACTCTCTGAGTCATGTTCGCGTTTTTTAATTTCCCATACAAGCCGGGAAACTGAATAAATGCGTTCCACACGGCTCCATCTGTCCGTCTCTCCGCCGACTTTTCGGTCCACATCGGTTCGATGTTGCATTTGGTCCTTGCGAGCCCGAAACGATGCACGTGCTTATCTGCATAATAGAGCGGGGGAGATCCGATCACCGGCGTTTACTGAGACGCGTCCTAATGCCACGTGCCAACAGACGGACCGAGAGCTGTCCACTTGTGATCGGATCACCCGAGACACACGGCGGCGCCGGCCGTCAACAGGGCCTTTGTCTGTGAATAGGTTCAGACAGAGGCGTCAGAACGTGTTTCACCCTCTCCTCGGATGTCCACTTCTTTTGATGCGGAGCTGTTGTTTTATATTGCAGCGCTCTACCTTTCATGGCTCATGCTTTTTGGCCATTCTGAATCTCAATGAGACCAACCCGGTGGAATAAATAAAGGGCGGTCGTTGGACGCCTGTAACCGTCTTTAAACTTCAATAAAGTTGAACTTCAGGCAATTCCATGAAACCCATGCAGCGGTTTACCATCAGAACCTTCTTGTACAACTTTTTTTTTTTGTTTTAAGCATTTCATATTGACCTCGAGGTAATTCCAAAACTGGGGGGGAAAAGCCCGCTAAGTAGCAGATATTTGAATTCAAACACGACTTAAAGCGCTGGATGAGGCATGAAACATTTTTTAAAAAGCTGTGATTTTGCCCAAGAAGGCGAACGCGTCGTCGAGCTCCTTTGTGACGCGGAGTCAGGCCCTGAAGGAGAAAGGCCTCTCAAACAACTCCCCCCATTCAACTTGTGTGTCTTCCGTCTTGGTTTCCAGGGGCTGCGTACTGCCAGTTCATGGACATGCTGTTCCCGGGCTGCATCCTCCTGAAGAAGGTCAAATTTCAAGCCAAGCTGGAGCACGAATTCATACACAACTTCAAAGTCCTCCAGGCGGCGTTCAAAAGGATGAGCGTCGACAAAGTCAGAACCCCGTTATGATCACGCGTCCATGTAGCGCAAGGGGGAACGCTGGTATTTTTTAAGCCTCAACCTTATTTTTCAGTCATTGCCGATCGCTCAGGTTGACTCCCAATTATTGAGAAATAAGGTTAAAAAAAAAATACCAAAGCTTTCCTTTCAGCGTCTGTCGTGAAGTTTGTCTGCTCCAATATCCTTCTACCTTCCGAAAGACACACGTTCCCATCACATTTCCGTGTTTTCTGTGTTGTTGTTTTCTTCCCCCACAGATTATCCCCGTAGAAAAGCTGGTAAAAGGAAAGTTCCAGGACAACTTTGAGTTCGTCCAGTGGTTCAAGAAGTTCTTTGACGCCAACTACGACGGGAAGGAGTACGACCCGTTCCAGGCGCGACAGGGGCAGGACATCACGCCGCCGCCCAACCCAGGTGATCACTTTACCCACAGAGCCAAGAGAGCCCCAGGTAAACGGAGCGGCGTGAGCCCCGCTGTGCACGGCCTGGCTGAGCTCCGCGGCCCATCCTGCTGCGGCCCCTCGGTCCATCCTGCCACAGCCACTCAATCCATCCCGCTGCGGCCACTCGGTCCACCCCGTCGCGGCCGCTCGGTCCATCCCGCTGCGGCCACTCGGTCCACCCCGTCGCGGCCGCTCGGTCCATCCCGCCGCGGCCACTCGGCCCATCCTTCCGCAGCCCCTCGGCCCATCCCACCGGGATGGGCCTTTCAGTCCATCCCGCTGCAGCCAATTGGTCCATCCTGCCGCAGCCACTCCGCCCATCCCGCTGCGGCCACTCGGTCCATCCCACTGCGGCCTTTCGGTCCATCCCACCCCAGCCTCTCGGTCCATCCCACTGCGGCCACTCAGTCCATCCTGCCGCAGCCACTGGGTCCATCCCGCCCCGGCCTCTCGGTCCATCCAGCCGCAGTCCCTCGCTCCATCCCGCTGCGGCCACTCGGCCTATCCTGCCGCAGCCCCTCAGTCCATCCCGCTGCGGCCACTCGGTCCATCCCGCTGCGGCCACTCTGCCCATCCCACAGTCCCTCGGTCCATCCCGCCACGGCCACTCTGCCCATCCCACTGCGGCCCCTTCGCTCCATCCCGCCCCGGCCTTTCGGTCCATCCCGCTGCAGCCACTTGGTCCATCCCGGCGCGGCCACTCCGCCCATCCCACTGTGGCCCCTCGCTCCATCCCGCCGCGGCCACCAGCCTCGCGTGCGTTGATTTGACCCCGCCGATCATCTCGGCCGCGCTCGGCAGGAAGGGACGTGCGCCGATTTGGGCTCGGCGGACACGGGGGGGAAAAAGTCATTCCATGCGCTTTGTTTGCAACTTGGTTTCCCATTCCAATTGACGAGGATCAGCGGAGATGTCCGAAATCACTGAATCGTTGAGAACCAGATTTGACACAGTTGGACTGATAATCCAGTTAGTTATTTGCGTCTCGTTCTACTAACAATGACAGTTTATGCAGTTTTAACAGCCTTGCTTTGTCTTGTTTTATTTATTTATTGCTTTGGCTTCAGCATTCATTTATGTTAATTGATCAATTGAATGAAATTTATCAGGCAAACCTTGTGATTTGACAATGATCTGCCCTGGGACCGTGCCACTAGTTAGCGGACTGGAAGGGTGATGGAGTAAAATAGTGGAAGAATGTGTGATAATGTGTGTCTGCATGTTTTTTTTTATTTCCTTAACTAGAAACAATTTGGGAGTTGGGAGTGTAAGCTGTTTTAATACCGATTGGTTTGGAAGAATGCATTCAATGTGGGTCAAATTGATGATCTTAAATAATGGCCGGTCACGATCAGAACATCTTTTTGACCGTCGATAACGACGGGGGGGTGTGTGTTCGGTGGAGGCTTGCACGGCGTCGGATGCGTTCCGCTGCGCTGCCACGCGAGCTCTCAGCGACACGCTCATCCATCGCCCAAACCACGACGAAGCGAACGCAAACAACCCTCCCGAAAAAAACTAACAGAAAAAAAAACCTAAAAAAAACGATCGATTCAAACGCTGACCGAGTCTGGCCTCCTCCGGCTCCTCCAGGTTCCCAGAGGACGTCGCCGACAGTTCCCAAAAACATGCCAACGCCGCAGCGGGTCCAGCACAACACTCCGGCCTTGAGGAAGAACCCGTCTCTGGCGAGAAACGGGGGCAGCGACGGAGAGGTGACGGAGCTGAATCAGCAGGTGGAGTTTCAGGGAGGAGGGGAACGGGGACTTTTTTGGACCAATGTTTGACTGTTAGGAAACTAGGCCTCAATTTTTTGGGGAAGATAATCGAATATTAATATTGTGACTCAGTATGCAATTATTATTATTTTTTTAAGTTCCTTCCCTTCTGTATTATTCACTGAACACAAGCAATAAATCAATCTATAGTATGACCAACACAGCATTGGACACAGTCACCTTATAAACCGCTCTTTCCTGTCGGCCACGCCTACGTGTCACGATGAAATGAGATGAATTGATGCGTGGATGACACGTCCTCATTTAACTGTTGAATTGTGAAAAGAGAAAAAAACCTTCAACCACAGTGGAACGCTGACTCGTTGATTCAGCCTCAGTCCCCGCGGCGGTTCCAATCTGAAAATGAACCTTCGAAAGAATACGCAGCCGCATGCCATATGCACTGCGTATACGACACCGTCCCGCCAAATGTGGCTCACGACGAGGATCGCTTCCTTCCCTCGCCCCCCCTTCCTTCCCTGTGTGCAGCTGATGGAGTTGAAGTTGACCGTGGACGGGCTGGAGAAGGAGAGAGATTTCTACTTCAGCAAACTGCGAGACATCGAGCTCATCTGCCAGGAGCACGAGAGCGAGAGCAACGCCATCCTCTCCAGGATAATCAACATCCTCTACGCGACAGAGGTAGCGGGTTACACACGCACACACACACACACACACACACACACTTTGAAATTCAGTTCAGTTACATTTGTTATTGAAATGTCAAGTTCACCGTAAATACACTTGGAATTGCATTGAAATAGTATTAAGAAGCCTCATCCATACAGGGGTGTGAGAAAATGTAGATGTACTTATTTCTATCAATACTGCGTCTATTCCCAATCAACGGTTTTGATATTTATTTTAAGTTTGATGTCACGCGTTCAGCGCTGAGTTGTATTACGTTTTTTTTTTTAATACCGTGATTTTAAAAAACAGTATTTGGATCTTTTTACGTATTGTTTCTCATGTTTACCGACTGGTTTTTGAAGATCTGAGCCCGCGACTGAATTTATAGCACTAAACCTGCATTATATCACTGTTGGCATTGGGTTATTATTTGGGTTATTATTGGATTATTGTTAAACGTGTGTTGTGTTACACTCAATATCGCACCTCACCATATGTTAATGTATGAATCGGAATGATTCATATAGAAACGTACAACAATTGTGTATCCTACGTCATAAAGGTCTGTTTGACAGAGTTTTTGTGCATTACATGTATTACATTATCCAACATTTAATACCACACTTACATATAAACTGTATGTTTTTATGAGACATACATGTCATAAAAATGGAGTACTAAACTAGCATATGACAAACATATAGTATAATTATATAAGTATAAGTATAATGTACACCTGTATTAAAGGGGCCATCATCATGTACCAAAACATCCAACTTCCTCTGCTCATCCTATAATACTCTCTCTCTCTCTCTCTCTCTCTCTCTCTCTCTCCCTCTCTCTCCTCTCTCTCCTCTCTCTCCTCTCTCTCCTCTCTCTCCTCTCCCTCTCTCTCTCTCTCTCTCTCTCTCTCTCTCTCTCTCTCTCTCTCTCTCTCTCTCTCCCCCCCCCACCGTGTGTCAGGATGGTTTTGCGGCGCCGGAGGACGACGACTTTGACGAGCAGGCTCACCTGGACCAGGACGAATACTGAACGCATCACCCTAACCCCCCAGCGCCCCCAGCGTCCCAGGGCCCCCCGCCCCAGCGCCCCCCGCCCCGCGCCTCCACACCTGCCAAGTCCTTATTTCAGTTCCTGTTCCCTGGGTCCCGCCCTGGCTTTTCCTCCTTTTTCCTTTTTGTACCCACCTTAAAGCTGTTTCCCCGCTCGGCCCCCAGGCTGTCTACACACTACCACCCACAACCCACCATTTGAAGCCCCCTCCTCCTCCGCTCACACGCGCACACACACACACACACACACACACACTCTGACTCAGTAGTCACATACTGTTTGACATATCCTAGTTACATTAGCATGAGTAATACAGCGTATCCAGCCACGCCGCTGTGGATGTTTGGGTGGAACACGGTGCATTGAAACCTGTAAATACCGACGACCTTTTTCATTTCCGAGGGAACAACGCCGCGGTGCCCTCCGGGGTGTTTTTAATTTCGCATTCGCCTTTTTTCCCCTTTTCTCGCGCTGTTCTGACCCCTGCCGCGAAGCCCGGGGGCGAGCGGCAACCAAACTCCCAGAGCCGCTTTAGTCGACGAGAAACTCAACGCAAATATCGTAGTTTCCCATTTATTGAACTTGAGGACGACGACGAGCCGTAGCGAAATCGGTGCAAACCTACTGTACATACAGGAAACACTGAGGCCCTTCATGGGGTTTTTTTGTTTGTTTTTTTTTGTTTTGTTTTTTTCCTTCGGGGGCGGGAGGGTGGGGGCTCCGGCTTGTGCTTCAGCCGTCGAAGACGCTTTCGAGTTGGTCGGGGGCGGGGTCGCGGCGTGGCGAAGCACCGGAGGATCGGCAGCGTAACCGAGCATGAGAATGTTAAGACGTCGATTGTGAGTGAGCGAGCGTATTTCGTAAACGTATTCTGTCCCCGTGTCTCGCCGCCGGCATGTTTGTATTTATCGGGGCCCAGCGCGCCGCCGACTGAGATCCCGGGAAAGCGCGTCGCCCGCCCGGGAAAAAAATAAAAAAATTTAAAAAAGCGCGACGCCCGCACCGGCGCAAGAGGAGAGAACAGAGTGTTCCCAGTCAGGAGGTCTGTGACCAGTTCAGAATGATGCTGGTCGTCATTAGTCTTCAGATAAACGGGGGGGGGGGGGGTTGAGCGCACCCCCCCCCCCCCCCTCCCCCCAAAATTACTGCTTCTACTGTGCGACCTGACGGAGGCCTGCTCTGCAACACACACCCATTGACCATGTAAATGTTTTCACAAACTCTCATCTTTTGAGTAAATAAACAGTTGTGAAATAAATGCTTTTGTGGTTCTATGTATGTACCTGGGAGGTAGCCCTGACTCCTTCTACTATCATAGTAAACTTTTAATTAATGGATTCATGAGTATTTCCTGCGTATCCTAATGTCTGTCATAGACATGGGTATAAATTCGGTCCTGTAAGGCACGAGCGAGTAATTGATATGATTCTTTCGTTACAACATGGGCCATTTGAATACGTTCGCTGCAGCGATATATCATGATAATATAGGAAGTTATAAAACAAAAAAGGAAAAGGGAATTCCAATGTCTCAACGATTCATTTGTTTCCCTCGTCACATCTTTAACACGAGAGCGGACTGAGCAGCATCTGTAACATCTGCTTTGAAAAGTCATAAAACTCTTAATAATTCTGTGAAGTCACTCATTCGTGCATTTTTCACCCTTATGTGAACAATTAAGATGATGTAAAGTTAAAAAAAGTAAAGGATTCACAGTTTGTTCAGAAGCAGATATCTACAACAGACAGGGTCTGTGGAAGGCGCAGATGATGGTGGCCGGTTTTGACCACCTTCTTCTTGGAGGATTTGGTTCTGGGTGGAGATACAGGAGATACAGGTCCTCAAAGGGTTAAAAGCAAAGTTTTTAAATATTCTTCTTCTTAAAAGTGCAATGAATGTGCTTTAATTTGCACTAAAGCTTTACTCTGCAGCACCTTATCGTGGCTCCCATTCCAGTGGTTTGATACTTCTAACGAACAGATTCCCTTTTGAGTTGTTTGCTGTATGTATGTATGCATGTATGAATGTATGTATGCATGCATGTATGCATGTATGAATGTATGTATGCATGTATGTATGTATGTATGCATGCATGTATGCATGTATGAATGTATGTATGCATGTATGAATGTATGTATGCATGCATGTATGTATGTATGTATGCATGTATGTATGTATGCATGCATGTATGTATGTATGCATGCATGTATGTATGTATGTATGCATGCATGTATGCATGTATGAATGTATGTATGCATGTATGAATGTATGTATGCATGCATGTATGTATGTATGCATGCATGTATGTATGTATGTATGCATGTATGTATGTATGTATGCATGCATGCATGTATGTATGTATGTATGCATGCATGTATGTATGTATGCATGCATGTATGCATGTATGAATGTATGTATGCATGCATGTATGCATGTATGAATGTATGTATGCATGCATGTATGCATGTATGAATGTATGTATGCATGTATGTATGTATGTATGTATGCATGCATGTATGCATGTATGAATGTATGTATGCATGTATGAATGTATGTATGCATGCATGTATGTATGTATGCATGCATGTATGTATGTATGCATGCATGTATGCATGTATGTATGTATGCATGCATGTATGTATGTATGCATGCATGTATGCATGTATGAATGTATGTATGCATGTATGTATGTATGTATGCTGTAGAAACATGGCGGCCTCCATGGAAGAGATATAAATGGCTCATTCAATGGAAATTAAATCACAATAATTCTTATTTCCATGGCATTCTACACTGGTTAAAACATGCTTATGAATATTATATTACATTTCTGCCAAGTTTGTTCCGCTAGATGCCGCCAAATTTTGGTCCTGGTCCTTGAATAGATTGAATGGCATTAGCAGTGTTTCCCAAACGGGGATAGTCGTACCCCTAAGGGTACTGCAGGGGTACTGCAGGGGGTAACTCCGAAAATAAAAAGTGTTAGTAATTATTAAAATATATTTAAAAATATTGGTTATTTATGGCATGTAGAGTACACAATTTAGGTTGTTTTCTTTGTTTTTATTCGAATGCCAATGACGCCAGTGATGGAGGGAGGTACTCGGCTGAAAATGGATCTGAGAGGGGGTACACTGGTAAAATATTAAAAGTTTGACAACCACTGCATTAGAGTGTGGTGATGTCCAGCCCAGTGGAACAGTCCGTAGAATGTGTCTCTGCCTCCGTCCATGATGGAGTAGTAAAGATACAGACGGATGTACAAACACACTGCGCACGGAGCTGTGTGGTGGTGATTCAAGATTCAAGATTCAAGATTTTTATTTGTCACATACATATACATACTTCCATACATATATGCAGTGAAATGTAATGGTGCTCTCTCACACCAAAGGTAAGGCCTCCCCGACCCACTGACCCCAGGACTCCAAAGGAGCGTCTGTTGTCATGGTGCATTCAAATTCCTCGGATTTCTTAGACCTTTTTTTTTTTTTGTACACGTAGACCACCAAAACAAAAACAAAACAAAAAAACAAAAAACATGTCCAGATCTGTACTTATAGTAGCCAAACTACTGTTGTAATAGCTGTCAAACCTGAACTGGGTCATAATAACAAGTCCGTATTTCATTTGTATCACAGTTTTTGATTTGTGAAAGTATTATTCCATTTGTGAAAACAGGAACAGGGTGGATTCACTGTACTTTATTTTTTTTAGAGCCCCCAAATGCACCAACAAAAACAAAAAAAAAAAAAAAAACACATTTGGAACAGTTCTCCTGTGCTCCTGTAGAGGGCAGCACTGGATCACACGTGTGCCGGAATGTTCTTCAGAAAGAAGCAAAAAGAAAACTTATTTCCACGGTATGTTGTTCGTGTAAAACAATATACAAAGGTTAAAAAGGAGAAAGAGTTGAACATTACCCAAAAATAAAACATGACATTTTATCTGACATTGTTAAGTGCGACCGTTTTTGTACACTGCGTTAATCCTGCTGTTTATTATCATGGACATTCTGTAAGAAAAAAGCTGAAAGTGATCCTTATACAGTCTACATGTACATGTAAGATGTATTTGTATTTATTACTATTTTTTTTTCAGGTAGAAGAATCAATGTGACCCTCTCTGGAACTGTCCACCATCAATATGCAAAAGAAATAAATGGAGGTCGTTCAGGGCCTGATGGTGATGATGTGTCCTGTAAATTGACCTTTTTTGCAGCACAATGCACCTTCTCGCATGCAGGCCACAGTACTTTGTGAAACCTTCCAAGAGAGAATTAGGATGTTTCATGTCAATTAATCTCGCTTGTACGCTTTTGTATCACCGTTACCATGACTAGAAACTAGATGACTCTGCAACGGATCTTGAATGCTCACAGTTTAAACACACACTATGGGACAGATGCTTTGGTTTGCAAGGCATCTTTTCTTCTGTCGCATGTCATGACCACACATGACAGAGCTATGGTTTAAATAAAAAAAACAAAACGGTTTCCGTCCTCTTTCCAGCCGAGGCCCGGGCCGCAGTTCAAGTGACACAACGTTGAGCTAAGTTAATGTGAATTTTCTGTAGTCAATGCCAACACTCATCTTTAGTAGTTGAACGAAAAACGACGCAAAGGGGAGTCTTTGAGATGATTTAAAGGTTGAGAGAGAAGGACAGAATCTCAGACGGACTGATCCGTCACCACAGCTCTGCAGTTTCACACCGGACTGGAGACAGATAACAGCTTCAACGCAAGTGTATCACTCCAAGTTTCATATTTTATTTATTTTCTGATTCACCATCTAGTTAAAACAAATGTTGATTGAAGATCTGAACAAAAATTATTGAGGATGAACAAAAAAATAAATAAATTCAGGGAGAGTCTTAAATTCAAGATTCGAGAGGTTTATTCGTCATATACATATACATACTTCCATACATATATGCAGTGAATCGACATTCCCTTAATTTTTCCTAGGACAGTAGGTCATATGCGGCCAATTTTGACCCATAACACAACAAGTGTAACAATAATTGCTCATTCTTACTTATAAGAAAATACAATCATGTTATTTGGGGAATTATTTTGCTTATCATTAACCCCTCATGGTCTGATAATATATTTGCCACGACGGGTGTGTTGTTTTTACGAGGAAAAAAAAGAAGAAGAAAAAAATCAAACAAACAAAAGAGAGATGTGTTTTTCAAGCCTTTGTTTATTTCATAGCAGACGAAACTAGAAACAACACAAATGACACTTCGGACGCGCTGTGATTTAGAAGGGGCGGGGCCAACTGCAAGCGCGCGCGAGAAGTTTGCTTATTTTGCAAGCGCGAACGCAAATGTGTTTTACATTGTCACTTTCCACCCATTTCACCACCATTTTGCGAAAGAACGCCGTTTAAATTGACGGTGAACACGTAAAAAAAAACAACAACAAAAACACCGCGTCCGCTGGTCCCGGCGATCCAGTCGAAAACATGACGTCACGAGGCGCACACGTTGTGGGCGTGGCTTCAGAGGAAGTAAACATTGCGATGACTTCGCTCTTCTATCACATCGCGGTTCTCGGTGTTTTGTGAGGCGTCGCGACGCAGACGGTTTTCCGGAGCATCGACATCGCGTGGTGAAAGCAGAGGGGCAGCTGGCAAAGCCCCGCGGAGTCGTAAAGTTCCAGGACTCGTTGGGGGGGGGGACGACGACGACGTAGGTGACTGGGTCGGTGCCTGTTCAAAACACTGCAACGGACGGCGAACGTCGCGCCGATCGCGGTCGTTTTTTGTTTTTCTTCCTTAACGCTTAACGCTGTATGTTCCCAGATGAACTTGCGATGCGACACCTGCATCCGCCGCCGAGCATGCTTGATATTAAAGTAATAGTAAGTAATAGTTAAAGTAAAAAAACAAAACAGCTACAGCTGCTCTCGTTTTCCACGCGGTTCCGGTCAAACACACTTTTCACAACCCCCCCCCCATCGGTTCTTCTGGTCAATTCGGCGTCACGTTGCGTGATGTCAAACAGCAACTTACCGTTAAACGTCGAGGAGCTGTTGGAGTGAAATATCCGCCGCAACGGGAAGTCTTTCTTCGGGACTCACGCGTCCATTTATACAACGTCCCCGAGGGAAATGCACGGGCCAAAGCGTACTTCAGACAGTTGTCATGCGCTCCTGCAGAAGGCAGCACTGGATCAAACGTGTGACGGAATGTTCTACAGAAATAAGCAAATAAACGTATTTCCACGGTAAACTGTTCACGTAAGATGACATACGACAAAGATGACAAAAACCTGCTTTGCGATACTCAGCTGATATATCATCCGGCACACGTCATGGAATCGTGGGGGATTAGCTCAAATGGTAGAGCGCTCGCTTAGCATGCGAGAGGTAGCGGGATCGATGCCCGCATCCTCCAATGTTTTTATTTCTCACACATAGCACGTTATTTAATTACAATAAGATTATAACACTTTATTAACTCCCGGAGAGAAACTCAGCAAATACATCTTATGGACGAGGAGATAATATTATATACAAGAAACACATCTTTTATACGAGGGATGAACATGACTATTTATGGTGGGTTCAGCCCAAGTTAACGGCGGAGAGCAGCGCGTGTCAGTAGATTCGGTTTCAGAGACTTTTGCTTCACTGCATTTCCAAGCAGATACCAACTGTTTTATTTGCTTTTTATTTGCATTCATATTTTTCAAACGCAAGCCAACGCAAAAAAAAAACAACCAACAACAACAGCTCAGGAAGTGGCTTTACTCCTGATTTAGGATTGATCATTGATCAAAGGTGCAGCGTGTCGAATTTACACAACGGACTTGTATAAATGTAATATTAATATTCACAAGTATGTTTTAATTAGTGTATAATCCCAGGAAAATAAGAATCAATGTGTCTTTGTTACCTTGGAATGAGAATGTTTATATCTAAGCATCACGGAGGACGCCATGTTTACCGCTCAATTCTACACACTGCACCTATAAATAATATATTTTTTTTTAAATCTAGTCAAATGGGTCCACAGTCTAAAAAGAGTCAACAACACGAACAGCGTTTATATTTATTTAATGATGGCGGTTTTCAAACTAAATAGCCCGGAGTATTCAGACAAAACTGCTGTTACAATTAGGCGTTGATATACAAGGTCACATTGTGCATTGTGTATAAAAAAAACATTCCCCACCTTAGCATTGATATTTTATATTTTATTAAAAATGATATCGTGGCAGTTTCCCCACCAGGGCCCTCGGGCACAGAGACACAGGAGACGGGGGGTTGTAAACACCAGTTCATTGTAGAGAGATTCAAGATTCAAGATTTTTATTTGTCACATACATATACATACTTTCATACATATATGCAGTGAAATGTAATCTCAGATGTAATCTGGACGACATCTCAGAGTGAGCCAGTTGGAATTAGCCCAGGAGCAGATAAAACATATCATGGCAGGGCTCCTCTCCTGAGTGTGTGTGGGGATGGGGGTTTTAACCTGCTGCCCGTCAGACCAACCAAGGAGCAACAGGCATGCAGCCACCCTGATCCCAATCACCTAGATCCAGGCAGGTCAGGTGTGGCTGCTCACCACACCGTCCCCGCGCCACAGATTTTTTTAAATACATGCAAACCACTTGTCACTAATGCAAATGTCTCCCAATTTGTTGTCTGCCTGGACCAACCCCATACTGTAGCTAGGGTAGGGACATTACACCCGGGGTCCAGTTGTTAATAGAGCGTTATCGGACACAAATGCAGGGGTCTAAAAAAACGAAATCCAGGCCCACTTCAACGCAGGCCGCATGTAAAGATCAAACACGAACCAAGCGTCCCAAACCTCGCGGATGTGCTCCATCTTCCGTCAGACGCTCTTCGCATCTTCTTCACCACGTAGCCTGACGCGCTGTAGAGGAACGGGCCCAGGACGGGCAGCAGCAGCACCGGCGGCGGCAGCACCGGCGGCGGCAGCACTGGCGGCGGCAGCACCGGCGGCGGCGGCGGCAGCTTGAGGGCCGGCCACCGGTACTGGTCATAGATCAGGTTCTTTGCGGCCTTGAACGGGATGAGGAACCAGAGCAGAGCGATGCGCGGGCGGCTGGACGATGAGAAGGGTACGGAGCCGGTCAGATGCTTTAAACAAGTCATCACAGCCCAGTTGATATCATGCGTGATATTTACATTTCCGGCCTAGAATTCATTGTGGAAATGTGACCATTGTAGGACATAGGACCTAAAGGGTATTGAATTAATCAACTGTCGATCACGTCAACTATCAACTATGTTTCTTGCCCCCAGAAAAACAAGTAGAGATCCTTATTAATCTGTATTAACTGCGTTGGGATCCTTTCAATAAACAGTAAAAGGATCTGGAATTTAGATATAGAGCACATTTTTCTTAGTTTATGTATAACCCCCCCCAAAAAAAGCACTAACATAGTTCACCTTGAGAGAAAACCTGATGAATTGAAACATGAAAGATGTGTTCCCTCGAGTTATTTCCAGCATTTGAGGTCAAAACCCTCTTTCTACAATAATAAAAACCAGTGCAAAATAAAGACAACGATTACAGACGTGGGTTTTTGTCCATTTATTCACAAGTTCAACATCATACACGAACTTCACTCTGTTGATCAAGCGATATGGGAAAATACTAACCCTTATGTAAAAAGCCAACATATATGTTCAGCACAAACCTGACGGTCATAATATTGGAAAAAAAAAAAAAAAAAGAAAAGAAGCAAGTTGCTAAAGCCAAACAAACTCAATTGTGGAACAGAAATTGCACCACTGCATTGCAACAGCTGTATTTATTTGAGCTGTTACATACGCACATAAAGACTTATGACGTCTAAGTGACACTACGCTATTCGTTGCAGAACTCCGCAGTGGCAGAATGCGCACCGCGACACATCCGAGACATGAGAATTCCTCGTACTGCGGTTGGAAATATGGACCTGAAGGAAGGGGGGGAAAAAAAAAAAGCACGACCACTAGACGACCGCTGTTGGACGCCTCAAGCCCCCAGCATCTTCTTCACCATGTAGCCCGGCATGTTGTAGACGAACAGCCCCAGGATGGCCAGGATCAACAGGGCGAAGACGATCTTGATGACCAGCCACCGGTACTGGTCGCACACCAGGTGCTTCACCGCTTTGAAGGGGATGAGGAACCAGAGCAGGGCGATGTCCGGGCGGCTGCACACAAAAAAAAAAACAACAAACAAAACGGAGAACGCCGGGTCAGTGCGTGGGCGGAGCCGCAAGGTGGCGGGACTCCCGCCTCTCCGAAAGCCTGCGACCTTTCACCTCTGAGCTCTCACGCGTCGCCCTGAGATTTGAGGTCACGGCCCAAGTTGAATATGATCTGTGGAGTGTGTTCCGTTCAGGCGTCGCCGCGCACCGGCGCGGACTCCCCTCACGCCGCACGGCGACGCCTCCATGAAACAGCTGCGTGTTCGCACTACAGGATCCTACACTCGGCCGGGGGGGGTCCTCAGCTGGCGCGAGGGGGTCCACGGCAATACACGTCAGACCTGACGACGCTTGTGAATTTTTCCGCGGGACTTTGCCAAAAGAGAACAAAAAACAAACAAAAAAAACTCCAAAAACGAATGGAGCTTTATAATGAAGAAAGGTTTGCCTCTGTGGGGGCGTGAGCGCTCGTTTATTTTGTGCCGACGAAAGGAAAAAAAGGACGTTACGTGCGTTTGGTGGAGGAGCGGGTGGAGAGATGCAGACTGCATGGATCACTCCTGCAGCTGGAGGTTAATTATTATAAACAAAGTCCTAAATAGTGAAGTCCAACAAAAATACCTAATATTCATTTATTTTAATATGCATTGCATGTACAGTAAGAACGACAAGAGACACGGGAATAATTCATGTTTCAGAGGAGAATTTATTCCCAAAATCCAAGTACAATCCCAATGCACCTTGTTGACCAATAAGGGTATAATAATGTGAATTTGACAAGTCTTGACAATATTTTAGTAGCAGTAGTAATAGTCGTAGTCATCGGTGAGCTACAGCCTCATTGTCGACCACCCAGCTCTGGTGAACGGGTGACGTGGTAAATCATTCCAAACCAACACAATTCAAGAGAAAGCCAAAATCGAACTTGTAACGACATCACACGGCACGGAGAATATGCGAGAATATACGAAGGATCGCCCGGTGACGAACGATTCAGCGGTTTATCTTTCTGTCTGCCCCGTGCTCCCGCTAACGCCTGGATCAACGGGCGGTTCATCCATCAAACAACAAAGAAGTCGCCCAGTGTCCATTTTTTGCAGCCTGATCGTCCTGGGAGGAGGCTCCTCTCCCTCTGGGTTTCTTCCATTTTTCCTTCCCTTTGACAAGTCTTCGACAATGTTTTAGCAGTAGCCGTAGTGGTAGCAGTCAGCGGGGACCTAGAGCCTCATCGTCAACCCCCCAGCATTGGTGAACGGGGGGGGGGGGGGAGCGGAGCGGGGAAATCATTCACAAAACACCACAATTGAAGAGGATCCATGTTAAAATTGCTATCGCACGGTTACCGACAACATGTGAAGATGTACGAAGAATCACCCCGTGATGAATGATTCAATGGTTTCCTGCGCCAACTAATGCCTGGATGAATGTGCAAGAAATTCAAGAAATTCAACACATTCAACAAACCAACAAAGAAGTCGCGCGGCGTCCGTTTGGAGCCCGGTCGTCTCCGTCTCGAGGTTTCTTCTGTTTTGAGGGGTCTTTTTCCTCTTTCGTTTTTTTTTTTCTCGACCCGGGGGGGGGGTGGGGTTTTAGGGGCCGCCGCTGATTCCCGCGCTAAATGCGGAGCTCGCGACGTCGAGACTCACACCGTTGGTTACGGGCCGTGGAAACAAACTAGACGCGACGGGAGGCGCCGAAGACCATCCCCGATGCGGCGATATGAACCTCCGCTGCGGCGAGCTCGGGTTCCGCCGGCCCCGGGGACTCAGGCTCCCAGCATTTTCTTCACCATGTAACCGGGGGCGCTGTAGAGGAACAGGGCCAGGATGGCGAGCAGCAGGAGCGCCGTGACGATCTTGATGGCCAGCCACCGGTACTGGTTGCAGACCAGGTGCTTGATGGCTTTGAAGGGCGTGAGGAACCAGAGCAGGGCAATGTCTGGGCGGCTGGGGCGGGGCACATAACAAAGCAACATTGATGGTTAAGCCTGAAACCTCTGAAACGGGTCCCTGCACATTGCTCGACGTCCTCCTCGTCTCTCTTCCCACTCACGCACGTCTCTCCGTCACCGTCTTTCCTCTCACAAAGTAAAAGCGCGGAAGAAGCACCTTTGAGGGTTTTTTTTTTTTTTGGGGTGTTTTGTTTTTTTTTGAACACCGCAAGATATCGGGACAAATAAATAAATAAAAATAAACCTCCAAAAAAATGTACCAAAAGAAATAAAATCTTTATGAAGTTAGGGCGTCGAGTTACGAGACAGCGAGGTTGGATGCACCGCGTTCCTCATCAAGAAGGGACCATGGCACGCCCACATCTCCTTTCCCCGTGTGGAACCGTCCAAGCTGCTCTAAAAACCCTGTGCATCCTCCCTTCCTTCCACTTGGTTTGGTCGATAGAGAGGCTTTTGGTACTTATTATATTTATATTTAATAATATTGAATAATTCATGTCATTTGTTTGCTTATACGCACCATGATTGTTTTGCATGCTTTCAGGTTGAGCATTCAGGTCATTGTGGTCCAGTTAAAAAAATGAAATCAGAGATGGACTTGATGAGACAGAATGATCTGGAAGTGCCTGATGCATTCGGCGTTTTCCTTCATTTCCTTAGAATCGTGTCCAATCGTGTGCTGGCTACTGACGTCTCCATTTAGGCGGATGGTCGAAAATGGTTCAAACCCAACACTGCAAACTGACTGGAAATATTTAGTCGTTACACAAATACTGCTTTAGTTGAAATGGCGTCCGATCGAAACACTTCGATTTCTTGTCCTTCACATTCTGGATTTTTTTTTCGGGGGTGGTCAGATCTCGTCTCCACGTCATTGTCATCTTTGTTTAGAATTTATAGCGGAAAGATTTAAAAGCTGACCTGACATTAAACATTTTGAATGACAAACTTAAAATTGGGAAACTGGTTAATAACCATGTAAAGTTGGTCTGAAATTTGTTCTGAAATTTCATTGTGGTCATTACACGGCAAAGAATTTCCAGGAACAGATATTTTGCCGCTGTGTAAGAGGGTCACATACATTAATTTAAACAAATAAAGGGCCGGGTTCATTTAGAACTTTTGTGGAATCTAAAATAATAATGTTTTTTTTATGCACAACTGCTGTGGTCTGGTTTGTGTAGCGCGGTCAAGGGAGGGTGATTTTTATTTTTATTTTATGAAGGCAACCGGTCGGTGACGTCTCCTGGGGACGAGGCGACTCAAGCGCCCAGCGTTTTCTCCACCGCGTAGCCCGGCGTACTGTAAAGGAACGAGGGGCCTATGGGCCAGCGGCAGCGGGGTCGGCGAAGGTCCGCATACTTGGACCGCGCGCAGACCAAGTGTTTGACGGCTTTGAAGGGCGCGAGGCGCCGGAGCAGGCCGGCGTCGGGACGGCTGCAGGGACGGAAACACACGCTGCTCGGCACGACGCAGAGCTGGTCTTTGTGTGTCTCAGGTGGAAATGTGATTATTTATTTATTTATTTGAATTATTCAAATTCAGATGAAGTAAAAAGACGAGGGGTTAATCGTTAAATAAAACTTGAAAGGTCCTGGGTACACATGTATACATGAAGGAAGGACACGGCGGAACGAGGAGACACTTACCATGCAGAGTGAGAGGATGGTGGATGGGGGTCCAGGTGGAGTAAAGCCTCATTCCTCACGTCACGAAATGTCCAAGTGATTTTTTTTTTCCCCATGCTTTTTAAAACATATTTGACTGTTTATGTACGATTTATGGTTGTTTAAATATATGTTTAAAAAATGTACCAGTTTGATATTGTTCAGTTTATGTTTATCATTTTGTGATTTTATTTTAGTTTGCTTTTAATACAATTCATTTCACATTTTATACTGTATTTGTTGTTTTTCTAATAACTAGGACTTGAATATGGGGACTGGACTTGATAAGTGTTTTGCCTCTGTCTGTGTGTGTGCGTGCGTGCGTGCGTGCGTGCGTGCGCAAGAAAAGCATGTGCATGGATATGGTTTCGGACCAATATCCGCATGGACACGTAAAACTGCAGAGAGCAAGTCAAAAATGAAGCCTGAGGCAGCGGCGTCGAGCGTTCCGGAAGGTGAAAGGTCGTGAGGGCGTGCAAACAGCTTTTCATACTTAGGTTTCTCCAGCGGGTCCGGCTCGTTGCGTCCTTCACCCACCGGGCTCTTCTCAGCCTCCTCCCCGGTCAGGAGGTGCAACTCCGCCTCCACTTTCCCCTGCAAAAACAATGACCTTCTGAGTGACAAAAACATATATGTTTGATGTTTGACCTTTTTGAGCTGTCCCTTTTTAGGAATCAGCCACTCAGCGTCTTTGTATTGCGCATGTGTCTATATGCTTCTTCCTCTTGTGGGGGGGCGGGGTCCTCCTTTCCCCCCATGAATGCAAAGCCGGGGCATGTGCAAGAAGTGAAAGGCAGTTGACGCTTTAAGGACACAAAGTCAGATATTATCAGTGCCTACCGTGAGTTCAAACTCATCATTTTCATCTCGGGCCACGAACGGCCACCAGCCCTTGATTCTCTTCTGCTTGAAGATGGAAACCATCGGCATATCCGTCTCGTTGGTCACCATTTCAATCGTGCACTGTTTGGCCGTTTTGGCGCCGCGCGGGAAGCGGTTCAGGTCCAGCTCGATAGCACCTACAAAAAAAAAAAAAAAAAAAAACCTGATTGAAAATACGTACGATCCATGTGGGGCAAGGTAGTCAGTTCACTCTACTAACTTCTTTTTTTAAAATCTTCTTTATCTTTCTGGTACTGTTCTGCCAACTCGCAGATTTCTGCTGCTGTGACACCTGAATGTTATCGTATCTTATACACATGTGAAAAGTTGTATGATGCACCTTTTTGGAACACAAAGATGAAAGGAAACATGACTAGAAATTCCTCTTTTCATATCTGTTATGGACAGTGATGAGTTAGCGTAGAGACCAGGGCACCGGTCGCCCACTGCACCTAAGAAGTCGTCGGCGGAGAAATGGTCGGCATCCCACACTTGCAGGTTGAGACGTGCTGGGATCTTGTACTCCGTCTCGTCCCAGGCGAACATGGACTCCTTTTTAGAGATGACGATCTTCTCCTCGGCCATGAGGTAATCGAAGGGGTAGACGAAGCGCCAGTTGAAGTTGCCCTCCCCCGTGATGGAGTGGTAGTGGACATCTGTGTCCTGCTTGTCCTCCTGCTGCCCCTTCAGCCACCTGCAGCCGGAAAAAAACCCGGTCGCGCGCAGATGTTTCAGAGCCATGTTGAGGCTGCAGAGCAGTGTCTTACCGAAAGAATAAATACAATTTGCAGATTATATTTACCCTCGCACGAATATGTCGCTGGACTTCTCGCCCGTGAAGATGTCGTCATCTTCTAGAACGACCTCGTCTGTGTTCCAAACAATCACCCTCAGTTCGAACCTGGCACAAATGAAAAACATCAAGTGATGTTCTAATGCAATGGTTCTCAATGTGGGGCTGATGAGAATCTCTCTCAATACAAACACGATTCGATTTCAGTGGCAGAACATACTTCTTTGGCTTCCTGGGTGAGATGTCAAGGGCAGGTCCAGGGGCCGTCATGTCCTTAGGGAACATATCCACCCACATCTCTATTCTGCCCTAAAAAAACATGAAGACACAAAATCATTCGGCAACAAATACCTCCTAAAATCATGGGAATTCGGGGCTCAGGGTATCGGCAAATTCATTTCATGGCATTTTTAATGCTGTTTTGAGCTGTTGTATTCTCACGTGTTTTTGACAAAAACATATTCAAACTTTGTAAATTTGTTTCTGTCTAACAACCTCAAGAAAATATTTTGGACCCGGAAAATTAATTCCTGAGTGTGGTGTGGTGTGTGGATGTGATGGTTTGGGCAGCCACACATGACCTGGATCTAGGTGATTGGGATCAGAGTGGCTGCATTGCAGTTGGTCATTAGTTGGGCTAACCAGCAGCAGGTTAAAACCCCCATCCGCACACACACTCAGGAGAGGAGCCCTGTCATGACAGGTTCTATCTGCTCCTGGCTTGTTCCACCTAGCCTCCTCTCTACAATAAACTGATGTCTACAACCCATCGTCATCTGTGTCTCTGTGGCGGAGGGGCCCTGGAAATGCAACTTGGATGGCCTGTAGCAGGCGCAACTGCCACACTGAGTTATTGTTAAATTGATATATGATCTTTCAGACATTTTAATGAAGCAAAACATACTTGTTCAATGCCCGGCTTGTCAGGGTGGAGGAGTGGCCTGGTCTCAACGTGCTCTGGGATAAGTTTGCAGCCGATGCGTGGAATCTCTTCCCAGTGCCTCAGCACCGTGAGGGCAAGGTGCTCGTCTGTCTGCTTCTTCAAACCTGGAAAATGTTGCATCATATTGATTCAAATACCAAATGTTTTTTTATTGGAACCTTTTTGTCTCCCACCTCCACAGTCTACAACAATTGCTTTGCGCGCAAACAATCGGTTTAGTTTGGTGGAGGGTAGATTGTGGGAGAGAATGGAAGCCGTACCATTTTCATCTTCTATCTCGGTGGGAGCCATGAAGACACGGTTTGCCACCTTCACCCTTCCAGCAGGGCCATAGTTTGGACCATCCAACTTGCCGTCTTTGCACAATTTGGCCAGGATCTGTGTGGGCTTCATGGGGTCCCGCCAGACATTGTACCCATGGCTGCCAAAATGAACAAGTGTGACATTTATGACAGAAAAGTGTTTCGTACCAGAGATACAAGGAAGGTACTGTATACAAGAAAGGAGTTGATTCAAAGGACTATTGACAGTAACCAACATTTTTTGACAAATACTAGATATTTAGGGAACTATAAATACACAAAATTGATATTTCAGAAACAATCATTAGAACCAAACAGGTCGAGGGATCGATTACAACAGTCAACTGTACGAAGTTCGGAAAATTGCACAAATTTGCTGTAATTCACCCTTAAAGACAGCATTAAACTATATCACGATATTATGATTCCCAAAATCTAGGAGGATATCTTGTCTCACGCAGCCCTGAGTCTTACATGGCGTAGTTTGAAGCGATGCCACACGTAGCTCTGTGTTTGCTGTAGTAGCGATTCTCGAGGTCAATCTTGGTTTCCCCGATCAGATCGTCGGTTCCCACCAGGTCCCAGTCGAAGATTGACACTGTGAGTGTCGAGTCCATCGGGAATGTGGCTTCGATGTCAAAGGATCTGTTTGGAGGGAAATTATTTGTTCGATGTTTGATTTCATAAAATACAGTAACTGATATTATCTCTTTACTTACTTGCCAAAGAGTGGGTTCAGTTGTTTTGAGATGTAGTTTTCCTTGTCTCTTATATCAGATTTCCCTATTTTTATCACAATGTATGGGTCTGCTTTTCCATTTATGTCTGCAGGATGCAGATCAGTAGCCTGATAGAAAAAAAAACAATTAAAAATTGGTGTTGATGAACATGAAGCTACAGTAGGTGCATTGTGAAACACTGATGAGCAGTTTAAAAGTTACATAACTGGACTAACAATGTGAACTTGATAATCCTACTTTAACATCACAACACAATGATTCATATAAGAGTGTCTTATAATGTCGATCGCAGTGAGATAAAGACGTGTGGCCCACCCTGATGACATAGACCCGGATGAGGACGTTGACCGGGTCGTTGTGGGGGATGTTCTGGAACGTTCCCATGTTGGAGTCGAATCCCAACTCTCTGCCGATATCCTCCGACTGCGGCACTTTGTACATGCACAGCGACCCCTGAGACGGGAGCAAATGAGCCGCTTCACTATGCATGCAGCAGATCACATCAGGGGGAGAAGAGGCCCCCGTCGTTGATGTTCAGCGCGCAAATACTAAAGAATCGCTGCTTGTTCCTCAAATGTGACATTTTAAACAATAAAATCATATAATATTGAGATATTTTCCAACAACATAGGAGCATATAGAGAGATAGTTTGAAGCCGTAGCGCATTATTATATTACATCTGTATATGACACACTTTGAATTTTCCGATGATCCTGTCCTCGTCTGTCATGTTCTGGTCGTCATCGTCTCCACTCTTTCCTCTGAACAGGTTGAAGGTGTGGAGCCAGTCTTCAAAGTGGTCAAAATCGCTCTCCAGTTCTTTGGGGAACACCTTACATGTACATGGGAAATATGAGCAAACAAAACAAAGAAAACAAAAACATGAAAACAAAAGAAATAGTTATATTCACTGTACTATTTTCATACGCTGAAGAAGGGAAATGTAGTTGTATATTCCTGCCGTTCTATGCTGTTGTGCTCTGTTTCTGTCTCTTTCTCACAAGGTTTCTAATAAGAATTAAGTCGTGGTTTACCTTCAGTTCGTCCAGTTTGGGCTTTTTCCTCTCTGACAGATCCAGGGCCACCCTCTTCTTGTCCTTCTTACCCCTCCCTCTCTTGCCTTTTACAGGAGAGTCATCAGGTTTTATGTCTGAGTACAGTTTAGCAGTGAAGGTGGAGTGACGGATGGAGAGAAGAGGGGAACGAGGAATGGAGGGAGGGATGGAGGGGCAGAGCACTCGAGACATGAATTCCACATGAAAGTTGCCAAAACAACTGCTACTGTATAGTATACCGTAAGTATACTATAAAACCGTATCATATGCATAGAAATACATGATCGTCTGCAGCCACAGTATGTATAGAAGTGAAATTCTTCAATTAATTAAAAAAATGTTCCATTATTATTATTATTATTATTATTATTATTATTATTATTACTATTATTATAGTTGGACATTTGTTGAACGCTTCAAATGCCTATTGACAACTTTCATGGTCTGCATATTGGCTGATATGCATCTCAGGTTAAGTTGGAGTTGGTTTTCCTTGTGGAAATGTGGATTCATGTCTGTGTGTACACGGAGGTGTTCCCGGGCTACACAGCGGGCAGACTGCAGAGGAAAGCAATGCCCAGCTCTGGCATAGAGGCACATAAAAGCATGTGATATTGAACTTTGAAATTTATCTAGTCCATCTTTCTCAAGTTCTCATCTGGCTTTACCTCCACCGTCTGTGATGTCCACGTCCTCCTTGTCCTCTGAATCTGAAAGAGCTGCTTCTTGAGCTTTCAGAATCTGTAAGACCAAGATGACATTTGTGATCCCATCTGAAAATCTAAGGAGATCTATAGGAACGGTTTCCATGATTCGTCAGCTGAGAAGTAAAAAATGAAGTTATTGAACTAAAACAAAAATTTCCGAAAAAAAAAAGAGAGAAGAGCTTTGAATTTGAGCAGTTTGACAAAGCAGTTATTCCTTCGATCAGATTGCTCTAAATGGCCGTGCCGCTCTCTTACCTCTGTCAAAGTTTCAATGGAGGCAAAGTATTTGGACCACCAGTCCAGCATGCTCTCATCGAGTTCTTCTTCTTCGACATCATCACCGCCCTTCTTCCTCTTCTTCTTTTTGCCCTTTCCATCCTTGTCATCATCCTTTTATCGCCCCGGAAAGGGAACATCTTGTCAGTCACGGGTTTTGTTTGATCCAACAGCTTGAAATCATAAACATTTCTATCCTTCTCGTGGAGGACGAGAGCTCGTGCTTACCTCGACTTTGACGACAGCATCTGAGCACTGGGGAGAAAAACAGATTTCTTTGTGTTAAACAAGCAAGGGAATATTTATTTTATATTATTATAATTAGATATTATATATTGATTTCATTTGTTTGTATTGCAATGTGTTTTAAATTGCTTTTACAAACAATTTTCTTACTAACTTAGCAAGTTTCTCTCTTTTTAATTGAGATATCTTGTGTCTCATTTGGGGGTTGATTAAATGCAATGGAAGATAAAAAAAAAAACATACAGAGTCGAGCTTGACCACAGTTTCCATCTTCTTAAAAGTAGGCTCTGGTTCCATGCTGACAACAATAATTTCCTCTGAAAGATGTAAAAAAAAAAAAGACAGAAAATCGTTCATTTCAACAGCGACGGAACAAATGAATTGAGGTATGAATAACTTTAATCTAAATCGAATAACTCTAATCCAAAGTGCAACAGAAACACTGTAAATTAGGCAGGTTTGTCTGCACTGGTTTGGGGATTGAAATGCATAGGGCCTGGCTGCTATACTAGCCACACCCGAGCTTGTCAAACAAATAATTCTAGTATCAGTAATAATTTAGTTATTGATCTTTCTTTAAAACCTGTCGTTTGCCCTCCTCATCAGTTGTGGCGAGACGCAGCCTACCCGTGTTGGACAGGTTGTTGGCCTGCTTGTCGGACGGCCTGTAGATGAACTTCCTCAGGCTTGTGACGGCGTTGGAGCCCACCAGGGTGTAGCGGCCAAAGGCTCTGCAGTCCACCACTCGGATGTTCAGCGGGGGGTGAAGCAGCTCGTTCTCAGGCAAGTCCTGAAAGGAAATAAGTCCACTAATCTGAGCCCACTTGTTTTCTAACTTTGCCACCGTGACATTTTGAATTGACAGGTGGGAAACAGAAAAGAAAGCAGAAAAAAATGCCCAGCAACAAATATTAGTGCATTAGTGATGTTAGACACTAGTTATCACTTCAGCCCCATTACGAGCTTTGAGTGCATCCTGCTGAACGACAAATTACCACTTCAAACCACTTGACAAGGGTGCTGAAATTTGGGTTTTTCTTGTAGTTGGGGATGAGGGCGGACTGGACCCCCTTGCCAGCGCATTCAATGTCCACGCGAGGCCGGTCCACCTGAGCCAGGTTGACCCTCTTCAGGTCCCTCAGGCCCCAGAACAGAACCTGCGGAGGAAGGACTGAAAATCGTTTCCTTGCTCTCTCAGTCAAAAAAACTGTGATTATAATTGAAACGGAAATATTCCTGTACTCATTCCCGTACCGATTTCAATCGCTCACCATTTCAACACCATTTCATCGCTCACACAAATATTACTCAACCAGGAATTAAAAATCGGGTACTGGATTGTTAATCTAATACATACGCTCATCCATGAATGAACCAGAAAAAACATCCAAAAGTGAGCAGGAGTCTTCACCTCGATCCTGTACTTGCTGAGGACTGGTCTGATGCCAAGCGGCACAGGCAGGATGGGACCACGGTCCATGTCTGTGGGTCCATCTATGGGTGGCAGGTCAGCTTTCCCATTGGGACCAATCTGCAAAAACATAACGTGACAAAGCGCTCCTCAGCATTCACTTTCAACATGAGCCTCCAGCCTGATTACATAGTCTCATCGACCAATGTCACAAGTCTACAAAAACGATTATATCAAATAATGACGTATTTAACCCACACACACACACACACACACACCTGCAGCAGCTCAAAGGCGGCCAGCATTTCCCCGGCGGTGCAGTTCCCGCGGTAGATCTGGTAGTACTCCAGCTGGGGAGGGAAGCGCGGGGGGCCGTAGTGTTCGTCCGCCATCTTAACCAGGGGTTTGGCGAAGGTTCTGCCGATGAATTCAGCTTTGCCCTGGAAGTTTGGAAAAGAGAGGCCCGGAACACAAAGTTAAAAAGGAAAACTCCCATATTTTTTAACCTTTACCTTATTTTTTGATCATTAGGAGTCAACCCAAGTGAATGGAATCTAAATATTTTGAATTGATTCAATAGTGAGAGGAAAGCTTCAGCTGACTGCCATGGACCGAGCTGCAATACATAGTACAAAGGGACAATCGCAACCACGTTCTTTAGCGACCACGATTGCCCCATTGTACGACCTATTGTAACTCTTTCTCAATGCGCTTGTTTTGTATTTAAAAGCTTTTGATGCCAGTCACTCTGGTTGACTTCCAATTATTGAAAAATAAGTTTTAGGTTAAAAAATACCTTTTAATTGCCTTTAAATTTAGAATGAATATTTGTAAAAAAATGTTTTGGCCTTCCCGCTACCTCCAGTGTTTTTCTTAAATACAATGCCAGTTCAATATGAGTATCGTACCACATTGATCATTTGACGCACTGTGCCTATTCGTTGAAACATGGCTTCAGGCGCACATGTTTCTAGGCAGAGTACAGACAAAGGAGAAGTGAAGACAAGATAGCAAAATTAAAGACCCAACAACCCAAAGTAAATAAAACAAAAACCAAAGAAATACATCCAACATAACCAGTGAACTGCAAAACAGCCAGGAGATTTCCCTCAATGGAGAAACGATTCCTTAAAATGGATCCAGTCTCTCTTACAGTTAGTGGTTATGAGGAGAGTCCATATCCTCTGTTGACAACATCCAATAAGCTTTCAGTTCAAGGAATGCAACAGGTTTAAGGTGGATGAGGGGAGACAGTGTCTCCTGGTGAACTGATATCAATTCCAGTGAGTACGTCTTATTCCTCTTGCATGCCTTTGGAGACACAGTGAGTTTTATTCTGCACACAATACACTTCTTCTAGAGTTCTCAAGCAACCAGCATTCACACTCTACTTATCCAAAGCGCCATCCAAAACAATGGTGTTAACAATAGGAGCAGATATACAGTAAAAGTGTCAGTCAATACAGCATTGTTTCATATACAAGCTGACTCAACCAGCCACCAAAACAACGACATAATACAATGAATACAGCACTTTAGAATACTTTACTGACATGAACTTTACACAATCACATGACAAGTGTAATAACCAAATGTCATTCACATCAGAATAATTTACAAGGATATTTCAATGACACACTAAGTCTCACGCTTCAGGTTATTAAGCTGATCTGAAAACCGAGGTAAGATCATTCCTACATGGAAATCTAGAACAGTCAGAATGTACGATTTAATCGGTTTAGATGTAAACAAAAACAGTGGCTCCGCGATACAAAATCAAGCTCACCACTGTGTCCTGATCGTAGAGTTCAATGACGATAATGGGCGGGTCATCTCGCAGCTCGTTGGCCGTGCCAAACAGCTCCACGTTCTCAAAGACCAGCAGCTGGTCCCAGGTGGGGCAGAGTGTCTCAGCCAACACCTGAGGAGAAAGCCACGGTACATTAACCTCAGAAGAATCAATGTGGATCAAACTGCTTTTGCATAGAATCAAACTGCATTGACACCGCTTGGAACGTCGTCTGTTCAGTAGGGAACCACTGAGAGTCCCCTTTCAGCCGAAATCTCATGAGTTGCACCGGGTGTTGAGTGGCTCACCTCAGTGACCTGGCTCTGTGTGGAGAAGAAGACCCTGGCGAACGGGTCGGACAGGCCTGTTCTGTCTGCGGCGAAGAGGCTGCGAGCCTGGTACATGTGGACCCTCAGCTGGAAGATCTGTTTCACTGCACAGAGAGGACAGCAAACTCAATCAACCCATCCAGAGGATGTTATGCACATCCATCTATCCATCTATCTATCTATCTATACATCTATCTATCTATACATCTATCAATATATCCATCCATCTATCAGTCTATCTATCTATCCCAAAATAGAAATAGAAATCAATGAAACAGTCAATTTTTCAACAATAAAAATAAATGTTTTTACTATACTTTGTTACTACTTACTTTATATGTTTAATATAAAAGAAGAAGAATATTTCACGTGACTAGGTGCTACAACATATAGGTCAATTCATAAAATAATCCTAATTTAGACACATGCACGGTTGGTTGAGCCCTTACTCATGTAGGTGAGGCTGATGGGGGGTGTGGACGGCATGCCGGGGCCTTTGGACAACTTGTTCTCCTCAAAGCCGTTGGGCAGACCACTCAGGTAGTCCCTACGCTGCCTGTTTAGCCCCAGCCACAGATAGATCTCTAGTTTGGCCTGGACCGTCCAGCCAGCAGGACCAAATCCCTTCTTCCCAGGAATCTTAAATAATCAACAAAAATACATTAAATAAAAAAATATATAATGAAAACAATTCATCATTATCATCCATACTATACATTTCCCCCTTAAATGTTTATTTTGTATTCATTTATTTGTTGGCCAAGAATTATGATGGTTAACATAAATGTATACTGTGCTGAGCAAATGTAATGCATGTCATAGATGCAAAAGCGCCAGCGTGGTGCACAAAGATGAATAGATAGTGTACGTGAATACACATTCACCCTCAGAAAGATAGTTTTGAGTTTGCCACAGTCCTTCCCCGTCTCTTCCCCCACGCTAGAGAACAGGATGTCTTTGGAGGGGACCCGGGCGTAAGCGATGCGTTTGCCGTTGCTGATCATCCAGATGAAGACATCAGGAACGCTGTGCTGAGGCTGCAACCACAAGGATAATGTTTAACATGCGCTGTATACTTACAAGAAAGTTGTAATTTTATCCCCATCTTAATTGTCGCTTGGCAATTGTGACAATTAATTTAAGATATGATAAGATGAGATCAAATAAAAGCAGTAAATAATAAACCACAACAACAAAAATGATTCCTATGTGGTATACACTAATTCTGTATGGTGCTATAACTTACTTCATCAGCCATGAAGCGCAGCTTTTGGAGGAAATTATGAACCAGCTTGATTTTGTCCCTCACAGTACTTTTCTTCACCTGCAATCTCATGGTCTTAGCTTGCTGCCCGATGCTCTCCTACAAGCAGAAACAGGCATTTTTAGAGACCGCTAAACAAATTTTAAAAGTAGTTGTTAGTAGTGTCAGATCATCACCGTACCACTTCTGCCATGCACAGCTTCAGTCTCTCTCTGTCCAGTTTGGTTCTCCCGGCCTGGTTCTGGTCCTTATTTGCCAGCGACAGAAACTGACTGAAATATTGTGTTTGGTTAATTTCAAAGGATTCCATGACACACTTTGAATGATGGAAGAAACCCAGAAACAACCACATGCTTTGATATCGTTTAGAATGTAAAGTATAGAAATATAGATTTAGTGTTTTTGTTATTTTATACATTTAATACGTTTAATAAATTTTTATGGTATAAAAGTCAAGTATAACTAGAGACCTGCATCCCTGGCTGAGCTCCTCCAGGACACCCCTCAGTCTGCGTTCAGGATAGGTCTTCTCTGTCTTGATGATCTCCTGCACATCGTTCAGGCCATCTTCCTGCAGAGGAAAATTAATGATGGATGAAGCCCCTCGTTCACTTTACTTAAGTGCTGCAAACTCAAACAAACATAGAAATGCTAATAGAAAACAATAATTAAAGAAGTACAACTTGCCAGTTTATCAGCAATGTTGTCTATAATATTGGCATTGTACAGCCTGCGTCTCTGATCCTGCCACCAGCTCTTTATGTAGATGCACGGCTTCCTCTCAAAATACGGCAGATGGAAGTAGTTCCTGTGGTCAAAAAGTAAACATGAGGAAAAGGTTCAATCATCATTCAATCATGTACGATTTTAAAAAGTTAAAAATGTTATTAAGGCTTTGATTTGAAACGGCAACTTTTGAATAAAACATCCTTGAGCTCCTACTAAGTACTACAAAATGACAGTAAATGTGTTGTTGCTGCATTACGTGAGAATGCAGTTGTCAGATAAATCACATCTCTCATTACAATCCATAATATTGTGACAGTAGACCTCATTTTGTGAGACACCACAGCGTAGACATCTAGAATTTGGAACTGGCTCCGACCTGTCGGTGATGACCGGCTTCATGGGCGGGGTGGTCGCCACTGCCGCTAGGTCCCCGTCCTCCTCCATCTCCTCATCACTGGAGTTCTGGATCAGCTCGGACTCCTCTTCGTCCCCGTCGCCCCCGCCCTTCTTCCCCTTGGGTTTTGGCTTGATGACCCCATCCATCTCGTTTCCATAGTAACCTGCCAGTTATTAATTAAGTTGGTGCCACCCACGTCGAGTGAGTTGTGTTGATCTTACGTAACAGGTGAACAGTGTTAGTATAAGACACAAAACCAGGCTATCATTTAGTACTATAGAGAAAGAAAAAGTAGTTGTACAATGCACCAGTTCTCTGTATTTTTTTTAATTAAAATCACCATTCATTGGTTTGAAAATTCCAACTACAAACAATGGCAAGGTATAACTGAATAATACTAAGAGTTACCTATTGTGACCTCAAAACTGATGGGCTTATCGCCAATCTTTCTGTCGATCATAGTAGCCTCAAGGAAGGAACCAAATAGGAAAAACTCCTCAACCTTCCCAGTGGCAGCCTGTAAAAAAGGAGAACCCATGTGTTCATGTTGGTTAAAACCTCCCTTCCCTTCCTAATGAGTTTTTTTGTTGAGTCCTAACGAGCCAAGTGGGTGTCGGTTTGAGTCCTGCAATGTTTAAGTGTCTCGGCCTATTTTAAATTGCACTACAATGTCTTTTTTTTAACCTTTGTATTTCTAAGCTTTTATTATTCTTTTTTTTTAGAAAATGCCTTTCCTGCCTTATGTGAAGCACTTTGAACTGCCCTTGTGTATGAAATGTCTATCTCTTCCCTCGGGAGCCATTATGTAATCGGCCACAGACGCTTTCCTTCCCAGGTCACTAGTGCTAACCACACCTATAACCGTTGCTCTATAATGGTATGTTATGCAATGTATTGTGTCCTAGGAATTCGGTAACATGAGCTTCTAAGCAGTATCCGCTCTGTGAGAACTGAACCTCTGGGCCAATGAAACGGAGGACTCCCGTAGGGCCGCGTGGTGACAGTCCCTCTGCACAATTAAATGTACAGCGTGACTTTACATTGCCCATCAACATCAAGGATGTCACGTCAACGCAAATAGCTGCTTAATAATGCACCAGGCGGGATAAATACAGATGCTCAATAATTCACTGAAGCTGCACTACAATGACCTGTTACCCAGAACCACAATTGGCCTCCTCTGCTTGGCTGCCCATCCGGTGACCCACCTCGGAGATGTTGGGCACCCCCTCCACCTGCACTTCCGTGGAGCTTGTTATTTCGGGCGAGGAGGTGTCCAGGATCTCCAGGCCCAGGCTGATGAGCAGGCGGGCCCTGAAAGACACCCCCTCCCCCAGGCCCTCGTTCAGCTCCTGATACTCATCCATCAGGGTGTAGTTGCGGGTGGAGCCGTACATGTTGACCCAAGCGGGGCCCAGTGTGGGGAGGAAGCCTGCGTTTTTTCAGTAAAGTTATCACATTAAATTATCATATCAAATGTATATTATATAGCAGAGAAAAAAACATTCTGATGAAGAACTTAAAGCATATTATCATTAAAATATACTCATTAATGGGAACTTATCCCAGCCTGAGTGTGAGAATCAGGTGCACGTGAGACGGTTAGAAGCAAAGTGTAAACAGTTTTTAAAGTTAATATGGTGCAATGATGAAATGAGCACTATAATTTAATGTGCAGCTTATAGTGCACAGGTAAGTGATTGATTTATTAAGCACTATAACAACCTCATACACTAAAAAAAAATCTGCTATTTTAGAAAATGGGTAAATAAAACCGACATTAAAGAGAATTAGTCCTGGTCACCTTTGTCTCCATCATTGGAAATCTTTCGAAGGTCGAGGAAATGCGTTCCTATTGCCACATCATTCACTTTATCTGAGTCGCGGAGCTGGATCTTCATGCGTTTGCACAGCGGTGGAAACATCTCAGTAAAAACTATTTGCTCGTTCCAGATGGGCTCGTAGCTGCTCTTTTGGACTGATGTTTTGCCCTGTAATCCGTTCCAAACCGTTCATTAGTAGAGACACTGCAAAACAAGAGCCAAATTTTTTCATCTTTACCTTCTGCCCAGCAAACTGCACTTGGATGTAGGGATCGACCAGGTCCTTGTTCTCTCCTATGAAGGCCTTTTTGACATTGGCCATGATGCTGGTGTTCATCCTGGGCAAACCCTCTGCTCTGTAGATCTTCAGATAGTAGCGAGCCCACTGCCGCTCTGCAGGGACTCCCTCCGGGAGTAGCAAGTTGCTGTTTGTTTTTGAAAAAGAAATTCAAATTTTGAAATCTTACAGGGATACTTCAGGTTGTTTTCCTTACCCAGATTCAAAAAAGAAAGTCGATACCAATTTCATATTTGTGTGTCTCCAACTAAGATATTAGATAACTGGGTTGCATGCTAAAAGTGTTCAACAGGAGGATGTAAGGCTACAGATGTTATCAATCAGACTAGCTCTTGTGAAATTGGGGAGCAACACCATCCAGCATCTCAAAAGCTGACTTATTAAAGTGATACATATTGCGTGTTTAACAAAGTAAAGTCTCAACCCGAATACGTGCCTTTCTCTGACAGGATTACATTTTAGATGTTTACGCACAGATGTTTCTGTGCGCATTTTAAAAAGGCTTTTGCAAGAAAACCAACTATATTTGGGAGTATGAAATCATCATTTAAATGAATCACATTTGTTTTCATGATGCTTCCTGCTTGTAATGCCAGTTTATGTTGAGTGTGACTTTAAATGAAATGTACGCATGTAATGTTGTATTCACCCCTCGATATCATCTTCATCCGATTCGTTGGCCTTGTGTGGAGTTTTTATATTGTCTCCTTTTCCCACAACCGCAATGTCACATCTAATGTAGCCCTTACACCCAGCCGTGATGTCATCAGGATCCGACAAAGCCGCCCACTTGTGGTAGAACTGATGTTCTAAAAGAGAACATAAATTCAAAGCCTGTCACTATATGTACAGTCATTACAGATCGACAGGTAATAATAATTTTCAATATGTAGGAAGATATTAAGAAATGTATTGATTGTTTCCAGAGATGTTATCGTGATAATAAATGACTGATATGAGCCAGCCCTGACAAGGCGTTAACGTCAACGATCGTTTACCTGGTTGGGAGTAGATGGTGCCGACATCCAGTTTGAATGTTCCCACCAGCGTTCCACTGCGCAGGAGATTTTTGGAGTGAATTACCTAGTGGTGGGTTGAAGGAGCGAGGATTTATGTGTGGTAATAGATACAAAGTCCAAGTCTCGGAAATATGTGAAGCGTAGAGGAAAAATATCAATCAGAAGAAAGTTTGTTTATTAAACAACTTACAGACAACTTCAAGATTTTGTCAAACATCACATCGGGAGAGACATGGAAGTCAAAGACGAAATACTGGAAAAACAAAAAAAAATTGTTTTTTTCTGTTGATGAGCATTGAGCACTCTATATTGTACATGTAAACAAAATAAATATTACAATATGGATATGAATGAGTGGTGCAGGATGTGTTATTATTGTCATGGTCACCTCATTGTAGTATGGACAGTTAGTTGACTCCTTCATTGATGTGTACTTCTTATCCTCTCCAATCTCCACACACACCACTGGATCCATGTTCAGCCCCATCAGCTGTCTGGCTTCTATCACTGTCACACTCACCTAAAAAAAAAAAAAAAATAGAAATTCATAGATTCACTGTGATCCAAAAGCTTTGTGTCAATAACAGCGTCAACAACATTGTTCATGGACGTGTTCTTACTTGGTAATCCATTGGTCTACCAGAGCTGGGCTCCATCTTAATATCTGGTTTTGATCTGTTCAATGACACATTTTGTGAGGCATTATGCTTTGCTCAATTTACACAGCGTTATAAAGACTATTCATGGTTAGAAGGCAGTCTGTCCTATTTGTTTGGCCAGATTCTGCTTGCCTCTTGTTGGACACATTAGTGGTGACCGCTGTGATGGAGGCCAGTGAGATGGTGTCGCATTCGGGGCCTCCTCCCAGGAGCATGCCCTGATCCAGGTCTTCCGTCTCTAAAATCGCTGGCTCATCTGGAGATTACAGCAGAGACACACAATTAGAACGACTTGCACTGCAGCAGAAAAGAATAGCAGCTTTTTAAATAATGGAAATGTTGTACTTTGATCTGTAGTCGCAGCATGGCGCCCCCTGTTGAAATACTGCCACCCCACTAAAGCGTCAGTTTACATTGTGATTTACTGACTTCTTAACTACTTCTTAACTTCTCGATTAATTGATAACTTCTTATTTTTTTACATAAGTTCTTAATAAAAAAAGGCTATAAAATTGACTATAATGTATTTTTCCAAATTGTATAGTTTTTCTTTAATGACATAACGTAATTGTAATGTAATATGGGCTTGAAGTTAAATTAAAGTTACAATTCCAAAGAGCAGTAGTTGAGTGGTGTTCATTCATTTTGGCTATTTAAAATGTAGATGAAATGATGATGTAAACCAGGCTTCCCTAGACCCTCTGACCTCTGACAGGAAGCCAGACATATAAGCAACTGATACCTCCGTTCCTGTCCTCCTTCTGTCCACGATGCTTACTGCGCTTCATGGCTCAAGTGGCCCTTCGCTTGGTCTAGAACAAAATACAATTATAAGCAATAAGCATCAGATGTCGTGTTAACTTTGCATTGATTCGAGCAATCACTAAATCCAAATATTAAAAAAAATATATTGTTCAATTACTTAAAATTAAAACAGTTCACTTAATGCTTTCAACCAAGTGTTAAGAGGCTCTTAATCATTTATAAAATGTTACATTTGTTAGAGCAAAATTTAAAATCCATTTAAAAATTGATATCATGACTTAACAAAGCCTATTACATAATGTACTCAGAATATTTGCACGTACGCAAGTATTGAATGAAATACTGGCATTCATACAAAAGCATTGAAAGAATGCCAGTATTTTTAGACAGGTGTCTTTCTGCCACCACACCCTAATTTAGCGTCCAATAGAGGCTCTTAATTATTCAAATCAGCTGACCTTAATACATCAATTAGAAGAGGATAGATTTCACATGCATTGTGCACTATGAAACACTTAAATGAATTAGACTACATGATGCATTTTCTTTATTAAATTAAAAAGAAAATCTGTCAATTTGAATAACTGAGCCTTTTTGCAAGGATTATTAGGAATACAAAAAATGAATAGTTGGTTGAATTCTCAAATTGTATAATATTATATGTTTATATATATGATATAGGCCTAATCCATTTTGGTAATATCTTTTTTTGTAATGCTGAAAACCAGGGTTCATTCTGGCATTACAAAATTAAATTCAATGACTTTTAATTACCTTTTCAGGATTTTCAAGGACACAAAAGAAAAATAATCTATTTTCAACATGATCTTTATTAATTAAAATCGAATAGTCTCATTGTATGTTATTTATATAGTTTATCTATTATATACAGTATATATATATATATATATATATATATATATATATATATATATATATATATATATATATAATTAATCTCATTGTCATCTACTATTAGAAGTGTCTATTTCCAACCATGCTGATTTAAATGTACATTTCTCTGGCATCATCTATGTCGTAAAAAGCTTTTTCTTTTCTATGTTATAGTTTGAATAACAACACCAGAGGGAATATCACAGGTTTTCAATAATCATGTTTTTTTTCAAGGACTTCTCAAGCACTTCAGCACAAAAGGGGATATTTTTAAGGTATTCCAGCACTCCAATTTCTGAGGACAAAGTTTAAGCACCTCAAGGACCTGGTATCAACCCTGCTAAAAACATAATGCTCAAACTTTCATATTATATTTAGAGAAAAATTAAAAAACAAGTCCCATAAATCAGTAAGAAAGCAGCTGTTCAATGAAACTACAAGAACTATATTAAGAACAATAAAAATTATGCTTGTATAAGGCATGATTCAACCCCAATTGTAATACAAAGCAGGCCATTTGGTAAAACGGTAAAATTCCATTTAGAATGGCATAGGAAGCAAGAATGCCACAGTAACCTTCAAAAGGCATGAATACCCATAGCAACACAGAATTTCTCTGTAATGTTTTCTTATTATTCTCTGATAACAGAATAAAGCAAATGAAATATGAAATATGAAATAATACTTTAAAAACATTGAAAAATAATATGACTCTCTTGAATATGTTGCAAGGCAATGGCAAAACATTGCACCTTACTTTAACACGATTTTATGATTTTATACACAAATTAAAGATGTCACGTACATACCATGGAATAAGACTTCTCTCTGTTGTCCTTCCCACTGGGAACTCCAGCAGGTTCCTTGTGGGGAAATGTTTTTTTTTCTTCCTCAAAAGCTCCCAATTTTACGTCACGATCATAGACCTTCACATAGCACTAAAAATAAGGCCACAAAGTAAAGTTGCCCAGAAAATAATTAGGTTCTTCCCCGTCTGAAGTTGGTCAGGAGTGATGTGATATGCCAATGAATAGTGTATGACAGTTGAACCCGAGACTGGTAACTATAACTAAGGACTGCAGAGAGACGTCACCGCTGGCGGAGTCCGCCAATGCAGATAAGCTGCTGATTAAATTAAAGATATATATGAAAATACATTCCCCAAAACTGAACAATGTTCTGTTATGTAAGCTGCATCTGTTGATCGAGTGTTTGGTTCTACACTAAAAAAAACATTATCAAAGGTTAAGTGTTATAGAACTTTACCAGAAACTGCCAAAGTAGGCACACGTTCAAATTAGACAATAGACATCCTAATTTAACTAACGACTTCACAGGCTTGGAGATAATAAAACACTAAATTAGTACTTTTTAATATTTTTAGTTATATCAAAACAATACTTCCAAACACGATCTCGGGATTTTGTGTGGGTATGGAAGTAACAGAGACTGGTTAATAAATTGCCATCCCAGCCACATAGCACAGAACTGCTTATAAACAAAAACATCAGTCGAGCAAACTAAACATTCCCTTTTAAGTCATTAATAGGAAGCTGCTCCACACTGGGCCCTGCTGAGGACACACTTTTTGAGGTTGCATATTTGTCCTGAAACACATCTCTGCTTAAAAACGTAATAACACTTATAACGTATAACTTCAAACCAATAACAGATCGATTTGCTCCGTCATTGGCAACATGTTTGGACCTGGAGGACTTGGAGTGTTCGATCCCCTCACCACAAAGTGTCCGAAGTGAAGCAGCGGGAGTGAGGGCGTTGTATATTGTTTTGTGTTTAATGTGTTGTGCCATGCTTTAGCAACTCCCACTCAATGCAAGTTCTTTTGAGCGTTGAAGCACAATTCACCGTCTCATCAATTACACATACAGCGAGACTGAAAACGACACGGCAAAGTCTAAAGTTGCTGGTATCCGGTGAAACAAGGTTTTCAATTATTAAGGTGCGGCGGCCAGTGTTGCATGTGTCATCCTCATCATAAGAGGGACGCCACGCTCTTCAGTGAAAGACTTTTCTCATTAAAAAAAGGCTTTTCAGTGAGGGAACATAATGTACAAATGAGACCCATCTTTCAAGTAATGGAAAGCCTTGATGCTGCAACACAGAGCGTAATGTTTTCTTCAAACTAGTGTTGGCTAATTATTCAATGATGACCCAAACAGAACGTATTATTCAACTCCATGTAACTGTTCTTCCCATTCACTTCTCGTACGGCACGTCTGTAATGGTTGGATATTTTCCCTCCAACTCAGCTACAGGTTGCAGGTCCCAGGAATCAGATGCGTGATACTCATGGCGACATCAACCCGGTCCTCCTGTTGAACGATTCTGTCCTTAATTACCTGATTCAGTCCGGCCTGGAAGGGGCTGAGCAATGCACTGTTCCTCCCGCGTTGCCAGGAAGCAGGTCAGCCTCCTGGGTGCTGCTGAAGCCTGCCACGTTACCCTCAATCAAAGGTGTGTGTTTCCCCGGAACACAAAAACAGCCCACCCAATACCATATAATTGGTTTGTTTTATAGCTTTATTTCTATACGATTTCTTATTGCTTTCTTTTTGCTTTCTTTCAATTGCAGCGAAACATGCACAGATAGGGCCTTTTCAAATAAATTAATGTGTGTGTTTAGTGGGATTTGTCATTAATTCCTGTATGCTGTAGCTACAAACAAGGCTTGGAATATTCACTTTTAACATTCACTTTACAATAATCCCACATTAGTAACGCCATTACATGCATTTTGAATTAATATTTAGGTCATCCTTATCAATATGCATGAGGTTGCAACTGAGCCCTTCAAGTGACACCTTTCGTAATGCCGTGTACGGTGAACCACGGAATGATTTGATACGAACCATGCAATCTAATCCGGTGCGGGCCCAGCGTCCAGAGCTGCCTGTCGGCCGCGTTGCCCGGTCGCAGGCTGGGCCGTCACCGTCCAGTGTTTGGCTCTGCAGCTCCTCCACCTGACTGCGGTGTAGTGTGTCCCTGTGACACATTTCAGGGTCCTGGACGGGGGTTCTGGCCGGCTTAGACAGTGAAACAGAGACACCGGCCTTTGTTATTGTTGCTAAACCCTTGGCCATTGTGGAGAGCAAACAATTATGGCCTCTGTACAACATCTGACTTAAGGTCACCCTGGCGCAGAATTGACCTACTGTTTCTTTTAGAAGTGGTTGCCAAGATGCCAAAGATTCATCAGCTTTTAGGCACCAAGACTGACAACATGGTTGTTGAATCTCAACCATTTAATAATTGAGTGATAATTGATGGATCGATAGGTTTTAGATCAGCTTTACTAACGACGCAAAATAACGAATAACAATAGACTGACTTTAGTACACGTATTCAGTAAATTCAACTAATTAGGCTACTCACTGAAGAGGGCTCCCTAATTCTGTGTGGTGTTGATGGGTTATCAGTACTTTTTAAACCCACACACCAGCAATCTCACTTGTTTTCGACATTTGCAACAGAATAAATCCAATTTTTAGTTTGGAATCGGACGACGAGGTATGCCACACTTATTCGTTTTTGAACATATGAAACGTGGTTGAACCACAGGGCAACCAGACCTCACGAGATGGTTGAATAAGGCCAAAATCTGGTAGCCGCGGCAACTGGGCCACTGTTATTGTTGGGTCCTGCTGGAGCAGCAGTACCCTGCATTCATTCCGGATTTTTAAAACCGATATATATTCTGTTTATATCTGACTAAAAGTCATGTGTGTTCATTCTCAAATGTATCATTTGTCTATAGAATTGTATAAAGACTCTACAATGCCCGGTGCTGCTGCTGATTCAGCTAAAGATTCCTTTGAGATGGATAAGGCATCTATCAATCTACCCATCTGTCCGTCCTCGAAAAGTAGGGCCTTCACTTTCCAATTCTTCTCTATAACATGCCGCATAAATGAAGCTCCACATCCCACTCTTGTTTATTTAGCACAGCATGTTTGCCTGTGTCGCACAGTAAACACACACACACAAGGCACTGTCCCTGCACCACCAACAACTCCTACCTCCTGTGTTATGTGCATTAAAAATGCATATACATACACACACGTACATCTATATTATATTCATTCCAATTTGAGTATGCATGCCTCATATCCATCTCATTGCCTCTTAGCCTTCAACAGCCTACATCATTCACAGTTCTTAATGACTTAAGTGTAAATATTTGTTTATTGATATTTGGTTTTATTCTTTTTTGATATGTTGTCCAAAAAAAAAGAAATGTGCTTGTACCTTGTTGCTTTTTGCCTTTCGTGTACCAACCTCACCACGTCCTTTGCCTTGCGCAGGGATTGTGCAAAAACAGTGCATGCATTCAAACACGCTGCACGGGGCGAGCGGACCGTGTCTGCAGCGTCCCCCGGTGGTCGCTGGCGGCAGCTTCAGCTTGGCCAACGACGCCGCGGCGCTGCTCTGCACGGCAAGTGGCGGTTATCGGTTGTTTCGACTGCCCACGCTGACCCCGAACCGCAAATAAACTGATACCGAGCCTCGTCCGAGAGGTAAGCGACACGCTTTGAGCCGCAACAAGCCGCGGCGTGTTCAAATCCGAACGGGCGGGCGGCTTACGCAGCGAAGCCCGCGTGTTAGCCGCTTTACTAAGTGCCTATTCATACAGTTTGCAGTTAGCATTAGCTAGTTAGATGTTGTGGTCCGAGTGTGTGGGGAGGGTTCTGCTCCGGTTTCTCACTGGGAACCGCGCGAAGTGTACAACCATTTGATACGTCGCTTTCTGCCGAACCCCAAGTCAACGTCGCTCCTTGTTCAACGGGAGCTGGTGTTAACACAGCTGGTGGGTTAGCGCCGGCTAGCTGGCTAGCGCTAGCTAGCCGGAGCGAGAGCAAGCGTCCTCCGGTGCTGCTCCGCCAAATGTCGCGACGTCGCCTGGTTCGCGGAGTTGCGTCCAGCTCATCGAGGCGTTTTGTTTTGCAGTCACTCCGGGAGTCAACACGATGACCGACGACGAACCTTTGCCCAAAAAGGTGAGTCCACAGCCTCCACCATCGGAGCCGTTAGAGGCGGCTCCTTTCACTCGTCGTCCCGTCCGGTCGGGGTCGATGTTAACAGTAAGCAATAGGCAAAGGTTTCGTCCGTCCACAGACTGAACCGTGATCCATGTATATCATCATCATCATCATCATCGTCGTCGTTGTTGTTGTTGTTATTATTTGTGTCCTGTATCCCCTCCATCTTATCTTCATCTACCAACTCCTCTTCCTCCTGTCTCTCCCCTGGTACCACTGTGCTGCGTTCAAGTTCACTGGGAAGAAACAGCACTGGGTTAAACTATTGAGAAGTCTACAGACTCGGCCGTGAGCCAGACATATTGTTATTATTATTATTATTATTAGGGGTCCAGCTCGCAGGTTTTTGTTATTGCCCTACGTTGTTTTTGTTTTCTGAATCTTGGCTTTTCTCAGGCTAAAAGTATCTGAAACTCGACAGCGGCAGTAGGCGCCACGTGGTGGAGGTCTAGAACCGGGACGTTTCATGCTCCCTGTCCTTCGAGTTTGATCGATATCGATCTGCATTCGGAGGCAGAGATTAGCGGGGGGAAGCGCCGTGATTTCATTACTTCCAGGAGCGGGCCTCTTTGTGGCGCCATCATCCGAAGTCCAAGCGTCGCCTCTCGGGAGTCGTTCGCCTCCAGCCACCTGCGAGGGCGACGCCTGGACAGACCGCTTGAGGCGGTGCTGCGTTTCAAGGAAACTCTGAAAACTGTGACTCGTGCCGCGTTTCACGAAAACCCCCGGAAACTATAATTGTTCAAAGAAGACGTTTTCGCAGGAAGTTCTGAGAACCGTTGGGGGAAGCGACCTTTTCTTTTGTGTCCGCACCGCGTCGCCCAGGAACGATTGTAGTCCTTGAAAAACACCGCTCTTCGGGGATATTTAAACTGAACGCCCGAGCGACACGCAGTGACGTGAGTGCACTTTGATTGGTCCAGACGAAAGTCCATGGTGTTTGTAACTCTTGTAACCCCTGCTGCGTTTCACAGATCTCGGAAAACTGTAATAAGTACCTAAGACGACTGAACTGGACCCCATGTATTGCTGCCCTGCACCCTGCCCTATTTATTATTATTATTATTATTATTATTATCATTATTATTATTATAAGTCCTCCTGAAGCCTCCTTGTACCTCCTCCATGCTGTCTCCCATCTACCTGTCCAACTCCTCTGCCTCCTGGTTCAACCTCTGTGCTGCGTTCAAGTTTTGAAATGTGTAACTACCTTGTTAGCTGCCGAACTTCTGCACTTTCCTTATGTTGTTTTTTACAAAATATAATTATGCATGATGTAAGTTATTGTAATTTTACTGTTACCAAGTTTGTCTTACTTTTAGCAGTCTTTGTTATCTTCTATTTTTATTGCAGTTTCCCTTCGGGGATGAATACAGTATCTATCTATCTATCTATCTATCTATCTATCTATCTATCTATCTATGTTTATATTCTCACAACATTTGATAAAATTGTTTTGTGCTTTTAAAATGAATTTGCAGGCCACATCTTACAATACATTAAAAAAATGTAGCGGGCCACCTTAAAGTGTGTCATGGGCCAGATGTGGCCCTCGGGCGAGTAGTTTGAGACCCCTGACATGTAGGATACGGTGTGTTCGTAACAAAATACTTCAATACAGAATGGTCAAAGTAGCATCTGTCATTCAAGTTTGGGGAGTCATTTTCAGTTTTTATTATGGTTCCTCTGAATCCTGTGAAGTGTCCTTTTTGGGTTGATGGTGCTCTAGTAGTTAAGTCAGTTTGGTGAAGTTCCCATACTGGTGGAAGCTAAGATAGAACCAAAACACGTTGAGCGATTGAAGAATTGCTCTTAGTTAACGTGAAACAACTTTTACCCCAGGTCCGTCTCAGTGAATCAGATTTGAAGAACATGACACGTGAGGAGCTACTCGAAAGGTAATTCTCACATTCAGCCTCTCGCTCAAGATGGGAGGGGGGAAGTAATCGAATCTTAACAGGAGTTTGGTAACAGGAGCAAAACATTACTCTCCTGTCTTTCAGGTGGAAGCAAGAAGAAGCCTACATCGAGAAGCTCGAGAGAAAATACTCAGAGTTAAATTGTACGTTCTCTTATCTTTGTCCTTACCGCTGACGATTTTTGATTTCGCCACAGTTTGCTTTGCTCCGCCACTTTGCGCTGCAACTGGCTTTGTCCCTGTCAATGTCTTCCAACAGCCAATGATGTGACTAACCTGAGGGAATCTGAGGAGAAGCTCAAGCAGCAGCAACACGAGGCAGCTCGGAGGGAGAACATCCTCGTCATGAGGCTCGCCACAAAAGAGCAGGAAATGCAGGAATGCTCTGTGAGTGTTGGTGACTTGTGCCGTTTTCACACTGAAAAAAACGGGCAGTTGACGCCGTTCCCGTTGCCAGGGGAAAGGCAGTTTTTAATTCTGGTGCGTCACGTCCCAGGTCGCAAACACGTCGGAAAAGGGGCGCGTCACAGTGCTGGTGTGATTGTGAACAACATAGAAGAGGAGGCAGCAACTTAAACAAAGAACGACAGAAAATTGTTAAACTTGGGCGGGAAAAAAAGATTTTGAAAAGAATCAGATCGTTCATGAACGTACCAACGCTGCAGTAGAAGCGGCGTGGAGCACACCGGCCCTTCGGCGGCGGGGAGCGGGGACCGGTGGGGAGCGTCGCGGTGCTCCGCTGTGGTCCCCACGGTGCGATCCCCACACCCAAAACATTTCACTGTCTCCCAAAAAAGTAAATAACTTCCGATTTTGGATTCTGAGTGGGATATGAAATGATGGGATGATACACGGATATTCCTGTCTATTTTACGTGCCAGCGTCCGGAACTTCAACGCGCGTCGCATCGCGCAGGTAGAGGGGCCAAAATGAGCGGGTCGACCCGGGTGCCCTGTTCACATCAGAGCCGATCGGAGGTGGAGCCGATTAAAACCCGGGTCTATTGCAGGGTGATTTGACCCGGGACTGAGACCCGGGTTTTCCCTTTCCCACCGGCGACAAATGCAGATTGTTAGAGGATGTGACTGGGTTTTTTGTCCAGTGGGAAAGGGCTATTAATCGGATTTGTCAGGAATATTGTTGCCATGACACCGTGTCTGCGGCTTGTTTGTGTCCGTTTTAAATCAACTTCAGCTAAAAATGGAGGCTTTAAATTGTATAACAAAAAAATCTGAAATTCTGTTTTTTGTGTATTTAATGTTTTCTTTTACATTTGTTCTCAGGGAAAAACTAAACAAATGTGCATAGATAGATAAAACATTTCTTCTTTGCTTTCTTGGCTCCACGAAGAAGATAAAAAACATAAGCTATGCCCCTCCCCCCAAAGCCACTGTAAATCTGATTTTGCTTCTTAAAGTACGTCTTCTTCTTAATGAATAGTAGCATTGTTATGATTATCTTCCTGATATCAAATCGGCGTCAAGAGGTCTCAAAAAGCCATAAATAAATTGCCTGCGGACACGCTGAATGACCACTGTGGTGACTGGCTGCGAGGTGGACTGACCGTGACGTGTTCTTTCTCCAGACCCAGATCCAGTATCTCAAGCAAGCTCAGCAGCCCAACCTGGCCCAGCTGAGAACGTCGATGGTCGACCCCGCCGTCAACCTGTTTTTCCTCAAAATGAGGCGCGAACTGGATGAGACTAAAGACAATCTGGAGCAGGCCCAAAATGAACTCAGTGCTTGGAAGTTTACGCCTGATAGGTAAACCAAACCAATATCCTGCAGCCCAGACTTGGCCAGACACCTCTCCTCTGCAAGAATGCAAAATCTGGTGGCAAGGAAATGCTAAGTCTTTTTTTTTTTTTGTTTGTTTGTGTTTTTTATTTTTATTTTTGCTTTTTTCAAACATGGCCGACTTTGAAAACTGAGACCAGGCGGATGTGGGCGCCCGAGGCGTTACCCCTCCCCACCCCCCGCTTCTGCACTTGTCGTTCATCAGTGACTTTGTCAAAGACTCTGTCGGGTGAACTGATTGCAGCCCCGGACGGGCGTAAAAGGCTGACGGGAACTGCTCCCGAGGGACGGTTGCGGTCAACCTCGGAATAAACGGCGTGAGTAGGAACGGTGCTGTACTCTCTGTGGACAGGGGCGGACTGAAAGGTCACGCCTTTTTTGCCACGATTATGGTTTTGTCGGCGCATCACACCGGATCAATCCAACGCCCACCTTAGGCTGTTTCTTGACGATTAATGAAAGTGGCGATGAGTGATGATTAATTGTCGTACAAATTATGACGATTGACGGATCGATGCAGTCAGGCCGTTTGCTTTAAGGTCTTCTCGGCGCGACGGTGCACTTCCCTCGCCCGCACAGAGTGTAGATGTTTAAATATCGAGTCCATGCGGAGGAGCACCCATCAGCGTCCCCAGAACCTGTTTTAAGCACTTAAGACTGTCGGGTCTCGGGCGTGCTTCACCTCGAGCAGACGCAGGAGTCTTCTTGAGCATCCCTTTGTCAGTAATATGAGCCACGCGCAGGTATGATTGTCCAAATGTTTATGCTGCTGCCCTTTTGAAGCCATGCCTCCATCTCTGATGTTCCTCCGCTTTCACTCTGGTCGCTGCAACGTTAACTTTGCGCTTGATCGCCTGCTTGCTTACAAACGAATACAGAAAAGCCCCCGCGGGGAAGTTAAATCGGTCCCGGTCTTAAAATGTATCGGTGCAACAACAGTCCCTACAAAGAGGTGGCGGTGAATATACTTTCTTTCATTTTCTAATCATTCTGTGTTTAATATCAGTCTTTGTGTATTTAAAATTGGAGCAAAGTGTTTTTAGTGTATTAAGATGTCGCCATCTTTAGGTTCGGAGAGATGGGGCAATTAATAATATTACAACTACTATTAATGATAGTAGTTTAGTGGAATTGTGTGCACGCAGATACATTAAAGGACTGCAATGAGGCACCTGGTTAATCCTGCTCAAATCACGAATCAAACAAAAGCCAGAATGAAAATCGAATTTGTCTCAAGCTATGGGGGAAAAACACATTTGTGAACAGTTACTTCAGTTCCAAGCCCGCACGTGTTTAGAGCTCTTACCTTTTTTCCCCCCCTTCTGCAGCCAGACGGGGAAGAAGCTGATGGCCAAGTGCCGCATGCTGATCCAGGAGAACCAGGAGCTGGGCCGGCAGCTGACTCAAGGACGCATCGCCCAGCTGGAGGCTGAGCTGGCCTTGCAGAAGAAGTACAGCGGAGAGCTCAAGAGCAGCCAGGACGGTGAGAAGCCTTTTGCTGTCTCGGGTGCCCTTTAAAGGATAGTTTTACTGTTGTTCAAACCAGGCCTGATTCAAATGTTGGTTGCAGCCATTTTCATAATGGCCTGAAAAAAAAAAAAATAGCGAACCTATCCTTCAAATATACGCAGTTCCTCTTGATGTTTTTGGGGGAATGAAAACTAATGTTGTTGTGCCACTGTGAGCACCATTCCAGTGCAAGGCCAGGGTCACATCAGTCTGTTTGATTTAATTCTCACGACTTCGCACCATTTTGTAATTGTGATCCCGTCTCTCTATGATCCCGCTTTTTTTTGCGTGCGATCGGGCCACAGAGCTGAACGACTTCATCATCCAGCTGGACGAGGAGGTGGAGGGCATGCAGAGCACCATCCTGGTTCTGCAGCAGCAGCTGAAGGAGGCCCGCCAGCAGCTGGCCCAGAGCTCCGCGGAGCCGGGCTACAAGAACAATCCCGGGGAGGTGGTGGCCAACGGACCGACCAGAGCCAGCCCTGTCCACAGGACAGCATCGGGGGAGACGGACTGTGACACGCCCCCCTCCACAGGCACAAACAGGAAACTCTCCAACCACTCGGGGGACGATGTGAACCAGCTGAGCGAAGCCTACGAGACGGTGGATTCCCCCACGGGCAGCGAGTCCTCCACCACGCCGCATTCCATCGAAACGGACTCGAACCAGGACTGCCAGGAGAGCAGGACTCCCACGGGCAAGGGGAGCAGGACTGCACGCTCACCCAGCGCTCCCAGCAGCCTGAATGTCACTGTGTGATGGTGGAAAAAGGCCCTTCTCCTTCAGCGATGGGGAGGACCGCTTTTCCAAAAAAAAAAAAAAACTGTAAAACAGTGTCGCACATGTTCTAGTGGAGGAATGTTTGTTTTATTCTTTGAAGACTTTCCTGTGCTGCTATTTCCTTCTTTCTCCAATATGATTTCCATTTTACTGTGAAGTGGGGTTGGGGGAAAAGGTGCTCAAAGCCCGCTTGAAAATAAAGATTTTCTTCATAACTTTGATCGTTTGATTTCATAATGTTAATTTGTTCATCATGGTTCTAAGAGACGTTGTCTATTGCAAACAAGTGCTTTGCAAAGGCTGGTCGACACCTCGCTTAGTAACAGATTAGTTCTTGAGTTTTAGCCCATTGACTTTTCAGCGCACACATTGTTCATTACCCCTCTCCATTCCATTTTGATGTAGCCGTTTTCATGTTTTGGAAAATTTGAAAACGATCTTCTGCTCCTGCCTATGAAATTACATTTCATACCTAAAGCAGTGGTGCTCCCGCCTTTTCGAACTGACTTAAACACAAAATACGGTAAAAATGTGCGTGTTGATGAGTACATGCTTAGGAAGCAATGGGAAATACATAACATCTGAGCCCAAAGATCTCCATCTAGTGGTTGTCTCATATCCACGAGAGGAGCATTGTGGGTAGTAAAGAAAAAAAAAAAAAAAATCTTTTCACATCTATTAAGGACACTGTGCATCGGAGCGGGTTCATGTCCTAGCAGCGCATACTGTAGTACCACCGTTGTCCTGGTAACAGTTCCTTGGGATGGGCTCGTCCATTCTGCCCTGGAAATACTATATCCCCTTCACCCACTTGCATCCTCCATAGAGCAGCGTGTGTGTGTGTGTGTGTGTGATGGAGCCTTGTTCGGGTTTAAGTGAAGGAGGGGAGATCCCCCGCAGGAGTTAACAACATTAAAGGAAATTGTAAAGGGGGACTTGTTTTACCCGGACCCCCACAATTTGTCATGGCAGCCGTGCCCTCGGCGCTGCCGGATGGGGTGAACGCCGAACATATAGAGTGTCAGCTGCTCTGCTTCACCCTGCGGCTCCCCCCCGCACTCCGTCCACAAGTCACATTCGACAGAGCGGCCGATGCGAGAGGCAGCACACACTGACACACACACACCAAAGGTAGGACCCAAAGGCATCTCGAAATAGACCTTGCGAGGAGGAGGAGGAGGAGGAGCGAGCAGAGGGGGAGCCGAGTGCCAGTGCACTGGCATGCCACACTCAGTGCCTGTCATGGCTGTGGAAAAGATACTGCGCGTTGTCCCTCCCTCGCAGGGGCCGCTGTCTCACTGCACCATCCAGAGCCAGAGGAAGACGAATGGATACAAGACATTTGGAGGTCAGTGGCTGTAATCTGTAACCTCTTCATCTCTGTTTGTAAATCAGACGTAGCAGAGGAAGCCCCTCTCCCTTGGTGTTATTGTTGTCGATTCAGGATCATCTGATCCCGCTGATGACGCACGACACCGTCTCGTATTGATGTGACATTCTTGGACTTTTTCCGGTTTGTGACTGAGCATGCGGCATGATCCGAAACGCTGCCTTCGCAAGGAAACATCGAATGCTAATGACACAATACACATGGAGGGAGAAAAAGGAATCATGTCCTGGCTTTACATTACTTAACCCTTTAAGAGGTGCACGTGTCCGCTACCATGTGACCGCCCCCGACCCCTCCCCTTATGTATATAAACATGGTCCTCTGTTCAGCCCCCTTTACTTTATTTACTGTTTATTACTGTCATCTCCATGAAGACCGGTCAGGTGCCGGGGAGTTTCTAAGCACAAGCAGTCCTATGATGGCTCTTTCATTTTGCGGTCGGCCCGAGGGCTATCGTGGTTCCTAAAAGTCAGCATTTGTGATGCGAACGCGAGTCCATCTCGGGGAGTCTTAAAGGACGTGTTGCTCAAGTAGTAATTGTGAGATGTTCCACCAGGGAGTCGCCAATCGTGTAATCTCATTAGTTATGCTTTATTCATGGGGCATCTGAGATCCCCTACTGTGCCCGGACGGGGCAACCTGCACGCTCTTCTTGCTCGGTGATAATGGTGATTTAAAGGTTTAATCCTTTGTGGTGTTGTGGAAACCCACACACACACACACACACACGTATAATGACGGATCATTTTCTTCCTCGAATTGATAAGACACTTTTTTTTCCCCATTTCAGAGAAAATCAATAGGAACAACTCCAAACCAAAGACATACAAGGCGGTTTGTCCTCCTTCTCCCCCGCCTCCTCCTCCTCCCCCCATCCCGAAACCTCCAAACTCCAACACTACAACAGGTCCTCGTATCGTCGCAGGTCAGATAGAAATGTATTTTTGTCATGCTTTATCCAATTTATGAGAGTTTTTAAAGAACCGTCTGCGGTTCATGTTTTGTTTGTCTCGTTCATTTTTCCCACCATTAACTATTTCCTGTGATTCCAGGGCCCAATGGGCTGAACGTGGACGAGAGGCTGAGGTTGGCCCGAGAGAGGAGGCAGGAATATGAGAAATTACTCGGTATGATATTGCATGCCCCGGCGGGCGCGGCACGTTTCCGAGGGGGCTCGACAATGTGTTAAACGCGCACCGCCCGCCCGCAATCTCTGTTGACAGCTTCCCGGGAGCTGAGGCGGCTGGAGCGGGAGCAGCGAGCCCGCCGTTACCACGAGCAGCAGCTCAATGAGCGCAAGAAGAAGCTGCTGGGGCAGCGGCTGAAGGAGGAGACGAGGCGGGCCGCCGTGGAACACAAGCGCCGGCAGAAGCTGCAGGAGGAGAAAGTGAGTTCTGGCGGTTTGGCGACCTCCTCCCCGCGACCGAATCACGTGACGGCCTCACTGAGGGTTGTTCTCCCCAAATAAAGGAGCGACACGCATCTGCAGTGCGCAAGACCCTGGAGAGGAGCCAGAGGATCCAACAGAACCTGGTTCAAAACTCTCGAGGGCGGCGGCGCTCCACCGGCGGCGGTAAAAAAAAAAAAAAAATTATATTTCTCGTCTTGAAAGTCTTGAAACTCTTTGGGTTTTTTTTTTTCTTCCTTCCTTGCACACCGATAACCAGGCTCAGCTTTGCATGAACCGTACTGTATCTCTGTAAACCCAGCTGACAAAAGCCTGCTCCACCCTCCTTCCTTGGCTGCCTTTTGCTTCACCTTGCTCTTTCCACCAAACAATACACCAGTTCCACGTCGCTCGCCCCTGACCGCATGGGAGAAGAACTTGGTCAGTCGCCTCCTGACCCCGACATGCTCCTATCTGGCAAGGAGCAGGAGTGCTGGTTGTCAGTCGGCACAAGAAGGTACTCCCTCCCAAGACGCTGATCAGCTGTGATCTAGTTTTTCGCTAGTTGTGAAATTATGGCAAAACTATGTTGGCACAATATGCACCGGGAAACTTGATTAGGTACTTACTACTAACTGAACGCTTTCAGAAAAAAATACCCAAATAACCAACACTGTTCCTTTTCCTTTCCTCTTGAACCACTGTCCTAACCCCTCCCCGCGTTCACCGTTCTCCATTGCCTCGCATAAATGTCCTAAAAACACTTAGTTGTCCTTGTTTGTCGCCGTTCAGTTTCATGCCACTCCATGAATATCACCACCACCACTGCCGCCAAGTCCATCACCCCCACCAGGCCCACCTCCACCACCCCCATCAGGACCATCAGCACCCCCACCAGGCCCACCTCCACCACCCCCACCAGGCCCATCGCCACCCCCACCAGGCCCACCGGCACCCCCACCAGGCCCATCGCCACCCCCACCAGGCCCATCGCCATCTCCAACAGGCCCATCGCCCCCCCCACCAGGCCCATCGCCACCCCCACCAAGCCCATCGCCACCCCCAACAGGCCCATCGCCACCCCCACCAGGCCCTCTACCACCACCATCAGGGTCACCACCACCACCACCACCACCAGGGCCACCACCCTCCACAAACCTCAGCATCCCCCCGGTCCGGCTCACAACAGGACGTCTGCCTCCCCCATTCCGAGCAACAGCAAACTCAGAAGAGTCAACGTGGCGCAGGTAATTCCAGATGCCTTCTTGGTCCTTTCGCCTCATATTACTATTGATGCACGCCGGGCAGGTTGTATGTATTGATAACCATTTCCACTGACATAAAACTGACACCCGTGTCCCATGTTTAACCCCTTCCATTCAAGTGTCTGGACCACGAGTCGCGTGAAAATGCACATTGACCTACACGATATTTCTGATATCTTTGTCCGTTGCGCCCCGATGAAGGTTAAAGCAGAAAAACAGCAGCGAAACCTCGAAAAGAAGATCTCCAACAGCAAATCCAGCACAAGGCCCCCCGCTGCCGGCGCCGGAGCTAAACCTGCCTGGACACGCGAGCCCAACCAGCCTCCGCCGCAGAACGGAACACCTTCACCCTCGCCCTCACCGCAACGGTACGCAAAACACAACGTCCGCTCCGGTGTCTCTCTCCGCGGGCGACGTGCATGTATTTGGGTCGTAAACGACTGGGGGGGGTGAACGTCAAGCGCTGACTTTGAGTGCTCGTGTGTTGTTCGACGGGGCCCGGAAGGAGTCCCAGGAGGTCCGGCAGAAAACTCTCCTCACCGCTGCAGCTGGAGCTCCCGTCGGTCCCCGAGGAAGACATCCTGGAGTGCGTCCCCGTCGTCTGCCTGGGAAGCTCGCCGCCTGCCGAGACGTTATGGGAAGGTCTGCTAACGGACACGCGGGACGAGGGTCCGCCCGAGGCTCCGTGCTCCGACCCAGTCGAATCTAGGACAGAGGCTGCATCCGGGACGGAGCCAGAAAGGAGTATGTCTTTTTTTCCCCCCCGCCCAAGAAATATAAGCTCCCCTTCCTCGCGATCACGTTGTTGTTAAGGTTTATCGCCGTCCCTGTCCAGGCTCCCCCCAGAGGCCTCCCGCGGTGGCTCCCCGGCCTCCCGAGGTCACCAGGAGGCCCGTGGCCGGGACCTCGGACCCGGAGGAGGCCTCCCGCCTCCTGGCCGAGAGGAGGAGACAAGCTCGTCTGCAGAGGGAGAGGGAGGAGCGAGAGTGCCTGCAGCGAGAGGAGGACGAAAGGTGGGACGTTCCGGGTGGATTGGGTTTCTATATTTATTCCAACATAAATAATGGCTGCGTACTTTTTTGTCCACCCATTAGACACCAAAGTAGAAATAAATTGTGTGTGTGCGTGCGTGCGGCCAGGCGTAGCCGCGAAGAGCTGGAGCGGAGGAGGGCGGCAGAGAGCGCGCGGCTGCAGGCGGAGGAGAGCGCGCGGCTGCAGGCGGAGGCCCAGCGTCTGGTAGAGGAGAAGCGGCGGAGGGACGAGGAGGAGCAGCGGCGGGCCGAGGAAGAGCGAGCTCAGGCGGCGAGGGAAGCCGCCCTTCTCCAGAGACAGGTGCGGTGACCTCGGCCCAGAAATCCCGCCTTTCGCTGGACGCAAAGTGCCATCACGGCAGCACGCCTTGAGTTCCCTTAAAAGGAAATGAAATGCGGCCTGGAGATATATATATATATATATATATATATTTTTTTTTTTTTTTAAACATTATTTTGGACCGAGGAAAATACCAAAAAGCCTCCTGAAGCACAGGCCGGCCAGCAAGTCACGGGCTCTCAACCCTTTTTTGGCCTGTGACCCCATTTCTTGGTCCCGACATTCTCGTGACAACAGCCATTAGACAGCAAAAGCCTTTTTCTTTTTGGCGCTGGCACCTAACAGCTGATTTTTGGTTGGTTGAAACATTGAAGAGTGACATTACCGGTCGAACTGCCAATATTCCACGTTACATCTTAGGAATGTGTTTCATGTGAATTTGAGCAGTGACCACTTTCTCTAAAGTATTTATATCGATACACTCATGTGTCACTCGTGTGACTCTATGACATGTCCTGTGCCTCCCTGTGCCCATCAAGTGTACATGGGAGTACAGAATGTAAACCGCCCCCAAAATAAAAAAATCAATCCTCTCTCTCTCTCTCCCTCTCCCTCTCCCTCTCTCTCCCCCAGCGAGAGGAGGAGCAGGCCAGGGAGAGAGAGAACATCGAGCAGCTCAAGCGAGAAAGAGAACTCCTTGCCCAGAGAGAGGACGCAGCGCGCCAAGCCAGGAAAAAGGTAATCAGGGTTCGGGGGGGAAAAAAAAAAAAAAAAGGACGATCGAGAGAGGAAAAATGCTCAGATCAGGGAGTAAAGGCTGAAAGTAAACATGCACAGTTTGTACGCAGTATTAAACAAGCGACCATTAAGGAACACCAGCTTGGATGTGGTGAGCTTGGACTTGGAGGGTAGTTAATCCGTTACCGTCCCAACCGTCTTATGAAATATGATTTTTTTTATTTTTTTTTTCCAGCGACTGGAAGAGATCATGAGGAGAACTAGGAGGACTGATTGTGCAGATACGGTGAGATTCACAACTCGGAACATTGCCCTCGAGGACTCTGAAAGCCAGCGCCTCTTGTTGACTCGGTGTGGTTGAATTCTTTGTTTATTTATTTATTTTTCTGTCACGCTCGCAGAAGCCCGCGCCAGCAAAGATCCTGGCGAGCGACGCTCAACCAAAGGAAAACACGGAGCCTCCCAAAAACGGCAGCACGGAGGCGGAGACCAAGCCCTCCCAGCTGGGGCTGAACGGCATCGAGGACATGGTGCCCGTCGTGGCCTTTAAGGAGCGCAGGTCAATCCGAAATCTCACCGGCCTGGAGGAGATCCAGACCCACCAAAGAGCAGGTTAGAGTCATGGTACATGCTACGTCATGGTACAACACAGGCCATAGAAGGACATAAAAGTCCCATTTTGGTTCACGACCTACATTTTTTCTTCCTCAGCCACATTGTTAGAGACCCAGCCATCTACCCACGTTTATGACCAAACAAACCCATTTGCTGGTTAATTACGGAATTAATTAACCCTTGGGCGTGTAGATGAAGGGGTTTCCGTGCACCCAGAATCCTGACCCGTGTCAAGTGCGTGGGATGGGATGTTACAAAGCAGCTTCATCTCCTCGCCCCCTTGCACGGTATTTGAAATTAATTCGACGTTTGCTTCTTCTTCTCCCCCGCCGTGTCCTCAGAAGTCATCTGAGCACCTTGAAGTCCGGCCAGCCTTGACGACCGGCCGTGGCCTCCTCGCCGCGTGTGATACTTGTACCGGTACAGCACACCTTCCTGCCCTGCACTTTTGAAAAGCATGTAAAGTAACAGCCTTTCCCTGGACTCCAGGCAAACACGTACGCCTTTTGTTCGTTTTCCTGGTGAAGCAGTGATGCAAATATATCCATCTACTGGAAGCTTAAATCATTTGTTACAGGTAGTAGTCTTTAGTTTGCTGTCACTGGGCTCTTTAAAACAATTGTGCAAAGTGTTTTCTCAGTAAATATTACACCTCAAGCCATCATTCCGATTAGCAACCTGCTTCAGCTTATTCCTGATATATTGATATACATTATTATCTATTATTACAATAAATAAGGCTATTCAGGCCGTTCCTTGTGGAATAACGTTGGAACCATTTTAGTTCAAGTGGTCATTTGCACTAGTCTTAGTTTTTGACAGAGACTTTAGTTTGTTAGTGAAGAGTTAACTTCCTCTATTTATAATCTTTAGTTTGTGCAGTATGGCAATCACATATTTTAAAGCTGCTATAGAACTTAGGCTGACCTCACACCAGACAGCTGGGAGACGACTCCGAGATTTTCCGCAACAGTCACTTGTTTTGAATTTGTATTGTTGCACACCAGGGCCGGGCCATTCTGACAGAATCGAACATCAAGAATGTTGACCAGTACCAATATCGATCAATATCAATGCTTTGATGATATTGCGGGGATGACCGTCGGCGCTTTCGTAAGATATTTACACACAAGGAACATTTGAGAAACAATCATTAGTAATGTGGATATTGTGATCAAGCGTCAACGCAACGCCGCCTTAAAAGACAACATTTAACTACATTACGATCACCAAAAACCCCAGACGGTTTATAGTCTCACATCGCAATATCTATATTTTGTGCCCGGCCCTGGTGAACTCAGCGATCATTTCGGCAAGACCTGAAGAAGACCAAGAACTGCGTTGCCGGAGAAGTCCGTGACCGGCTGGCACTCAAAGACCGCCGGTGACAAGAGCATTCGGTAACAATCGCTTCCTACGTCGGAATTCTGTCCGGCGGCAGTGGGAGTGGCTTCAAACGTCGTCGGGTGTGAGGGCAGCAAAAGTACAGTCTTGGATAACCAAAGACTGCTTCAGTTTGTGTACTGTATGAAGAATACCATGCACAAACCATTTCATATATCGACAGTCGCTTCCTTTGAGACTGCGCAATCATTTTACAAAGCAAAGCTTGAAGTATAACGACTTAAATACGTTTATTGAAATAAAAAAGTGTTCAAACCAAAAATGCGTCCGTTTCTCAATGAGTTCAGTTGTCATCACTGCTTCTAATCGTCATGCTTCTCCACGTGTGACTTGTTAAAATAGAAAGTTTATCCACGTAAAAAATGTTTTTAAATACGGCATATTTCAATACAATTGTATTATGTCACGTCTCCGTCCTCAACACTCATCTCGCCCAAAAAGCAGGTGATAAGGACACAATCTAAAAGAAATAATACAAACACTGGCTCATACGTAAAAGAAAAGAGTGTGACTTTGCGACACGGGCCTCCACAGAGTCGGGGGGGCCTCAGTCGGACGGGGGTCCAGGGGGCGGAGGAAGGAGCTGAGTCATTCGCAGCAGCCTTGTAGTTTCCTCCGTCTGCGCGTGCACCCGCCGGAGCTCCGTCTCCAGCTCACTTCCAGCCAAAAGAGCTGAAAACTCCCAATCTGCGGTCACGCAACAGAGCACGCATCAGACTGACAGGGTCGTGTTTAATATTTGATACCGCTGAAATAATTCAGAGCTGCGCCTAAAAAAAAACAAAAAAACAGCAACGCTACGGGATTCGCGCACGTGAGGAAGCTGCGGAGCCGAAGACGGAGGAAGGTGGAGGTTTTAAGTGCTCGGGAACCGGACAAACCTTTCATGAGGTTGCATAACGTCGCGATGCCGAGTTGCTGGAACTTCACCTCCTGGTTTTGGAGGCAGAGCGACAGCAGTTCCAACATGACGGCGGAGTGAGGCCTTAACAGCCGGACCACTTCCCCTGAAAAACCGGCCCAAAGTCAAGCACCAAGCATGTGACTCTGATAATAATTAAAATGCAATCGTGAAGGTTGAGCGGCGGTTCAGTGTTTTGGAGTGGATTTAACTTGAGAACGATATTACCATTCATTTCTAGTTTGCTAATGATAGCAGTTGAGTTGTATAACAGCTGAAGTTTTCCATTTTGTTGTGCCAATTCCACCAGTGCTGAAACCTGTTGTGATGTTATCGTTGTTGACAAGTACGCCTGAAGCGCACCTGCAAATGAATGAAAAAGCAATGAAATAACTAAGCCATATTTCATATAGATAAATAGATTAAAAAAAAGTTTAATTTAGTTTAAAAAAAATTAATTAACAAGCAATTTAAGAAGCGAAATCGTACTATTCTGTAAAAATTCCACAGTTTCAAACCAAAAATTGAATATAATGCTTGGATGGGGAATTCCAGAAGCTTTTGATTTATAAAAAAAACAACAAAACAACCCCAAAAAACACTCCCCTATTATATCTATGCCTGAATTTCAATACAGACACTCTGGGTCTGTATTGAAAGACAAAACAGGTCCAATGCAGTCCAACATGTGCGCGCTAATTCACGTGTCCAAATCGCTCACCCCAGGCGGTCACATGACGCAGACATGAGGTCACGCATATCAAAGCTTCCTCTGAGGCGGCAGGAGACACCAGCGCCTGGAGAAGGCCTGATAAACACCTGCTTTCCACCACCGCCTGCAGAACAAGGTCAGTTTGGGTGTCAGACAAATGACACAAAAAAAAGGTAAACGAGCCCCGCGGACAAACAAGCCTGCGGCACGTTTACCTGCTGACCGGTGCGGGAGCTGCACAGGTGAGTGACCGTGATGGAAACATGCGCCAGGACGTCGGAGCTGGATGCGTGCGGGCGGAGCAGCTCCCCAATCACCTCCGGCAGTCCCTCGCTCACCACGATCTCCTGGGATTCCGCGCGGACGGACGAATTGAATCAACCAAAACTGGTCGCCGTCATCATCATCATCATCATCATAGAAAAACAACCCGGCACATTACTCTATTCGGTGGGTGCGCCGATAAGGTCGAGAGCAGTCCCAGTGCCGCCTGCGCGCACGCCAGAGAGGACGACTGCAGCATTTTCTTCAGGGGCGAAACCAGGTCCAGCTCCATCAGCTGCTCCTGGATCGCGACTGCAAATAAAAACAGGACAAATCGGAATTGGCCTCCTGCGAGTGGAATAAAAACCACCGCCGCGTGGCTGTCCTTACCGTTTGCGGAAAGGATTCGGAGGCATCTACACGCTTGGGATGCGTTCTGCAAAAGAAAATAGGTTCAAGCAAGGGCAAAAACTGGGGCAAAAACTCCCTGTCAGCTCATCCTACTAAGCGCTCCCTGCAGATGAAACTGCACTCACCTTATAATATCTTACTAACTGATCATGTCAATATCTCCATAAAGAATCCTCCAGACGTGTGCATTCTTTATGGGAAAAATGGCTGTTATGTTATTTGTAGGTTTTTTTTGCTGTTCTTTCGCTCCAGACGAGAATAGTTTTTTTCTTCCCCGGTGGCAGCAAGAGCATCTAAAACGAGCCGCGCGTTCCATCACCCCATTACCTTCTGCACAGAGGACGACATCAGGGTCAGCAGAGACTTCAACAGAAACTGATCCCCAATGTTGAGCAGCTTCGGGTGATGCTCCCGGAAGGCGGCCATGTTGCACAGGGCCGAGCAGCTGTAGAACTGAACCTCGGCGTCCGAGGACTGCAGCAGGAGCGCCAGGACGGGGACGGCTCCCACTGCACATAGTACCCTGGTCGACCAGACTGAGGGGGAAAAGGAGGGCAAGCGTCGGGTAATACTCTCACATGTTCACATCTGACATGTTAAGACACACAAAAAAAAACAAAAACAAAAAAAAACCCCGACCTGATTGTGTGAGGTTTAGCAGCACCCACGCCGCCGTTTGCTGCGTTTGGGGATCATAGGACTTTGCCAAAGCCAGCAAAGGTATCAATCCTTCCGACACAATGGTGTCACTGTTTGATTCTGTATGAAACCACATGAAACAGGGGTTGCCTCAACAGTGTCACATGGCAAGACGTATCAGAAATGACTGGCCGACAATTTTTTAACCCTGTGTCCCAGTTTGCACGATGTTGACGGCATAGCCAGGATATTTGCTCTGATATCAAGTCATACAGGGAACAGAAACGAAATGAAAAACCACATAATATTGACTTTAAATTAAACATTTTCGTTTTTTTTTTCCTATGTGCACGATCACAGCTGATCTATAGATATGCATGTTTTACAATACGGCTATACAGTACATCATATGTTACCAGCATATTATATAATACTATGGTATAACAAGGAGTAAAACAAGGTTTCTTTCATTCATTTCTTGCACGGCACTCTAACTTAAATGTATTCGGTTTTTTTTACTTTAATGCATTCTATGTCCTTTTATAACGTGCTTCTTTGCACTTTGTTTTAATGCTTTTGATGTTTTACGTAAAGCAGTTTTAATTTCCTTGTTGTTGAAATGTACTAAATAAATAAACTTGCCTTGCCTAAATTTCAACGTACCACTTGCTACTAGTACTAACATTGCATATTCCTCCTGTGTACTGTTGCTACTATTTGTACTTCGCTCTAAGCAAAGTGCCAAATAGTTATTACTATTTGTGATGACTTTACTCACATTGTGTTGCATGTGGAAACGTGGCGTGTGTGTGTGTGTGTGTGTGTGTGTGTGTGTGTACAACCTGAGGAGGCCAGGAAGGCGACACATGCGCAGGAGTGACAGCGAGCGGCGGCGTCTCCAGACTGGACCAGCTCCAGGATGGGAGGCAGCATCCCCATCTCAACCACCAAGTCACTGCACACTGGAACACATCCGGGTGAAAAAATAAACAAGAGTCTTGTGCGGTTCATATATGAACATAAGCATTGTTAAAATGATTTTGCCCCCTTTCGAGTGCTTGTTATGTCTATGTATGCTGTATATGGAATGTCATATACAAACATGTTTATCATAAACAACACATATGAAAAGGGCCATAATCATGTAACAGAACAGAATGCATATACAGTAGTATGTTTATCATCAATCATAAATTAATCATATATTTACATTGTATATTTGATTGTTCTATATTTTTCCCCTGGAAAAACTACTTCTAACCAAAAAAATTTAAAATAATAATAATAATAAATCACCAAAGCTGTTAACTGTTAATAATTTGACATGAAATAATTAGATATTAAATGTTGTTGAACAGTCTTGAGATACACATGGTGCCACGGGCGGACAGGTTTATATCAGGATTTTCTATTTTAGGATTCCACATTAATATTTTCCTAACATTGTCACTATCCTTATGAGCGGACTATGTCAGATGATTATAAAACAAAGCAACCGTTGTACCAAAAACAATCACCTTGGTCCTTTACCAGCAGATTGACCAGAGACAAGCAGACCGTCTTCTGCACGTCGAGGTTAGTGGAGAGAAGCAAATCCATGAACGGCTCCAAGAAGGAGAATGGAAGGGGGCCCTGCACTGGGATAGACCCCCCCGAAAAATAAACAGCACGTTGTCAGTCAATATCATTGCCACGCAATTCATTCTTACGACAGCTTTCAGGACAGGATCGGTTAGAACTTACTTAACACCAAAGCAAAAAGTAGCGTTCATCATGGCAGTGGTGTTTATTTTGTGTCTTGATAGATATCTCAAGATTCAAGATTCAAGATTCAAGATTTTTATTTGTCACATACATATACATACTTCCATACATATATGCAGTGAAATGTAATGCAACGCACCCGGTGATAGCACACAAGAAGTCCTAGGAAAAAGTACAAAAATAAAATAAAATAAAAAGTAGAAAATTCCTTTCTAATAGACCGACTAACTGACTCCTAAAACGTAATACAGTAAGTGGAATACTTATAGAATAAGATAAAAAATATATAGAATAAAATACAATAAAAAATAAATTGAAATAAAATGGAATAGGTTGAAGGAATATGGCTATGTAAGAAGGAATATGGCTATCTATATCTCTGTATCTGTTTATTTCTGAAAAGTTCCTTTTCACACACGAGGAATTTGTCGTGATAAAGAGCAGCGTTGCTGAACAGACAAGGGCCATAAAAAGCTTAACAGTCTGAAAAAATAAGACACGGACAGCTAAATTGAAAAACGGCCAAATATACAAAATACACTGAACAAACCCAAAAGCCATTCTAAGCACAGGATAAACTGTGTTTACATCTGCTCCATCATAATTAATCTGGAATACAGGGAAAGTCCCTCCAGTGGCACCACCTGCAGGAAAAATTGCATTTGGTTGAACATTTGCATAATACTGGTCATAACCAGCTGCGTGCTTATCCTTAAACTGACATCCTTAAAATATAATGGAGAGCAAACAAGTATAATTATCTGTATGCCCCACCCCATCCTGTCCGTTTGGGGGGGGGGGGGGCAGATTTAATGCGTTATTTCCATGTTTAGGAAAACATTTAATCACCACATCACCACGACAACAGTGCACCTAACAATATTAATGTCTGATATTTCAATATCAAAAGTATCAAACTATCAAAAGTACAATTTAGTTACAGTCGTGGCACCCGGTTTGATAATAGTGCAGGTTCTAAGAATCGGGGCGGTGGCTCGGGAGGCCCCAGGGGTCCTGTCTTTCACTCACGCCGGCGGCTGAGGTGGAGGCAGTACACGGCCGCGGCCTCTTGCAGGTCCGTGTCTCTCGAGGCGGCGAGGCTGTTCAACGCCTGGAGACTCTCATCGCCGAGCGCCGGGTTCTGCTGGTCTAATAAAGACGAGGCAGGAACATTTGAAGTTCAGTTAATTCTTCGACAGGCAGCACAAGTTGGTCCGCAACTTGTCGCCTGCAAAGAGGTTGCAACCCCTTTTGCAGGTGATTAATGTGACAGCAAAACAACCACTGCTGCAGAGTCCCTGACAGGCATATTTTAATAATGTTAGAAATTAATTGAAGGTGCACAATGTGTGGTGTAGAAGAGGTGCTCGAACAGTTGCACCTGTAAAACCCGCCCACTCACATCAGGGTCCAGCAGGGTACAATCACATCAAGTAGGTCTGGATCTCGGTGGCGAGCCTACCTGTGCACATGCGCAGTAGGGACAAGTGGTGTTTCCTGCCGCGGAAACTCTGCAGGGCGACTCTCTTCAGGCAGGTGCGGGCGCACGGGGTCAGCTCCCGGGCGAAACGTCTGACTTTCCGCTGGACCTCGGCGCCGGCCATCCTCAAATGATCCGGGAATGTGCGAAACAACATCGGGCGCTTGTCGCGGAGCGCGCCACCCATGGCAACAAACCGCCACACCTGACGCGAGGCGCGCGGACGATCCGCTCGTCGCGAACGAATCGTTTACGAACGACTCGGGCGCCGGGAGTCGGCGTGTCCAGTGCGAGCCGGTGAATCTTAAAGTCACAAAATTAAAAATCCTCACAGAAGGCGATTGCCGTCGTGATTCTCTGCACAAACAAATCGTTTCGAGAGGATAAAAGTGTAAAGGTTTTTGTTTTTTTTTTGGTGGGGGGGGGGGGTTCGCGGTTTTCATACTTCTACCTAAATAGGTAATTATTACATCATTAAAAATGCTGACGCTCACGGGAGGAGACTGACCCGCATCCGTCCATCTCTCGCCGGGCGTTAGAGCAACAGGATTAAACGAACGCAGGGTTGGAACGTCTAGCGAATCTATTTTTATTTTTTTGTTGTTTTTTTGTTGTTGTTGTTTTACTGAGTGACTCACCGAGAACCGAATCTGAAAAAATAAAACGAACATTTCAACAACTGAAGAGACCGGTCGACCCGGGGGTGTCACGTGACCCGGAGAGCGTTTGCGCGTCGGTTAAATGTGATATTTTTTTTGTACAGAAAGTAAAGAACATTTCACCTCAGTTCCTGAATTTTAGGAATTGGAACGTATTCAAAAATATCATTTAATAAACGCGCAAAAACACATTACCCCCCCCACCAAAAAAAAAAAAAAAATAATAAAATATATATATTTATATACACACACATACTTCTCGTGAATGGGCGGGGTTTACTCCGCGCGCCAAACTCCGATTGGGCAAATTAATATATATATATATAAAATATATATATTATAAATATATGTATATACACACACACACACACACACACACACACACACACACACACACACACACACACACACACACACACACACACACACACACACACACACACACACACACACTCTTCTCGTGAATGGGCGGGGTTTAATCCGCGCGCCCAACTCCGATTGGGCAAATTAATTCGGAGCGAGTGACGTCAGGGTGAGCCACAAACCCCGCCCCCCCGCCGCCGCCGTCGTTGACTTGGAAACCGTCGCTGGCGTCGCCGGAGCTGCGCCCAGTCACTGCTAGCTGTTAGCATGTAGCTTAGCCGGTGGCTCTCCGTTCCAAGGTTGCGCCGCGGTGTTGTGCGTTCAACGGGGGCTAGCCCGCTGTCAGCGATTCAAAGCCACTTTAGTGTCATTGTTCGTTACTTAAGTTTAGCTACCGTTAGCCGGCTAACCATTAGCTTCTCGCCGGGGCTACCTTAGCTTTACTCAGTGTTGGTTCCACCCTGGAACACACAGCACAGCTCGAGCTTTTATTATATGATGTCCTTATGGAAACCAACACAATTTACTGTTTTCGGCAGAGCGTGAACAGCTGATACAGAGGTTTGTTTTGTATTGTTCATTTTAGCTTTATTGTATATTGATGTTTTTTTTTCTATTTTCACTCTTGTTCATTTGGTATTGTTACTTATTGTTTTGATGTGAGGGTGAGGGTCAAGTGTCGTATTGCGTGTGTGAGATCATTGCACAAACTATGACATAACGCCGACCGTCGCTCCATCGTTATACACTCATACTTTGAGGAAGTAACGGGAGCTCTGTGCTGCACTTGTAGACTGCATCTCCACACGTCGGCTCGGGTCCCTTGTCCACAGAATGACAAACACCTCGGTGCCTGAGGATGCCAGCAGGTGAGGTCCATCCTTGAACACACACACACACACTCAGCCCTCTTTCCCTCCCTCCAAACATGAATACACGCGTATGCAAACAGGCCACCACAGGTTGCTCACCAACGTCTCTCGTGACCGTCTCCACAGGTGAGAGTGAAGCCCGGGCAAAGACCAGGGACAGATTCAACGAGGTCCTAAAGAAATACACGGACACCCCTTCAGACGGGAAGAGGTTGAAGAAGAAGAAGTCGGAACCCCGCGAGAGCATCGTGGTATGGTGCCCTGACAGATAGCCTCCCTCGCCCGTATCTCAAAGAAATCTGAAGGTTCTGTACAACATTTGCACACATACTGCTTGTTCCTTACCTTGATCTATACACTGCCCCACACTTTAATTATTCGCTCTCCTGTCCATTGGTCTTCCAATTTTGAGTATCACTAACATCCTTCTGACTAGAATATGAATAGGATCAAAATGCCCCATGCAAGTATATCAAAGTTTAGGACTACTTGTAATCCGATGTAGAATATCAATTAACAATAAAGTGAATACTTTTCAAGTTGAGGGTTAGGGTTAGGGTTAAGGTTAGGCTAGCTAGAAGCTACTTCATTGTTGGAGGAAGTCAAAAAATAGTTACTGTTCAAACTGAATCGCAGTGTATGGACTTACATCGAGGTAAGGAATATACAAAGCCAAATGTTCTACAAACTTTAACATTGTGTACATAGGCATTTGTTTTTAATGTATACTGAGTCAGATTTTTAAAACGGCTTGATGTTACTTCCTAAAAATGCCATCAACCAGATTGTACTTATGTACATTTTCTGTTAATCAATAAATGATTTTAGAGCAGTATTTCACTCGCGTTTTTGCCACATGCATAAAGACAAAAATAAGGATTTTCCAAGCATTGTAAGCTGTTTCTCAGGGAATTTTTTTGTGTGTTTTAGCTAAAGACCCTAAAAACGAACCTTGACCTTGAAAAGGAAACAGAAGATGAGACGGTCCTCCAGAACACCTACCGGCCGGAGCGGGGCAGCCCTCGCTTCACGAAGAACAAGCGGAGAGAGACAGAGGTAGCAGAGAAGTTTAACATCAACAACAGCGAGAACCAAGAGGAAACCCGGCCGTCCAAGGGCAAGAAGAGAAGTAAGCGGGAGCTTCCTGTACCCCCTGGGCACGAGGAGATCCCTCCAGAACACATCCAGAGTGACGGCGGCGCTCAGGATGCGGATGCCCCCGGATCGGAAGTGTTTCCGGAGCCCGACGCTGCGGCTGGAGCGGAGCCCAGGAGAAGAAGAAAGAAGGGGAGGAACAAAGGCGACGTGAGGAGCAGGGCGGAGAGCCAGCTGGTGGACCCTGAAAACGAGCACCTGCGTGAGTACCAGCAGCAGATCGCACGGGAGGAGGAGAAGGAGGAGGAGGAGCGGACTGCGCTCAGCTCGGCCCCACAAGACCCCGTGTTGAATAACGATGTCGGAAAGAAGAAGAAAAAGAAGCTGAAATCCGCAAACGCAGATTCAGAAATCAGGTCCGCAAAACCATCAATGCGGTTGTTGGCTTTGTTTTTAATTTTCCCTTTTTCATGCAGAGGTGGCTGAAAGCGTGGTCAACTTCTTCCCTTTCCAACAGGGATGAAGATGAAGGTGCAGAACTAGATGTTGATACAGAAAACAAAGCAGAGTCCAAAGGAAAGAAAAAGAAGAAGAAAAAGCAAAGTAACGGCAATTTATAAACTTATAAACCGCGCAGTACAACACGGGGGCTGTTTTGTAAATGAATTGGGGTTTTTTTTGTTGTTTTTTTTTTTTCCTCCTTTAAGCTGTAAAGGAAGCAATCGAAACAGAGGAGGAAGTGCCGCAGGGGCCGGTGTTTGACGACAGTCTGGTGCTGGGAGTTCACATCCACAGGACGGAGCGCCTCAAAACTGACCTGCTCATCTCGCACCCCATGGTGAAGATCCACATCGTGGACGAGATGAGCGGGCAGTACGTGAAGAAGGAACACAGGTGACGTCCTGGCCGCGCCGCTGTGTTGCTCCCGTGTTTTCATTTGGCTCCGTTGCCTCCTTGTTTACGCGTCTGTTTTTATGGTGCATGTACAGTAACACTTTCAAAGCATAAAGAATTTGACACACTTTTGATTTATTATGTCGCATTTTCAAACTTTCCCCCTGCAGTATGGAGTATGTTAGTTTGATGTCGTTAGGACATAGTAAAAGTTAAAAGTCGCTGTTACTGTGTTGGGACTAAAAGTTGGGAAATTACTTGAGAATTTTTGACAGGCACAGGGAGTCACAGGACATGTCATAGTCACAGAGTGATGTATCGATATAAATACTTTAGAGAAAGTGGTCACTGCTCAAATTCACATGAAACACATTCCTAAGATGTAACGTGGAATATTGGCAGTTCGACCGGTAATGTCACTCGTCAATGTTTATGTTTAGAGGATTTGTTATTTTTGGGGCGGTTTACATTCTGTACAACACCTGCAGGTTGCTTAGGTGACGTGTGTGAAAAGCCGGTTCAGACGCTTTTGGGATAGTTCTGGACATATTTGTTCTTTGGAAAAGCAAAACCCCAAAAAGCCACCGCAAATGGAGCTGGGAAAGAATGTAATACAATATCATTTTATTTTGTTTTGAGTCAAAAACAACGTGTGATTTTGTAAATAATGTGTTTTTTTTTGTCTTGTATGTCATTGCTTCTGCAACTCTGGAACTTCCCTTTTGGGGATTAATATAATATCTTTTATCTTTATCTTTCTAAAAAAAAGGTTGGGCCTCCTCCCCCGGTGGCAGCACTCCTCCTCCCTCCTTAATACACAGACGGGGAACGCTTTTCTTTGCCGCCCTCTTCTTGTTTGAGCAGATGACTGTCATTTTCCTCGCCGGTAAAGCATTTTGTGTCTGTGCCCTCTTTGTACTTCCAGCCAGAGGCCAGTCTCCTCCTTTTACGAGCAGGAGAACGTGGAACACGTCCTCCCCATCATGACGCAGCCTTTCGACTTCAAGAAAAACAAGTCGACGGTCCCCGAGTGGGAGGAGCAGATCATCTTCAACGAGCGCTTCGGATACTTTCTCCAGCGCGACAGCGAGAGCCCCAGGGTTATACTCTTCTTTGAAGTGAGGGGCATTGGAATGGCTGATTTAACTCAGCATATGAGATGGCACAATGATATAAAGTTTCAATTTACAACAATTGCCACAGGTGCTGGATTTTATGACAATGGAAGAAGCCAGAGCCGATGTCGACAAGCAGGGGCGAGGATTCAGGAAGATCGCGTGGGGGTTCCTTAAGGTGGAGCGTTCAGCCGGGCCGCCGAGATGCCAATTCTTTCTCTATCAATATTTACTTTCTGTGCCTCACCTTTGTATTTTCTCCCGTTTTCCCCCAGCTCGTAGGAACTAACGGAGTGCTGAATATCGACACCAAGCTTCGCCTCCAGCTCTTCTGCCCCCCTGCGCGGGCCAAACGGCAGTCGCAGACCATCGAGGTGGTGGAGTGGTGGACCCGGTACCCCCGGCACAGATATGCATCCACCCTTTACATCACGGTGAAGGGCATCAAACTGCCCGACCACGTAAGTCTGCCGGGGTGCCGCACCTCCTCCTCGGATTTAAACTTACCATCTTTATGTCAGATCTTTTTCCACAATCAAAAGATTTCACATTTTTTTGTGCATTTTAAAACCAATGTTTCAAATGTCACAGTAAATAGAATGTGAATTAGCTGCATTTCCATCAGGTGGGTTGAGGCAAATTAACTTTATACCTGAGTTTTTATGTTCTAACGTTTAATGTCAATAGATGGTTCTTCTCCAATAGGCAGACGTGTATTTCTACACTATAATAAGCTTATACTAGAATAGCAGCATAAAATTACCAAAAATATCAATTAAATTATAAATTACAATTATTTTATGTCATTAGTTTTGATTGAAAACAGTAATATGAGTTTGCTTTTAAAGGTAGTCTTTATGTTAATATGTTCAAAGGATCAGCTGTGTACCCAAGCATGGATCTAGAACCTTAAAAATGTACAAGACAAGCGCACATGTGTTCAGTAAATCCCAAATGTTGAGCTCATAGTAATCTTTTAGCACAATGGGATTCGGAGGCCTTTCCGGGAAACGCTGATAAACGAGGTCCCCGTCTCGTGTTGGTCAGGTGGACCCCAGTATGCGCTCCATGATGGCCCTGCAGGAAGAGCGGGGCAGCACCTCGTACAGTGAACTGCAGAGCGAGGTCACCAAGCAGAGCTTAACACAGCCGCAGCCAGAGAGCAAACCCTCAGCGCTCAAGTGGAGCAGGATACCCGGCCAGGTTGGTTGGAAGTGACGGTAGATCTCACGATGGAAGAAACAATAAAAAAGAAAATGTGTGCTGACTGTTAAACTGGGTAAACTCGTTGTTACGGTATGGGTCCTTTTTTTAAATTGAAAAATAATCCATCAAGTATGTGCAAAACCTATATCAGTCGGTCAGAGATGTTATGAGGATCTTTGTCCTGAAGGTCTGTCGGATCCCCAACAAGGCGGTGCATTGTTTCCGCGGCGGTCAGATGGGCTGCTTCACGGTGCGTTTCTCTCGCACTGGGACGATGCTCGCTGCCGCTTGCGCTGACAGAGACGCCTTCCCCGTCGTGGGTAAGCAGCCGGCTCATCAGGGCAATTTCACGCTCCGCACGGCAACACGTCAGAACCCTCCAGCTGTCGAGCGTGCGGCTTATTGATTTGAGTTGATTAACAACGGAAGGGGCTGGAGCTGGTTTCCTGCAGCTTTATAAAAACGTACAAATCAACTCTTCTAACAGCGAGTCGTCCTCCGCCGTTTCAGTGTACGAAATTCCCTCCGGCACGGTATTGGCTGCCTTCAACGGCCATCTCGGCATCGTGTACGATCTCTGCTGGTCCGGAGACGATCGGGGCCTCTTGTCCGCCTCTTCCGACGGCACCGTCAGGTAAAGAGTCCCGGATGTGGTCCTCGCCTTTTGGAAGCAAATGTATATATTTTTTGTTTTACTCTCGTTCACCACTAGGGAGAGTAACAACGCCTTTAATGTCTGCTTCAGGTGTTCTTTTTAGGCCCATGACCCTATTTTTTTTACATCCCCAACAATAGCAATTAAGGAGTGTGACAGATTTTGTATTATTTTGGAGCCAGCACCACCATTTTATGCATTGAAATTCACATTTAGGCTCATAAGAAATAGATTGAGGCAAAATAACAACATTACTATACTTTCTTAACTGACCTTACCAGCATTATATCCAGTATATATACCAAATATCAATATATCAGTCTTAGAAATATCCCGCAACCTTGTGTGCTTCTCAAGTGACCCCATGTGCGTTCGCCCTCGTCGGTTGTCTGCCTCAAGCTGTGTTGCTGTGATCCATTATGGAAATGATTTAAGAGTCTCTCTTATTTTCACAGAGCGTGGGACATGGAGCGGCTCCTCGGTATTGCCAAGAAGGTGCTCCCTCACCCATCTTTTGTATACTGCGCTCAGTACCACCCCACGTCCCCGAACCTGGTGGTGACGGGCGGCTACGACGGCCTGCTGCGGGCGTGGCGGCTGGACGTGGACGACGTCAACGGGCAGCTGCTCCAGGAGTTCCAGGGTCACGGCAGCTTCATCAACGCCGCCTGTTTCGACTCCGAAGGTATAATGTCAAGTTAAACAGAGCATCCACCCGATAAAACACGATTTCCCTTCATATTATTTGTGGATATAAAACATTATTTTTATTATTATTATTATTCATAAATTGGTATCATAACTTCAGGGTTGATTACATTTGTTATAATTATTAAATAATCTTTTACAGGATCCGTCCTGAATATTTTTCCTAATTGTAAATAAACCCTTTAAGACTGTTCTTATAGCAGGTTGCAGGTGTTTGTGCTGATGTGTATACTTTCTTTATTTAGGAAGGAGGATGTTTTCCGCAGACAACTCCGGCGTTATCATTGTCTGGAAAACATCTCTCCCTGACAGCCCAGAGCAGCAGCCCTGTCATGGCTGGAGTGTAGAGAAGGTGTGAAAGGATATTTTTACTATTCATGACTATTTAAATAATAATTATATATAACTATATAAATAGTTGTCATGAAATGCATTAGAACCACGTTTTATTCAACCCCCAGGGATGACGGTCAGGCCTTAAGCCTAATTTTTACATCATTGGGAGTCGACCCCCTGTGATTGACTTTCCCAATGGTCCAAGAATGAGGTTTAGGATAAAAAAAAAAAAATGGAAGTCTTTCTGAAATTCTGTGTCCTGCCCGGCAGAGACTTGATGAGAAGGGCCTGAGTGGAATTCCCATCACCATGTTGGAGGTCCATCCAAACGGACGGCGCCTGCTCATCCACGCCAAAGACAGTGTCCTGAGGGTGATGGACTTAAGAATGTAATCAGCACCTTTCTTCCACTCTGTAACAACATTTTTATTTTATTTTTTTTTAATCTCTCATCAAGGCATTTATGTCATTTTGTCATTATGTCTTTTATAGAATTTTGCACAGAATTTTGAGCTCAAATTTAAAGTCCCTGTTGAGTAAATTCTGAGATTTGTTACTAAACACATTATACATGATAGAAAGTAATTGCTTAAAAAAATGACTGAACCATGTAATACTGAATTGTGGAGTTAGACCGCTAAACTGTTTTTTGGGTCGGCTTAAATCATCGACGCCTGATGTAACACCTTCCTACCTGCCGTGGCCCCTCCCCTAACTTTATAGGGCAGAGCGGGTTCGTCGGTGGTTCTCTCGCTCAAATCGCGACGAGTTACCACAGCCGACACAAGGTTGTTATCTAGCTATGGCGCCCTCCTCCCTCAAATGCATCTTCCCTGGATGCCAGAATGCACATAACAGCTCGGCCTCATTATTTACGTTTTCATTGCGTTCCGTGCGGGCTCTCCCCAGGCGCACGAGCGCAAGTGACACGGAGCTGGGGGAGCCGCCACGCTCCAACGCAAACAAATTATCCCGTTTTCCCATGTTCTATTTTTAACTTAACGGTCTATTTTTAACCCTAAACAGCCCGTTATTGGTTTGTATTTGTATGTATATATTGGATTAGTGGTGTTTGACACTCCCGCGATTGGGTGTGGCCTCAGTGCCTCCAGCGGACCTTTTTTATTATACCTAAGTTTAATAATTCATCTTTTCTTATATACTTAAATAGAGTTTTTTAATCGTTCAAATTTGGCTGGGTGGTTGGTAACACATTTTTCTGTGGTGTGACAAACTCAGTAAGTAAGTAAGTAAGTAAAGAATTATTTATATAGCACCTTTCCAACAATAAATGCAACTCAAAGTGCTGTACAACACCGCATTAGAAAGTAAAAGATTTAAACATTAATCAGAGAGTAAAAGATTAAAATCAAGCAATTAATCATATACAATCAAGCCATTAATCATAAGAATTAGAAGATTCAAAAACATTAATCATAAGAATTATTAAAAACAAGCCAAAGCACAGTTTCCGCAGTCGATGTCTACTAATTTAGACACCTAAAGATTTGTGGCCTATACATATATTTTAAAGCAACAAACTGTCCCTCAGTCTGTGTCTAGTCTCCTTCATTGGAATGTCAGTAAATGTCTGTAAATTTCTAGAACTCTAACCTCAGGTTTTTTGACGTTTTAATTATAGAAGGACTTTAACCAGGTTTTTACGTTTATAATTATAGAAGGACTTTAAACAGGTTTTGAGGACTTCAACCTCTAGAGGACCTTAACCTCAGCAGATAATCCAAAAGTTCTCTGTTTTGTAAATAGACACAGCTTCAGAATTTTGTTCAAAATCACAATCGATCCGCGAGTCTCTAAACATTGTTTATGGACATTCAATCTGACTAAATCCTTCATTGGCACATTCTTTTTCTTTCTTAACCTCTTTTCTTCCTCCGCGCTCCTTTCACCCACTTTCCTTAACTGAGTCATACTCAAGCTTCCCCTCGCGGGAAACCCCCCGTGTTCGACCCAGTCTTCCATACATGACATACATTTGTCCCCATGTTTACTTCTCATTTGCATATTGATCGGAGAACCCCAATCTGGTTTCTCCTTACTCGGCTTGGACCCCATATTGCGTGTGAGCTTTTATTTTATTCATTATTTTTATTGTTATAAAACAATAAAAGTCTAGGTAGGCCTACTAGGTACAGTAGGTGCAGCAATAAAACAGTAGGTACAGCCGATAGGAAATAGCAGTGCAGTGGAAATAGCAGTGCAGGAGAGCTCTAGTTGTAGGCTAGAATGAATAGATGCGTTTTTAGTTTTCTTTTAAAGATGGGTTTAAACACATATCTATTGTTGCGTGACAGGGACTTTTCTACTGTATATTTTGGAAAGTTTAGGTATTTAGCAAAAAAACATTTCTGATTCAAGTCTGATTCATTTGTTTTTGTTTTTGGAGTGGTGTGGGTATTATGGTTTTATATGACATTTGTTACCATTATGATTACAATGCCTTCCAATTGCAATCTTGAAATCAAGTCAACGATATTTGAACGATTTCTTCTCGAGGTTTGGGATGAAGAGAAATGTGCAGGAATACTGTTTAATGGATCGACTCTGTCATCAATCTGATTTGTGTCCCAACCTTTAGATTAGCAGTCAAGAAGTACACCGGCGCTACCAACTACAGAGACCGGATCTACAGCACCTTCACCCCCTGTGGGAGCTTCATCTTCTCCGGCAGTGAGGACGGCATGACCTACGTGTGGAACGCTGAAACAGGTATATACTGTGGAATTATATTTATTTGTTTTAAAACGTAAAATAAAAGATAAATAAAAAGTACTGGGATTTTTGCCGCGGACCCCATGTGATTCATTCAACGGCCACTAGGGGGGGGGGGGCAGCAAACCCCCAGTTTAGGATTAAAGACGTGAGTTTTGTCCGTGACAAGCCGCTTGCTGGTCCGTGTTCACATGTGTAGTGTTTTCCAGGGGATCAGGTGGCCGTGTACTCGGAGCTGTGCTACCCCACGGCCCTGCGCGGTGTCGCCTTCCACCCGCACGAGAACATGGTGGCCTTCTGTGCCTTTGGTCAGAGCCAGCCCATCCACGTCTACCTGTACGACCGGAAAGGTGTGCTCCCAGGGCAGCAGGGCCCGCTTCTTCTTTTTTGATATATACTTTATTGGTTTTCAGTTTTACATAAATAAAATTGACGAAAAAATATACAAAAATTACTTCAAATAAATGTTTTGTTTTTTTTAACTATAACATTCTGAAACAGTGAAGTTTGGTGTAGAAGTAATGGTGTAAGTAATGTAGAAAATAAAAATATAAAGCATAGCTGTTTTTAGAAGTACAGCCCCTTGAAACGATAATGTTTATAATATGTTTATAATATAAATCGAAATTCGGATACATCAAGCTGAATGCTATGGATTTTTTTTTCCCTCAGGAAAAGTGAGTTGTTAAGTTCAAGTCCATCTGTTTTTCAGTTTTAAACGATAGATTACATCCATTTTTCAACCAGTTTTTTTGTTTTCCAAAAAGAGATTTGACATTTTTTTTAACTCTTAAAAAAAGCATTTAAGCGCAGTGAGAAGCTGCAGCAGAGTGGTAAGTCTCAACCAGTCCTACGGTTATAAATTATGGGAACCAACGTTTTGATTCGACCGGGGGCGAAAACGGCAAAAGCTATCCTTTGACATTTGCTAGTGAGGGTTAAAAGGACGTTTGCCATGTGCAGTTTCCCAGCTGGAAGCGCAGAGTTTGAAAGGAGCGGGCCTGTCGTCCCCGGCGGACCCCAAATCCCTCGCCGGCTCGTCGGAGCCGGCGCTCCTCCGGGACCCGCTCGTGTCTCTGGCCACGGACCAGTTTGCCAAAACGGCACGGCTGTCGCTGAAAATGCACCGCGTCAGAGAGAAACTGGACTCGGTCCTGGTGAGTGCCGTCGACGGCGGCAGCCGCTTTCAGAACGAGATTTCACTCGGGAGTAGTCGAATGTGACGTCGTGGATGGTAGCTCAGGAGGTAGAGCTGGTCGTCTAGTAATCTAAGGGTTGCTGGTTTGATCCCAGGCTCCTCCTGCTAGCATGCTGTAGTGCCCTTCAGCAAGACACTTAACCCCTAATTGCTCCTGATGGCTGCGTCCGTCGGTGTTTGAATAATTGTGAGTCGCTTTGGATAAAAGTGTCTGCTAAATGTAATGTCATGTAATGACTCGTCCTCCTCCGTCTCCTTTTAGGAGCCGCGACACGGTTCCGCTGGATACGTATATGAACGAGGTAAGGACTCGGTGTTGACTCGCCGTTTGTTTTCCCTCTTGCGGTTTTCCCCGCCGGCTGACGCGTCAGGCCTGACCTCTAACCAACCTCCAGTCCCTTCCACGTGACGTGACCACGTTCCTCTGTGCGTCTTGTTTACAGACAAAGTGGGAAGGACTCCCACGGCGGAGAGTCTTATCCTGGAACCAGGCGCGGTGAGTGTTTCGGCCCTGACCTCTACACACTCTGGCTGCGGGAGACCTTTGTCCTTAATGTAGATTAGTTTTAGATGTATGATTGTTTTAGTGCTTAGAAAAACAGTATAACCCTCATCTGCTACGTGACAGATTGTGTTGAACAACAATGTTCAAATTTCTGGCCCTGATGTTCCAGCATTGTATTTTATTACTGTTAGACAAAGCTTTTAAATCCGTCACTCGCTCCGTCAGTGAGCGCCACGCTTCCCGTCAGCCTTCAACAGCCATCTCTACTCCCCATTTTACACTTAAGCCTTAATGCAATCATTTCTTAACAAAACAAGAGACAATTTAAGTTCATTGTTGACAACTATAGATGTCTTTTAAGTGTGTCAGCTTTACTTGTATATGGCTTTTCAGTCTGGGTGACAGCATCACCGCTGTGCAAAAAAACCCCAAAAAAATAGAGCCGCAGGTAAACGGTTAAAAATGGGAAGCGAGGATCAGCCTCCTCCACCAATGGGGCAAAAACCAGCGACAGAACCCGAGTCTCGTGCGTTTCAGACGGGCCCGAACGCCTCCTCGCTGCCGCCGCCGTCCTTCCTGTCGCCGCACTCCAAGATGCAGCTCTCCGCCGCGCTGGCCGAGCAGCTGATCCCGCAGGCGGCACGCAGCTCCCAGAACCGTGAGTTGTGCGGCCGCGCCTCTCGCCGGAGCGCGCGGTCAAATCTTTTGTGTGGAAACGAGGGCGGGGCTCGGCTAAGGGGCTTACAGCTGACCCCCGGGGGAGGGGGCAAAGCCGCCGGGGAATTCCAGTAACGAGAAAAACAACACAAAAAAAGCCAAAAGCTACCAGAGCGAGAAGCATGCACGGCGCTGTTCGCATTGAGAGGGACGGGCCTCTCCTCATCTTCACTTGTGTCCGTAGGGGGTTTGTCAACGGCAACACAAGGTCGTCTGATTTGGGCTGCGCTGCAGGTGGAGCGGACGTTGACAGTTTGACGCCTTGTTCTGTTGTTTCAGGCGGGTTCAGTCCGGTGGGTCAGAGGCTGAAAGGAGCCTCAGCGCGGCAGCTGCAGATGGTAAGATGAGACGGTATCTTGACTTAACCTTACTATTTTAATTATTATTATTATAATAATAATAATAATAATGATGTCACCGATTTTCAAGACCTTGCCTGTTTATTCACACTCTCTTAAACCTGTAATAATTTGAAACGGTCACGGAGTTCCTAAAATGACATGGAACTCAGTGCGACTACTTGAGGTTTTATTGGTATGGAGTGCAGCTACATGAGCACTATGTAAGAGCAGCCACCTGAACTGGGATCTGTGCGTCACACTTAACCAAGATTGGGAACTGGAGAATCTTTATTTTATATCCAGTATATAGAGCAGAAAGGCTTTTCGAAAGACATGAATCCTCCAAAATGACCGCATTGGGTCATTGTGTTCGGAGCGTGTTATAGTGTTATGTTTGTTACTATTTAGACTTTTGTCTTTGTGCCCTTGTGCTCCTGTGGGACAGTTTGGATCCCATGACATAAATTGTACGTCCACCGACTCACTCTTCCTCCCACCAGGGCTTCTCTGACGGCGTTTTCCCCCAAGACCCGACAGAAACAGACCCCGACTCTGTTCACACAGTCAGTAAAACTAACGTGTATTTATACTTGACAGAGAACTCTGTACCCCGCCCCCCCACCTCTCTAACCTCTCGCCGCTCCTCAGGTGGTCTTGCTGTACGACTACAGCGCCAACCGCTCCGACGAGCTGACGGTGCACCGCGGCGACGTCATCCAGGTTTTGTACAAAGACAACGACAGCTGGTGGTTCGGACGCCTGACCAACGGGCAGCAGGGATACTTCCCCGCCACGTACGTGGCTGAGGAGAGTAAGTACACGCTGCTTCACAGGGGTGTGTGTGTGTGTGTGTGTGTGTGTGTGTGTGTGTGTGTGTGTGTGTGTGTGTGTGTGTGTGTGTGTGTGTGTGTGTGTGTGTGTGTGTGTGTGTCCTTTGCTCTTGCACAGGTGCACATTAAATTCCCAACGTGAACGTACCCGCATTCAAAACAAAGGTCCTCAAACCACTTGTACCCGTATTAAATAAATCACAGACCCAGAATCTTAGCCCACCATCAATAGTTGTGTTTTAAAATTAAAATTCTATGAAAATGTTACTGTTTACTTGATTATTTCTGTTTGACATGAAAATAAACAGCCAATGAAAATCCATTTATTATTATTATTGTGAAGACATTTTACACCGCCCTCTCATCAAATGACTCTCGTGATCAACATTTCTCAGTTGTAGAGTGTGTAGTTGTTCGAACGCCTTGCTTCGTTCTATCCGCCATCCCAACGTCAGCTTGTGCAAGTTTCCGCCGCGCGTTGTTTTCCCGTCGACCGATCCAGGGCGTAGAAAGTTTCTCACACAAAAACAAAAGAACAACACCCTGAAACGGAGCCTTTTGAAAAGACGAGTGACTCAACACTGAGCACGGCAGCTGTTTGTGTTGCAGGGGATCTCCACCGTGAGGAGGCTCACTCCGCCCTCTCTGACGAGACGGTGGAGAGGTCGACCCCCACCAAGGTGCGTTGGGAGCCGGGGGTGGGGCGGCGCTGTGGTTGGGGTGGAAGGGGCTGGGAGGGTCACAGCTGCAGGCGGAGGTTCAAACTGTGTGTGTCACAAATGAAGATGGTGGATGATGATTGTGGTTGATGACCGTAGCGAGACGTTTTTGGGGGTTTTTTTTGTTGTTTTTCCCGGGGCCATCTTCAGCGTTCTTCTTCGTTTGCTTTCCTTTTCTTTACCTCTCCCTCCAAGGTGTCCGCGGCCATCAGCTCCACCGGGGAACTCAAGTTCCTTTCTGAGCACGACACGGAGCCGGAGTCTACTGAAACTAAGTATGTTCCAGTTTCTCCTCCTCCACTCACCTAAGTGCATGGAAGAAATACAGCAGGGATATAATAATATTTCATAAGGCTTCTCCGTTCTGTAAAGTGGTTTGCCAATGTTAAGGTGTGTCGTTGTACCCCCCCCCCAAAAAAAGACGTCAAAGGAGGAAGAAATGGAAGAAGGCGGAGGCTCCTTTACCGCCGCCTCTCGCCGCGTCTTCCGATCCTGAGGTTTCAGGCTCGTCCGGCGGCAGGCGGAGGGCGCGGCCGCTCCCAAAAAGACCGACCAGCCGCGCAAACGGTGCCTTCGAGCCGGACGTCTAGACGCAGAGCAGAGCTGTGTTACATATTTTTATTTTAATTAATTAAATTGAGTTGTATAAACTACAAATAAATTGCTAAGTTTTACATATAGAACCATACAATCCTGGGGATTGTAATTTTTGTATCTTTTTGTATATTATAATAAATTATTATAGCAGAAATACGTGAATGTTCGTATATAACTTTTTTGATTGAATGGATTTACAGATTGTATTTTATCTGCCGTCATCATCATGGCCTGAAAGAGATGAGCTAATGATTTATAACTCATTTCATAACATTCATTTCTGCCGAAGTACAGATTTTTATACTAGTTGCCAAGTGAGTTTTAGTTTGATTGTGTCTGTAAAACTTTGTACATCAAAACTTTTTTTTGTAAAACCATGTAAAGTGAGAATGACATTGTGATGATAAAAAAAAAAATATATATATAAGTCAAATCACCTTGTTTTTATGACAGAAGTTATTATATCTACACAGACGTGGACAAATGTGTTGGTACCCTTACAGCTCATTGAAACAACGCTTCATTCCTCCTGAAAAGTGATGAAATTAAAAGCTATTTTCTCATGTATACCTGCATGCCTTTGGTATGTCAGAGTAAAGCAAAGGAACTGTGAAAAGAGGCAAATTATATTCTAACATGGCATGGACAAAAGTGATGGGACCCTTAACCTAATATTTTGTTGCACAACCTTCAGAGGCGTCACTGCAAATCAAGCGATTTCTGTAGCTCTCAGTGAGACTTCTGCACCTGTCAACAGGTAGTTTGGCCCACTCTTCTTTCTGTCTCAGGTTTGAAAGGTGCCTTCTCCAGACCACACGTTTCAGCTCTTTCCATAGATGTTCGATAGGATTCAGATCAGGGCTCATAGAAGGCCACTTCTGAATAGTCCATTCTTGGGTGCTTTCAAAGCTGTGTGTTTTTGGGTCATAATCCTGTTGGAGGACCCATGACCTGTGACTGAGACAGAGCTTTCTAACACTGGGCAGTACGTTTTGCTCCACAATGCCTTGAGAGTCTTGAGATTTCATTGTGACCTGCACAGATTCAAGTCACCCCATGACAGACCCAGCAAAGCAGCCCCAAAACATAACCAAGCCTCCATGTTTCACAGTAGGTATGGTGTTCTTTGAAAGCTTAATTTTTTCGTCTGTGAACATAGAGCTTATGTGACTTGCCAAAAAGCTCCAGTTTTAACTCATCTGTCCAAAGGACATTGTCCCAGAAGCACTGTGGCTTGTCAATATGCATTTTAGCAAATTCCAGTCTGGCTTTTTTATGTTTTTCTTTCAAAAGTGGAGTCCTCCTGGGTCTTCTTCCATGAAGCCCACTGTCACTCAAAAAGCGATGGATGGTGCGATCAGACACTGATGTACCTTGACCTTGCAGTTCAGCAAGTACCACTATCCTTCTGTTCAATCGGGGGTGGATTTTCTTCTTGCGGCCGCGTCCAAGGAGATTGGCTACAGTCCCACGGACCTTAAACTTCTTAGTATTTGTAACTGTAGTCACAGGAACATCAAGCTGCTTGGAGATGGTCTTATAGCTTTACCTTTAACATGCTTGTCTATAATTTTCTTTCTGATCTCCCCAGACATCTCTCTCTCTCTCTCTCTCTCTCTCTCTCTCTCTCTCTCTCTCTCTCTCTCTCTCTCTCTCTCTCTCTCTCTCTCTCTCTCTCTCTCTCTCTCTCTCTCTCTCTCTCTCTCTCTCTCTCTCTCTCTCTCTCTCTCTCTCTCTCTCTCTCTCTCTCTCTCTCTCTCTCTCTCTCGTCCATGTTCAGTGGTGCACACGATGATACCAAACAGCAGATTGAGTACTTTTCTCCATTTAAATAGGCTGAATCACTGATTATAAGATTGTAGACATGTGTGATACCAATTAAAGAAAAGAGTTAGTTTGAAATATCACTATAATCCAATTATTTATAATCTGTTCTAAGGGCTACCAACAAATCTGTCCAGGCCATTTTAGATCTCTTGAGCAATAATTTATCTCTTTTCACAGTTTCTTTGGTTTACTCTGACATACCAAAGGCATGCAGGTATACATGAATCACTGAATCACTTTTCAGAAGGAATGAAGCATTGTTTCAATGAGCTGTAAGGGTACCAACACATTTGTCCACGTCTGTGTAAAAATACGTGTATATATATATATATATATATATATATATATATATATATAAATAAAACTCAGCCAGAACTTTCTAATTCCTCTGTTGCTTGGTGTGAAGAGATAGATATTCACCATGTGATACTTGGATTTTGTGCTTTTCTTATGCTACCCGGTACAGTAAGTTAGTGCAGACACTAAATAATGTAATTCCAATTTATTCGTATCAATATGTGCGTGAGGAAACAATTCTTTACACATTGATGTTTTTCACAAATGTTTCAAGTTTTATTAAAATCAGTTTATATTAAAACTCTAAAATACAGCGTGTACATATTTGAACACGAGAAGAAGGCACAATAACAGGTAAAAATAGATTGAAACTAAGCATCCTTGTTGCGTTGCAGTGCATTGTGGGGGGGGTGGTAGCTCAGGCGGTAGAGCTGGTGGTCTAGTGGTCTAAAGGTTGCTGGTTTGATCCCAGGCTCCTCCTGCTAGCATGCTGTAGTGTCCTTGAGCAAGACACTTAACCCCTAATTGCTCCTGGTGGCTGCGTCCGTCGGTGTTTGAACAATTGTAAGTCGCTTTGGATAAAAGCGTCTGATAAATGACTATATGTAATGTAAATGTAATTGTTAGAGCTGCTACAAAGGTTTAGCTTCTCTTTCCTCGCCGCGACGTGTCGGCCGCTGTTTGAACCGCTTAAGACGGGAAATCTAAATCATGTGACACGGACATCCAGGGTTCCGACCACAGTAGCACCGCCACACAAGCCCCATATCTTTATTAATATCTGGAATGTCAAAAGCTCTTAAGTTTTAAGCTTTGCCATTCATTCATACTCCAACCGTAGAAAGTCCCCGAAACCACCAGTTGCCGTTCTTGATCGGTTTTGTCTCAAGCCAATGTGCAAGGGCGACTGCTGCGACCAACTGTTCTCATGACCGATTGGTTACTTCAAAAAAATCTGTTAACTCATTGTAATTATTATTTTTTAAATTATATTAAAATGATTCTAGTAAATTAAAAAAAAATCTGCGTTATCACAGTCAAGAGTCATTACGATCCCTTAGTACCTAATCACAAATAATGACGGATGATGGATGTCTCAGTCCAGGAGGGGCGTGGTTTCATCTGAACGGCCAACTCCATTTTCCTGAGAAGCTCTTTAAGCAGAACAAAACAGTTTTCAGAAAGTGTTTCAAACACAAATAAATAACCCTCCAATATTTTAGATTGATAATATATATACATCTGATTTATCTTGTGGATAATTACCTTTGCCGCTGAGGTCTTTGGCAGATAAAATGCAGACCGAGGAGAAGGGCCTGTGGAGAAAATGAGGCGCAACCTTTTAAACTTACAAGCTTTTATCCAGTCACCATCAACCGGTTGCTCTGTTACCGTCACTGAGGGGCGAATTTATTCTTTTTGCGTGGCTTTTGCGGCTGCAAAACCGGCGCAAATAACTGCTAAAACGAGCATCTCATTTTACGAGCATCTTCCTACAATTTTACATCTTCATTAGACTCCGTAAATCCAAATAACTAGTGTCGGACAATTATTTGAGGTTTCATCATTTGTTAAACAGGCGAGCGTAGAGCAGCGGCGTGAATGCATAATGACTCTCCAGACCAGACCCTCCCGCTGACACACAGATTATTTTTTTCCCCGCTTGGATGCAAATTGCAGCCGGCAGCAAAACCTTACGGGCATGTTTGCGTCGCAATCCATCCCCTTGTGAATTGGCCCCAGAGTCTCAACCACATCCCTGAGTGTCTGTAGCTGTGAATAAACACGGCGGACATCCTTTATAAATCAATGGATGACACACAAACAGTGACTACTTCCTGAATTTTCCCCCCAGGGATTAATTGTTTTTTAACCTTCTCTCTAATCTTCTCTCTTCTCCCGAATCTTTTTTTACCGAGCTCTGAGTACTGATTTCCCACCCTCAAGCCATACGCAAACTAATAAATGGAAACAAGTTCTGTAGTGAAATATGATTCGACGCAGCACAGTTTGTGTGGCCGGACGACGAAAAAAGGCACTTTGTCATTTTTACCCCACATCCATTCACCCATTCGCCCACACATTCCCGATCAGCGATCAGGGGCGGTTTGAGGTCTGAGGTCTTGCTCAAAGACACTTCTACCTGGAACGGTCGAGATGATTGTTTTTACGAGGACGTCGCATGTCAAAATGAAGGAATTGCGAGGGTGTTCTGCGTCACCCGCACGGACACTTCCCTTAACCGGGTGTGACGTTCTGCTTTGCACTCACAGCCAAACATCCGAGGCCTCCCTGCACCGCTGCTGCCCACTCGAAGCTCAGGTGCTGGGTGATGAGTCCACCCACCGTCGGGCCGTAGAACATCCTGAACCAGGGACACACACACGTTAGAAAGAAATTCATAAGCAGCCGACTTAAGCTACTTTCTAGGGTGGGCTCACGGAATGAATCACGGTTTTGGGGCCATTGTAATGGTATGGTTTCTATATCATTATAGTTAAGAAGAAGAAAAAAAAAAAAAAATATATATATATATATATATATATATATATATAAAGATAAAAGTTTAAAGTTGTAAAAAAAAATTCTCGTAGATATAAATATAAATATATTTACATCTATTTATATAGATATAAATAGATGTAAATAACTAGTGTACCGCTCTGTGTGTATGACTGTGAGGGAAGACGAGGGTTCAAATTAATTGGTGGGTTGTTATAATTTGCATAAGTTCATCTGATTGGAGGGAGGTGTCCAGGGTGGTGGATAATAAAGATATACATTTCATTTTGTGTATGTATGTATGTATGTATGTATGTATGTATGTATGTATGTATGTATGTATATATATATATACATACATACATACATACATACATACATACATATACATACGCACACACACATACATACATACATACATACATACATACATACATACATACACACACACATACATACATACATATATATATTAAAAAAAAGGTTTGACAATAATAAATGACTAAAACCAGTACTATAGTTAGTTATTTTTGTGTAGAACAGGTATAAACAGTATTTTTTACACATAAATAATAATAGTAAAATAATTTATTGAAATAAAACCTCAGTCAGACCTGTGTGTGTGTGTGTGTGTGTGTGTGTGTGTGTGTGTGTGTGCGCAGGCGGGCGGGCCTTCGCTTTGTGAATCTGACGTTACAGCGAGTTTGTTCGAAAAGAGTCAATCAAAAGCACCGGATCGTTCCTGAACGACCCAACACTACCAGGTGCGAGTGGATGCGAGTGTCCCTAATAAAGAAGGACACGACCATCCCAGGGGGTTATTTTCCGACTGGACACCTTGATTGACTGCACTCTTTACTAAACATTTCTATGTAGTTTTATCTCGTGTTTCTAAGGAAAAGGCCGCGTGGTCGTGCACAGTTGGCGAAAAAAAAAAAAATCCAGTAGGAAGCAGCGCTTACTGCACGCTTATGCACTTAGCATGCATTTAACTTTATGCATTTATGTCCTTTTATAAAGTGTTTCTTTGCACTTTGTCTTAATGCTTTTGATGTTTTATGTAAAGCACTTTAAATTGCCCTGTGGTTAAAATGTGCTATATACATAAATTTGCCTTGCCTACTGGAAATACTCTTGTTTGTTTTAGACGCGGGGTGGAGCCTTGAGTAGAGCCTGCAGGAGGCATGGCGTGACCCCACGACACAATGAGGCTGCAGAGTTTTACAGCACACCCAAGATGGCGGACGAGGCGACCGACTAATCAGTAATTGTGACTTCTTTGCGTCGATACTCCATGTATTTGGACGTAATATAAACGAAAGACTGGAAAGGAATACAAAGGAAAGCAGAAAGGAGTACGATAGTATGATAGTGACCTCATCAACATGCGACACGCCCACTTGCTCGCTCTGTTCACACATACCGCTCAGTCGGGCAGACTTTGTACTAGGGTGCTGGCTGGGTAAAGTCCGGTCCACATTTGCGTTCACACATACAGCTCCTCCGGGAAAATGTCCAGACAATTTGGGGGTTGCGGTGCATGTGCGAAAGCGGCTCAACATTCAAAGGGTGGCATTCATATTCAAAGGCGCGTTCGGGTGAATTCTGGGATACAGTAGGTGTGTAGAACGTCTCCGTGCAATGAAGGGAAGACGTGGACACCCACGAGGGAATAAAGCCCCGGCTGGGAGCGTACAGAGGTCGGTGAAGGTCGTCGGCACTCACCCCATGGACCAAACGGCGCCAAACATCCCGGACACCATCCCCAGGGTGCTGAGCCCCTCGCTGAAGCCCTGTTCACTGTCCCACGAGAAGAGAAACAACAGTGACATGTACGTATGCATTTGGATGATGTCTCCCAGGAGTGCGTGGTAAATGCGGCGCGACTCACTATGCGCACGTGAGGATCTCCGGAAACGTGGGGATCGCCGTCATTCCGAGAGAAAAGCCAATCAGACCGAGCATGCAGATGGTCAGCCACAGCTGGCTGCAAAGGGAGGGAAGAGGTTAAAAAAAAAAGAAAAAAAAAGAAGATCCTTAAATAGAAGCCGTAATCAAAGTTCCGGTCGGTGCGTGGACAGCGCTCACCTGGGAACGTGAAGAACGGGCGCCGGGCCGATCATCCAGAAGCCGAACGCCGTGAAAACGCCACCGAGAACCATGAACCAGCTCCTCGTCGCCTGAGGAGTCACGAGTTCAAAATCCGAGATGCTCGGCTCTAGACTCATTTGTTATTTTAATTCTCACCAACAAATCGACTATGTTTTTTTCCTCTTTTAGTTGCAGTTTCAATGAGCGGTGAAAACCGCTCAGCGCTCTTAATACTCACGGGAAATTTATCAGTGATGAAGCCCAGCAGCGGGGAGGCCAGACAGTACGGCAGTGACAAGCCAAGCAGGATGAGTCCCACGTAACCCGGCGATAAACCAAACTGAAAGACAAACACAGCGACATTATGCTGCTGCGGCAGAAAGAAAAGCTACGTCAGTGTGTTGAAAGAAAAAAAAAAAAAAGAATAGTACCAGTACCAGAATAATACTTTAAATCTTACAAGAGGTATTTACCGTTTCAATAGCAAATATGGAGAGCGTGGCATCAAGGAAGCCCAGGCCCGAGCTAAGTGTGAATATCACAAAGCAGATGAGGACTATTTTGGGCTGAGCCAGCAGTCGGAAAAATGAATCCCTGGACGGATCGGCCTCTGAGGGAAAAACAAACAAACAAAAAAAAAAAACACACAAGGGTTGGGAATTATATTTATAATAATATATCATTGAAATTCACATTGTGAAAACAAACTCGATTCCTTCTCCGTCCGGCCGATGGCGAAAACTCTGAAGGTTTTACCGAAGTTGGGCAGGACGTAGATGTTGAAGGGAACCATCAGGAGCAGGAAACCGCCCAGCGCCATGAACGGCAGCTCGTACCCCAACGACTGGTACAGCCATCCGCCGATGGGCGGCCCCAGGATCAGCCCGAGCCCCGTGAAGATCTCCAAACTTCCCTGGAGACCGACATTTCATTTCTTCAGGGAATGTGATTTGTTTGGACCAGGACGGGACATAATGAACCTAAAGAACCAGATTACATTTGTGGAACGGACGGACGGACGGACGGACTGACTGACTGACTGACTGACTGACTGACTGACTGACTGACTGACTGACTGACTGGCAGATCACATAAAAAATGGGGAATAACAATAAATAGAAAATAGATATAAATATAATAGAATGGAATAAAAATACTAAAAAGAAATATATAAAAAATGTGAAAATATACATATACCTAGCAGTTAACAGCAAATAATAAAAATAGGGTAAAAGAAATGGTTGTCAAACCTTTGGTCATATACAATTAACCTCTACACTATCTAGAAGACGGGTACATTTTCCACGGACAATAAACCTAACATGATTAATGACAAATAATTAAATAAAATGAACAATGAATCAGAAAAATGTTAACATGAAGATAAACAATCAAGAGCAAAAACGCGGTCACGTACAATAGACCGAACGATAAACATTAAATAAACATAACATTTATCAGCAGTTAAAATAAATAGCGGCATTCCATCTTGCTGCGGCTTGTTATTATCGTCCACAGCCCCCGAGGGCAATGCGAGACGCAACACGACACGGCAGCTCCCACCATAATGTGCTTTTTTGTTTTTGCACATGACCCAAATGCCTACACAACATGCCAGTCTGATCAGGCAGCGGCCGCGCTCACCAACACAGTCGCTATATTGTTTGGGAAAACCTTCGCCGACACTGCAAAAGAGGATGTCATGGCGGCGGCGAAACCCAGAGCGTCCACGGACCGGATGATGAAGCAGAGGGAAATGAAACAGGCCCCCGACGGCACCCTGTCCAGGAGGCTGCGGAGAGGGAGCGAACGCACCGTCAAATCCTTCCCGCCGTCCCGCCGCTCGTCACCTTTGCGTTTTCTTGGCCGGTGGAATCGGTGTAAAAAATTTGGGACTCACCCGAACAGGATGGTGCAGCCCGACGACACGAACAGACCTCCGACCAGCATGAACTTGGCGCCGATCTGGACGATCTGGGAACGAGACGGGGGAAGCTCGAGTGCAGGTCGGCAGGTCGCCATTGCCGGCCACCGCGCAGAGCGCGGGCGGATCGGGCGCCGCGACGGCGTATACTCACATATCTCCCCAGCACCAGGGAGCCGATTAGGTTGCACACGGCGTAGCAGCCGAAGATCAGGCCGACGATCGTCTGGTTGGCGCCCTTCTTTACCGCCTGCGCCGGGGACGGTGGGAAGGGGAAATACGTTATTTGACGCGCGGGGTTGGGCGCACAAAAGCGGCGCTGCCTGTCGAATTGTAGTGATAATAGGCTGAACTGGAAAAATAACGACTGTGATCCTCCAAAGCCCAAAGTGATGAAAAAAAAGTGGGAAAAATGCAGAGGCCACATTTCACTGGCCACCACCCCAAAAAGCATGTGCGTGTGTATGTGTGTGTGTGTGTGTGTGTGTGTGTGTGTATGTGTGTGTGTATATATATATATATATATATATATATATATATATATATATATATATATATATATATATATATATATATATATATATATATACACACACACACACATGCATGTGTTGTAGTGCGGTCATGTGACAAATAAAGATTCTTAATTCTTAAAAATCCCAAATGAGTAAAGTAGAATATTCACCTATTTTCATTAAAAGGCATTTTGCGTGTTTGCTTTGCTTTTATCGTTGCTATTTGATGGCCTTCTTTTAATGTAAAGCACTTTGAGTTGCATGTCATGTATGAAAGGTGCTACACAAATAAAGGTTATTATTATTATTATTATTATTATTATTATTATTATTATTTCATTTTTTGATTTCAGACCCTACATTAATACTGGCAGAACGGACTAAATCGAACCCTAAAACCCGAGGAAAGCAAACCTGAAGCCTCCTCTTAAATGATTTGAGACCTTCTATCGGAAGCGTCCCCACCCCCTGAAGCGCCATCTTTTTAATCAACCGGGTCATCTGACCGTCCCACGGGGCCCCACCGGAGCCCCCCCAGGGGCCAGCGCCCACGTCCCGCCCCCCCCCGAGCAGCGTGCACATGACCACGCTCTGCCTCGTGCATCGAGCCACGACGCGGCCCTCCATTCAGGACACCAGACTCCGAAACCTTCTGAGGAGAGCTAAGCGCTTCAGGGAAATAGCTCATTTTATTTATTGACGGCGGTCGGGATTGGGAATAGAACGCAAAACGAAAACGCAAACAAGCGTGAACACGCAAAAAGCAGACTCGAGTCCCAACCCTAAACTTCCTGCAGTTTCGGGGTGTTTTGTGACCCACATAACACGGAAACCCCATTTCTCCCCCTCTGAGACCACACGCAGGGGGCCCAGGGACGCCGCGGGTTAAATGCCCCCCCCACCCCCTTCCTCCGCCCCCATCGTCGGGCGGGATCGGGTGTGGGCGTCTTACCTCGGTGGGGAAAAACGGCCCCAAGATGGAGTAGCAGATCATGGAGCTGAAGTTGACGGACGCCATGGATATGAGCGTCAGGACCTGCTGCCTGGACATCCTGGAGGGAGGGGCGGCGCCCGCGCTCGGATCATCTTTGGCGGCGGCGTCCGCTGTATGAATATGACGTTCATGCACGGTAAGTACAGGAAGATAAACAAAACAAAACAAAAGCAACTCAAGTGGAATCATCAAGACCAAGTGTGTGTGTGTGTGTGTGTGTTGGTGGACCTACTTCTTCCAAACGGGTTGGGGAAAAAAAAAAAAAAAAGACGCCTATTTTGACGAGGCAGCGATCCTCAAGCTCGGCTTCGCCGTTTAAAAATACATTTTTTTGGGGGGGGTCTTGTACGAACGCTCAACGCACAAAATGAACAAAAAGTGAAAAGGAGAGGAGGGAAGGGAAGGGAAGGGTCGAGGCTCCACGCGAGGCGGCTTTCCCAGGCTGCTTTCCCACTTTTCCAAACTGGGACGCTCAAGGTGGAGGCCAGCCACTGCCGCCCCCCAAATGTGGGGGCGCGGTCCGGCGACGTGACGTCACCTTTCCCTCTGCGCCTCCAATCCCATGAGTTTCTTCGCCGTCGGATGCGGTTTGGTCCAAACTCCCACGCCTGTCGACACCGTGACGTGGAGATTGACGTGGAACTGGCATCAAAACGTTGATGGTCGGACCCTTTGCCCCTCGCGGCGCGGAGGCTCTGGACCAGCGTTCACGTTGGGCCGTTCATCGTGTTTGGTCGGGGGACCCCCTCGGGACCTCTTGAAGGACCCGCCCGAGGGGCCGCGGACCCCACGTTGAGAGCCCCCCGGCGACAGTTTCGACGACACCGCGAGCGCACACCGGGTGACCCCGCCGCGAACCCCGCGCCCAAAAACTGACTCGTTTACCGTTTTGCTCGGTGTGTGTGTGTGTGTGTGTGTGTGTGTGTGTGTGTGTGTGTGTGTGTGTGTGTGTGTGTGTGTGTGTGTGTGTGTGTCATGGTGCTTTGTCGCGGTGAACGCCGCTGACCTGCTCCGCTGAGTTCGACGCGCGGCTCCATTCCTGGGAAGTTCGCGGCGGACTGAGCTTGTGGTTCAGGTCACGAACAGCCGTCCGTCCGTCCGCCCCCCCGCCCCCCTGACATCCCCCGGGCACCGGGCGGAGAAAGCGGGATAAGGACCTGTCCGACCGCGGAGATACGACCGGTCTGCGGCTGCTTCCTCATGCGCCGCGGATCGAGCTGCGAGGCGGAAGCTGTTTGACCCCGAAGACGTTATGGAGGAAATGTGCTTCAGCCCCGAAAATAATACAAAAACAATATTAATATTAATATTATTATTATTATTATTATTAATAATAATAATAATAATAATAATAATAATAATAATAGACAGATAATATATCACTTGACGACCGAATTCTGTTCCTACAACCAGGTCACTAAGTGAATTGATCGATAAGCGAGGACCCGTGTTATTTCACGGTAAGGGGGCGTGGCTGATAAATATAGTGTATATATAGTGTATATAGTATATATATTATATATTGTGTATGTAGTGTATATAGTATTATGTAGATAGTATATATAGTGTATATTATATATAGTGTATATAGTATGTATAGTGTATATAGTATAGTGTAGATAGTATATATTGTGTATATAGTGTATATCGTATATATAGTGTATACAGTATTATGCAGATAGTATAAATAGTGTATATAGTACATATAGTGTATATTATATATAGTGTATATAGTATGTATAGTGTAGATAGTATAGTGTAGATAGTATATATAGTGTATACAGTGTAGTATACATAGTGTATATAGTATACATAGTGTATATAGTATACGTAGTTGATACTTACCTGATTGCACAATGATTTATGGATGGTTTATTCAGGGTTTATTAGAAAGTCAACGTCAGCTTCCATCTTTTATCACCACTCATATCGTAGCAGCACGTTCTGACGGGGGATTTCAACAGAAAAACAACAGCATTTGAGCTCCGCGGGCGGCGCCGCTTGGGGCAACCTGTAAACGTGCAGGTCCGTCAGACCGTCTGTGCCGGGTATAGACTGCACATCCCACAGTTCCCCTCGACAGTCACCGTTTCTCACAAAATCTGCCTTTCTCCGATCAATTGATTTGTTCTTCGTTTTTGGTTTTTTTTTCCCTCCCCACTTGAGGCGTTATGGGTGTTTTTCCATCCCGGGGTTCCCTCTTCTCTGTTGGGAATGTTCATCCATATCGTTTACCGACTACAACTACTTACTAGTTACTCTACTTCACTGTCGAACTGAGCAGAGCTGCCAGTGACTGGCGGACCCCGCCGCCAAGCACGCAAACGCCGTATAGAGGAGCGCACATGACAACACAAAATACTTAGTACCTGCGATAACCACCCCGGCAGCAGAGACACTGCATCAGCGTCCCAATGTGTATTTTGGATATTATAAACCTGCGTCTAGTGCCGAGAAGTGTAATGAATCAAATCAATCAAAGAGCATCTCGAATCAAGGTTCACTCCGTTTCCGACGCGAACCGTGTTTTGTTTACAAAATGAGAACAGCTGCTTACATTTTACTTTTCTCCCCCCCACCCAGATATTTATTAGGCAGAATACGTACAAGTGACACGGACGCGGGCCGGCGTGTGTCCGAAGCCGCTTTCGTGAACGAAAAAAAAACCCCTGTACGCACTGGATCACATGTAGGCTCACAGATAAACAAAATGTCCAAATACCTTAAAAATCATATATATATTAAGACCGACGTCTGGGGACGTCCACTGATGCGCCATCGTACTGTACTTTAGCAGCAAATCCACATAAAACTCACTCCTAGTAACAACACTTTATTAATATATAGCACTTAACACTTCAAACGTGGCTCCCGTCTTTTTTTTTTTTTTTTGCAACATCCAGAATCTGTGCCATCACTATGCAAAGGACGAAAAACACAGAGAACAGCGCAAACTGAATACTGTTAGAGCAGAAATGTTTCTTTGTTTTTTTTTGTTTTGTTTTTCTCTGTGAAGGCTGCGAGCAGCTGCGCGCTACGCTCCTTGCGCGACACAACTTCCGTCACGTCGTCGACATTGCGGGTAAAGCTCAGTCTATGCGAAAGCGGCGGCCCTGGAGGAGGCAAAGCAGTTCACATTCAAATGCAGTTTTCAAGTAGAATCAATAACACCCACTGACAACACGGAGCCAAATAAAGAACAACAACAACAACAACAACAAAAACAAAAAAGAGAATCCCCATCTTAAATTGAAATCTATGAACCGGAGTTCCACTTTCGGAGGTAGGGGAGCACAGAGTGATACTGACACAATCGAACATCACAATATCTTTCGGCGACTATCTCGACGTTGATAATCGGACGCCACTTTTCGAGGTGTCTATTGGGTGCGTTCGTAAGATATTTACACAAAATCGATATCGGAGAAACAATCCTTAGTAGGGCGGACGTTGAGACCAAGCGGGCGGAGGACGGGTTGGAACGGACGAGCGCGTCGCCGCGCTACGACGGGCAACACCCCCAAGCGATATCCAGTCCCGTCGCCACATCGATATTATATCCGTGTAGCGCACAGACCGAGAGGTATTTATCGCTTGTGATCCACAACCTTGACCCGTTCATTCCTCTTAACGCGTCGCACAATGATCAACAGCGCCTTCTTTTTGTTGAAAAAACAAAACAAACAAACAAAAAAAAAAAACCTCAGGGGATCGTTTTGGCAATTAGACAACTCGCTTCCGCGGCATAAAAAACTATACAGTACTTACACGAATGAACACCGTACTTTAGTTCATGGTGACTGACAGAGTGATCAACACCGAGACAGAAAGGCAGGTAAATATCCATAGAAATAAGATAGATTACATGGCAAACGTTTCAAAAGAAATATGTTGACACTGCGTTTATACAATTGTTTTCTTCCCGTCAACATAACAGGTTCTGAGCAAATCATTCGAAGGGGATTAAAAATGTAAAATGCTTAAAACACCTTTGAATACCTGACAGTGACAATGAGCCCAAGATCCATTCTTTGAAATAAAAAATAATCTTGTTGCAACTTTTACCCCCTTTAGTTTCACCCAATTTATTATTTATTATCAGAGCTTAATCTGTGTTTAGAAATCCAAGAGTCCTCATATGCTCGTTTGATAATGTCCTGGCGTCGTAAATCTAGTTAATCAATCTGAGAGAGAAGCCACTCGCACCAGGGTGGTGCTGTGTTTTCAACTGGCTCATTAAGATTCACATGACGTCCATGTTTTTTAAAAAACGTCTTCTGTTTGAACTTTTAATTATACAGGGAAAGTTGAAAGAACAACACTTACAGTACAGCTAGTTTAATATTTGAATAATAAATAATATTTGCATCGGGACATTTAACATGATAATTGTTTGATGATTTTATAGCAGTTGCAGTAGTTGACATGAATGTCCATTTATTCGTCTTAGCATTGCCTTAAAGATAGTATTTGTAAATAATTTGCATATTTGAGATACAATAATTTACACATTAATCTTGTTTCATAGAAAAGGCAACGGCTTACAATACGATGCCTTGCGAAATCACAACCTCATTTGCTGCAGACGGCTGAAGTTAGTTCTAATGGACAGCATTACTTTTTTTATTCATCGCAAACACAGATTTTCAATCCTTCACTTGAGCCTTTGAGTGACATTTGCCAAGGCGACGGCAAAGGCCTGCACTGCTGAGAAAGGATACTGGAAATCCAGGATGTAGGCGTTGCCATCGATTCGGCCAAACTGCATCACCTGAAAGGTAAGAGAAGTAACAACAGAGGCCACGTGGACACCAACCCAAGGTTCATGAGTGACTGTGTGTCGCGTGTATACATGTGTATTTGACGCCCTGCCATCAATCTCGCTAGTGTGAATTGACGAGCTGTGTTCCAAAAAGAGACGCACCTGTCTGCCGTCCAGCTCGATCTGGAAGTTTTTCGCCGACTCTTGGGTGACGCGACCTCCAAAGTCGAGCTGGTACACCTGGGTGGCCTCATTCCACAGCGGCTGCTTATTGGCCATGACATAAACAAAGCCCTGGCTGCCCAGGCTGCGGTCCTCTCTCTCATTGGCCCTGCGGCACTTGATCTCCTCCAGCTCACTCGCCATGCGGAGGCTCCTCTTGTTCTTCCAGCTTTTCTTGCTGCTTTGGTTCTGGTTCATGAGCTCGTCGCCGCTGATGAAAAGCTCCGGTTCGCTCTCCGAGCTGTCCTGGAATTCGTTGGTGGTCCGGCTCATCTTCTTGGCTTTGTTGAGCGTCTCCCTCTGGCCCTTGGGCTTCTTCTTCTCTCTGCCGCCGAGCCGGGGGCTGGAGATGAGGGTGTTGAAATCGGAGAGAGCGCGGCCATCTTTCCTGGACTTGCCCTCCGACACAGCGGGCATGTTGGCCTCCTCGGCCCTGCTGTCCAGCCGCTTGCGGCTCTTCTTACTGAAGCGCTCGGACTCCTGCGGTACGGGGCTCTCGTTTAAAGACGAGGACTCTGGAAAGTTGTTGGCGGAATCGGAGAGTTCCTCCGCAGCACTTTTCGGGGGTGGTGGGAGCTCAGAGGGAGGGGGAGGCGGAGGAAGCGGAGGCGGGGGAGGCGGCGCCGCTGGGGGAGGGGGGGAGAGGATGGGCTTCTCCAGCTTCTGATGGGTTTTGGTCGGGAGAGGCGGCGCTGGATGGGAAGGGGGGTCTTGCATGGGAGGAGGGCAGGGGTAGGGGTTCCAGGGGTGCAGGTTGACAGGGTGCAGCTGCAGCCCGGCACATGAGCTCGCCCCCGGGTACATGGGCGGGAGAGGGCAGCACGCCAAGTTAGCGAGGCTGGAAGGGTACCCAGGAGGCAAGACCAGGCCGGGGTCCTGCTGCGCAAAGGGAACCGAAGCGATGGCCTCATTCTGCTGTTGGGGGCTCTGCAGAGTCTGCAGCGTAGGCCCGCCGTGGCCCACGCCCGGAGGGAAGGGTGAGAGGGATATCTGATAACCCGACGGGAAAGTAAGCGTGCTCGTGCTGGGGCTCGTTGAGGGCTTAGTTGTAAACACAAAAGGTAGGCGGGTCATGTCCAAGTGCTGGGCTTGACTGAAGATGAGCGGAGGTGGTTTGTGCGGCGGCGGTGGAGGAGCCAACATGGTCTGATCCGGAGAGAGCCAGAATTCCTCTGTGGTGGAGGCGTCCCACTGGTAGGGCGGAGGGCGTTTCACCGTCAAACTCACGTCCCCCAGAGTTAGGTGGCGTACAGACTTCTCAAGGTGGCACTGCTGATTTATAGCCTCGTCCTCGGTGAAGGCGGAGTTAACGTACACGGTTCGGTCCCTGCTGTTGTCGACGGGGCTCAACAGATTGTAGGAGGACTGCGAGGCCAGCGGCGAGGTGCTCTTGGAATGCACGATGATGGTGCTGTGATGGGCACCTTTCCCGGGCGGGAAGTCCTGCCTCACCACGGTACCGCCCGCGATGCCACTGCTGCTGGTTCCACCGCTGACACTGACGCTGGTGCTGCTGCTGTTGCTGCTGCACTGCGTGCACGTATACAGAGCAGTGGGGGGCCTCTGCTGGTAGGACAGCGCGAGGGCACTGTTCACTTTAGACTTGGTGGGGAGGGTTCTTGAGCTCTCAATTATCTGCGGCACTTTGAGTCCCAAATCCCTGCGATCACGCCTGAGGGTGGCGTGAATAAGAGTGTTATCGATTCTCTGGGGCGGGGGGAGAGTAGACGTGACCTGATTGGCCGGGTCAGGGTAAGGAGGCGGGTCCCCGCTCGGTATGGAGTATCGAGGCACAGAGAGGCGACTTAAAGTGGCGGAGCTGTAGGGAAGCTGTATCTTCTTACTGTCCGACGAGGTGACCTTGAGCGTGGCCGACCCCCCGATGCCCTGGACGGCATAGGTGTTCTGGTTGCGAATGAGGCGTCGGCGTGGCCGACACACCTCCTCCACATTCCCACTGCTGTCGAAAGTGGTGATTCTCTCATACCCAAGCGGCGTTGGGTACTGCAAGGTTACCGGGCGGAGCAGGAAGTCCTCTTTCTTCAGGCAGGGGTCGGGAGCGAGGACGCTGGGACTGTCGCAGTTGGTAATGAGGGTTTGAGGAGCAGCGGAGACCGTCGCCGCCGCAGCGGAGACCACGGTGCCCGGGTATGGAGGGGGGGGATTCACCTTCCTCATCTGGATCTCCACTGAGCCGTCGGCCTCCATGAAGGAGGGAGGCAGAGACCGAGGCAGGCTGGGCTTCAGCGTGTGGCCGCGCTCCACCCTCTCCGGGCCCGGCTCGCCAGACGGTGGCGGGGGCATCTGAGGCAGGAGGTGCAGCTGCTGCAAGGAAATGGTCGGATACCCCGAGGGAGGAGGGGGAAGCGAGATCTGCATCTTCAGCTGCTGCTGCATCTGTTGGTGCTGCCGCTGCATCTGCTGATGCTGCTGCTGGATCTGCTGGTGCTGCTGCTGCAGCTGCTGCTGCTGCTGCCGCATCTCCTGGATCTGCTGCCGGATCTGCTGCTGCTGCTGCTGCATCTGCTCATGCTGAATCTGCATCTGCTGCTGCTGAATCTGCTGTTGGTGGTGCAGCTGCTGGGGGTTTGGCATGTGCTGCTGATTCTGTTGCATTTGCTGCTGCTGTTGCTGCTGCTGTTGGTGGAGAAGCTGTTGCTGATGATGCAGTTGCTGCAACTGTTGATGTTGCTGTTGCACTTGCTGTTGTTGCTGCTGCAGCTGTTGCTGCTGCAGCTGTTGCTGCTGCAGCTGTTGCTGCTGCAACTGCTGCTGCTGCAACTGTTGCTGTTGCAGTTGCTGCTGCTGCAGCTGCTGTGTGTGTTGATGCTGCAGATGCTGAGTGTGTTGCTGCTGCAGGTGCTGTGTGTGCTGCTGCTGCAGATGCTGTGTGTGTTGCTGCTGCAGTTGCTGCGCATGTTGCTGCTGCAGTTGCTGCGTGTGTTGCTGCTGCAGTTGCTGCGTGTGCTGCTGCTGCAGTTGCTGCGTGTGCTGCTGCTGCAGTTGCTGCGCGTGCTGCTGCTGCAGCTGCTGTGCATGCTGATGGTGCGATTTCTGCTGCTGCTGCGTCTGTATTTGCTGCGACTGTTTCGACTGCTGTGGGTGAGGCTGTTGCGAGTGTGAGCGCTGGGGGTGGGGCTGTGGCGGGGGGTGAGGGGGTGGAGGCGGTGGAGGCAGAGTGCCGGGCAGAAGGGGACCCATCTCCAGCCCACTGAAGATCACCTGGCCAGGGTTGGAGTATCTCGCCGGCACAGGGTACGGCGCCGCCACGGAGTCCTGGCCGTGATCAGAAATGGGGACAGAAGCCGCAGCCGTGGCCGTGGGATTGGTCAGAACGTCCAGCTGAATGTTCTGATTGGCCAACAGAGACTGGACCAAGCCGATACTCTGGGTGGGTGACATGGCCTGGGCGGGGCTGTGGATGGGAGCGATAGGGATGTTGACTGTGCAGGGAGGGTTTTCCCCCGCCACGCCGGACGGGCCCATCACTTGATTAAGCAAAGAGGGGAAAAGCACCAGCCAACAGAACACAGATATTAGAATGCCTTCTACATACAAGAACCACATTAGGCAGAACTGTGGCAAAAGACTGAAGTCAAAAAGCGTATGATGTCGATGTTCATTCCTTCATTTATCTTACCTGGGAGGTCATCCTCATCCTCGCTGAAAACATTGGGATTAAAAACAGGCAAGCTCATGAAGTCCAGGGAAATCTTCCTCACTTCCGGTAGGTAGATAGTCATCTGCCTCGGCTGCAGGTGAAGCAAGCTGGTCTTATAGATGACTGAAAGACAGAGGGAGAATTGCAAATAAAGTCGTAAAATGACACGCATTTTTAAAGGAAAGGAAGAAGAAAAAATATATAATAATAAATAATAATAATAATAATAATAATAATTGCTTTTGGGATATTTACCTGCGCCCAGATTAGCAGGAAGGAACGAGGCAAGTCCCACGATCTTAAACTTTGTTCCCCAGATGTTGGATGTAACTTGAGCGAGGTAATTGTGCTATGAAACAGAATAAATGCATCATACCCTATTATGCATTACATAACAGTTTATCACTCAAAATGCACAGGTAATTCAATAAGAAATTTCGTTTTTTTTTATGTGCCCCAATACTGCAAGTATTGCCTCGGAATTGTAACATTAACCTCACATCCCCTTCCGAAGAATTATTACAATAGATTATTAGACTGTGATGTGACCCATTGTCCTTTTATTTAATAACAAATAATGACGGGGTCAAGAGACTCATCTTTGACAGTGGCAACGTATTTGAATATTACAGCATTCTTGATTAAAAAACGTATAGACAAGTGAATAAGGATGACAGTATTGTTTCATGATACCTCAGTGATTCCGTCCATTGAAAACTCTCGACGCGTCAAACTTGGGGAGCGAACTGGAAGCTTCTTTGTCAGTAACCGTGGAGATCTCGGACCCTCCTGATTGGCCCGTGAGAGTTTGGGAGATTTTCGGGACTCCATGGTCATTCTTTTTAAGAACAAGATTGATCTCAAATTAAATTGTCATTATTTTAAGAGGTATTTTTGAGTCATACACTTTCCTGGGAGGGGATAGAACCAAAAGGATTTGAAAAAGGCTTTCTCCAACAAAAATAAGCATCTGCTTTGTCACACACGATCAATACGTTTTGATATTGAGGTCGGTTGAAGGATTTACATGAGGTTAAGATAATTATATTAAGATTAAATTGGCATAAAACAAGACAGACATAGGCTTGCACCATCTGTTCAGTGTTCACTGTTCACTCTTGAAAGTCGACTTTTTCTTAGTCAGTGTGTATTACAATAACAGGATAAAACAGATAGAAGCTTACACAATGCACAGGGATAACATTTCAGTGGGGAATCATAAATATATTTCTATATGTGTGAATCGAACACGGCTCTCCGTTCTCCCCGATCGCCGCGCCCCGTTCTTCCAAATAAAACAAGTAAAAACCAGCGTGGGGGCGGGGCACGGAGGAATGTGCCACGACTCTTAGACTGGTTAAGATTATCTTCTGTGCGTAGCGCATGGGGAGGGTGGGAGGGGTCGGGGAGAGAGTGACAGAGAAAGCGTCCCTGTTACGTTTCGTTCCATAAGCAGACGTAAAGTGAAATAACCTACATCTAAAATTGAAACATACTGTTTTGGCGCACCAATCGCGGACATGCCATCGCTGGCGTGCGCATTGTTGGTCCCAGAGGTGACCGAGAGGGAGACGGGTGCACTCCCTCTCGGTCACCCACCCCCCCAGCCTGTCGAATATTCATTGAACAGCCAAATCCGATTCAGCTGACAAAATTCCGAGTTGGGTACAACCCTGCTTATAAAAGCCGGCCCCTTTAGTAGTCCACAATGGTTGAAACACATGCGTTGGAAGCACTCCTCCCACAAGGATGCCTGACCTGGAGTGTTTGGGTGACCTGTTCCCTCTGGATAACTTTGGAGACTTCTTGCCGACCCATTCATCGCTCAGCTCTATGTCGCTGGAGTCGGAGCAGTTGCAGCTGTCGGTGTAGGAGATCATGGGATTCACGCACACTTCCTCTGGGGAAAAAAGGAACCGGTAAAGAGGAGTGGTCGGTGACGGGAGCTGTGGCGATGTGACTGCGCTCAAAGATTCCCCAATGAAGCTGCCCGACGATGTTGTCTATGTGCGAGCGCCAGCGTGCTGGACCTTCACGTAGAGACCTGCTGGGCCCTACACACCCCCCTTACACACCCCCCCAAGGTTTGGGTGCGAACGTCCAACAGGTGTAATGTGCTTTAGCACCTTTGAGATCATCCATCCATCACAGTACACAGGTTTTAATAATTTAATTGTTTTAATAATCCAGGTTTTCAAGTGGCTTTTGTGGGGAAGGAGAAAAACTTCTTCCCCATACTTGGTGCTCGCCACAGTTCTTCCCCTGGCACTGAAGTACATTCCCTTTTCACTGACAAGCGACAAATCCCACTTTTCAAAGTTATTACTGCATCATGGGTTTGGTTTCAACTAGCTTCAGTGAATTCTCAAACGCACCGTTCTTCCAGCTTTAAATGCATTTTCAATATTAAGTCGGCTTAGAGTTTGTTTAGAGGACAGAAATATTTTAGAACTATTAATTGTAAAAATGTGATATATTTATTGTTCTCTTTACCTTTATCTCACGCAGAATTACATTTCTTGAGCTCATAATCTGCCTCGCTCATGCCACCCACCTGATTTGCTGTCCGTTTTGGGATCCATGATGACGAACTCAGGCCGCAGCTTGCTGATGCGTCGCCCTTTCAGTATGGGCACCAGCCCCCCCAGGTGCTCCAGGTAGAGGGTGTAGCACGGTCCCCCGGCCTCGGGGTTGTCCTCCGCCCTCTTCATGGTGCAGTGCAGTCTCTCGTTCCCGGCTGTGGGGTAGCTGACGAAGTCACGGATGTTGTTCGGGTCAGGGATTGGAGGCTGGAACAAAGAGGGCGAAAGACAATAAGGTCGGTGGTTTCCCAGGGCGTGGCCTCCCGTTATTGCAATGTAAAAAATTAAAAAAAAAAAGTTAAATAGAACGTGTTTCATTATGAAAGAAACTGCACGGCAAAGTCTTCACCAGGAATGCATGTACCTTGATGGTGGGTATGAAGGCTGTGGTCACGTAAGAGCAGAGCAGGGAGGGCATGTTCAGCTTCCCGACATCCCTCTCCTCGCGCAGTGCACTGGCGATGCCCTGCTGGCACAGCAATTGGAGGCTCGCCACCCTGTGCTCCACCCGCACCACGTACAGCGCTGGGCCGCACGCCAGGAACAGACGAGAGTCTCTGTGACCCCAGCAGATGGTGGTGATGGGTCTCTGAAAGGCAGCCGGTGCAGAGCCAGCCACGGTCGTTATAACTTACTCTCTCTGCATTTGACTAGGTCCCATCACATGTTGTTTACTTCCTACTAATGAAGCTTATAGGTCAGGCCTAATCAACTGGCGGCGCATGGGCCAAAATGTGGCCGACATATTAATGCAGACTGGCCCTTTGAATAAATGTGATGGTTAGTAGTTAATTAAAAAAAAGACCTCTAGCGCCAACAAGTAGCAACAACCATATTGTATAAATATGCAGAAACAATGTGCATTCAAGGATATAAAACCTGAGAGAATATCATCTATAAATGTATTTTAATATTTTTTATGTAAATGTGTTCAATAATTTAAAAGCAGAAAAGACAACATGAAAATAAGTGTAGTGCAACATAATTGTATGCTTATCAGTAATATTCGATCTGGGTCCAAATAAACTGCAACACAATGTTTCCACTTGATTTATCCTGCAGTACTCTGAATACCTGCAACCATGTTGTTCACAACAGTCGGAATTGAACCCCTAACCTCGCCAAGGTGCCTATAATCCAGGCATAACAGGGTCATAACTTACCTGCGCAGGCGTCTCTAAGGTATAAATGTGTTCTCCCTGGACGTTGTAGAATTTTACGAGGGCGTTCTTTATGATGGACGTGCAGGCAGGATCCCCGGGGGCCAGGTGCCTCTCCATGCCGGCCACGGCCAGCAGGTCGCCCTGGGAGCACCACTGCACCTCCACATCTGGAGGAGAGGGAGACGAGGACGCCAGGCGACGACACCAAGCAAGGTGAGGTCGTCATCCAGCCGTGTTGGAATGATCTAACAGGTCTGTTCTCATCTGAATAGCTGCTGGATTGCTCTATACGTTTGTTGCTGGGCATGGATAACCAATTTCAAGAGTAAATCCAAACTAATATATAACCATGTAAATATGCAAGAATGTAATGTGAATCTACAGAAAAAATACATTTGCTGTATTATATACAGTATATGAAGAGCAGTATATATGATCATTATTGTTTTCATATCATTATATAAAAAATAAATAATAATACATATTATTATAATAATTATTACTACAAGACCTCATTAAAGACCAACCTAATTTCACCGTTCCAAAGACCATTTTCACATGTTCACACTCACAATAAAAGATTAGGTACACACCTTTAAGCCCTGAACGGATAACCATGGGGGAGAGGTCATCATAGTTGTTCATTAAACTTATATCTCCCGATAAGAAGCTCACTGTCAGCAACGGTTTGATCCTCCGCACTTGAGAGAGAAAAAAATAAAATAAAAACACATCAGCTTCCCGGGACACACCAACATCAAAGATGACAAGCGCAGTGGGAGTAGCTTTGGTTTACGGCGCTAAAGAGCTTGTACCGATGGGCAGGATGTTGTCGTCAGAATCTGTGTCGCTCTCCGTGCTGTCCTCCACCAAGAAACTGGGGCAGTTCCAGGACATGCTCACGATGCCGTCGGACTCGTGCAGCAGAACGTGGGCCAACATCCGCCCGTGGCAGTCCATCACGATCACCTGGCCATCGGCCGTACCGAACAGCACCTGAAGGGGGCGCGGTGCCGCAATCAACGCCATAGAACAGAGGACGGAGACGCGGATTGTTTCACTGTTTATTATTCCAAATGATTTCACTTTTGTGCTCATAACAACTAGAAAAATGGGGAAAAAAAAAAACAAACAAAAAAAAAAAAAAACCCTACCAATTTATTTATTCCTAATACTACAGATTACAGGCTACAGAATCGATGATTCCAAATTTCAGGGAAAGTTATGCACAAGGTGTTTAAATCCCTTCTAGTCTATATACAAAGCTATATATTGCAATCACAATGATATTATGTTTTAGCCGATGGACAGGCGTACCTGCTGATCATCAGGTGTCCAGATACCGCAGGTGATCTGGCTTTCAAGGTTGATCTCGGATGACCAGTGCCTCTGACCGCTGACTGAACCCACCAGCACGAAGCCGTCCCTGTAAGCAATGAGCGCTTGGGTTCCATCGTGGGACCAGGTGAAGTCACTAACCTGTTGGTGAAAAACGTGCCCCTTTAAGAATAATTTGTGTGTGTGTGTGTGTGCGTGCGTGTGACATTGTACAGTGTCATACAATATGCTTTTATTGCCCCCTAAGGGAAATTAGAGTGATTAATTGCCATAGGTAGGAATTAATGGTGGTAGCAGTTTAACCTTCTTTGAGGGACTTTTGCTTTTTTATCAGACAGTAGGAGCTGGAATTCAGACACTATTTTCTCAACCTCTCTAATAACAGCCTGCTCATTAATTAAATGAAGGCATACATGTTAACTGACCTTCATTATTTTCATATCCACATTACCCGTCTACCGTTACTTACATTAGAGCTGCCACAATTATCACAAAATTGTCTGATCGCAAGCATTTGAGCCGAGTGCAAATCGTTCTGCGACCGGCGTTTCCACCCAAATGTTGAGGGAATTTGAAACTAATCTGAGAAATGTTGCAACAAATAAAATGCTGATTAGGCGCATTTTCATCGGTTGGGATGAAGCAAATTAACCCTCTATCTGAATTCCTATGTTCCAGTGTTCAGTGTGTAAAGGTAGATCCCCAATATGCATGTGCAATTATGAACATAACTATAATAGTATACTATTAAAGTGGCATAAAAAGAACACAAAGGACAATTAAATTGTTAACTGCAATTATTCGTCCTTTAATTGTGTGTGAAGCCTTGTTGTTCATGTAGAATGGATCATGATGCATTGTGTTACTTAGCGTGTATGAGATGTGAATATGTTTTTGCAGCAGGGTCGCCATAACAAATGTCATGTCACTGCATAGTGATAGAGTCGTTATTAACGTGGTTTTGAGTTTCTCGGGCAGACAGACGCTCACCTGGGCTCCTCTGTCGTTCACGAGCTCCACGGACCACCTCCCTTCGTACTGAATCCACACGAAGATGCCTCCCTCCATATCGCAGGTCGCCAGCTTCTGAAAAGGCTCGTTCCAGCGCACCAAGACGACCTGCCAAAGGCCCACGTCGTTACTGTCGATCCCCAGTTAAAAAACCCGAAGCTCTCAACCGGGAAGAGGAGCCGCTCTCGGAAAAAAACCTCCGAGAGCGAGGGTTCTCAACCGGTGGTTCCCGTTCCGGACCCGGGGCGCGTGTCAGTTTCGAATGGACCGAGGGAGTATGCATCCACTACTTCAAAGCAAAGCAAAGCAATACAATGCAGAGGTTTATTTTCTTTTTGCATTTTATTGTTGCCTAGATAAAACAGTATTTTGGAAGCTCAGGAGATGAGTCGCCGTTGCGTCAATGGATTTTTTTTTGTCTAAATTTGTTTTTAGCCATACATGCACCTTTTGTAACATGCACAACATTAACATCAGAATGCTTCGGATCTCAAGCCACGTCGGGGCCGTGGAGGCCAAACGTTCCGAGGCCGGAGGCGAGCGCGCACCTCGCTGTTGTGTCCCCTCAGGTTGAAGTTGATCCTCTGCGGGGTGTTCCTGTCCCTCCTGCAGTGACTGGACGTGAACGTCACCCCGACGACGCCCCGCCCGTTCCCCGTGGCGAGCCATCCCTCCTCGTAGTAGCGCCTCCGGCACACCGGCTTGTCCTTCTCGCTCTTGGGGACCCGGCCTTTCCACGAGAGGCAGAGGATGTTGGAGTCACTGCAGAGGATCGGACCGTGTTCCACAGCAGCCAACATCCCTACTGAGTGACCAGGCTGGAGGGAAAACAACAGGGCAGGAGGCGGCAGGTTAAGAGAACAATTTCAGAGATTTGGGGATCAGGGATGATAACTTTACTCAGAATTTAAAATTTCTGAGATTCTTTCTGACATGACTCTAAAGAAGTTAAAAAGGAAATCCGTAAGCTTGTCCGTGTGCCAGAATTCCATTCGAAACGATTGACGTTTGTTTTATTTTCTTGGCCGCTTGAGGTGACGCGTCTACAGTTTACTGACCACAACTACCTACACAATTATATGCATTTTTTTCTAATTCGCCGCGACTTTCACGCCGCACTTTACGCTATTGCTGGGAAAGGCGGACCCCGCCACCGACAATGGAAACAGAGCAGAGAGGAGCATATAGATTACGCAAATACATCGAATGGCTGGTTCTTAAAAAGCGCCCGCCGGGAAAGAAAATCCAAAATTCAGATTTTATTTTTATTAATTTTTTTTACAAAATAATTTTACGGATTTCCACTTTAAATTATTATGTAATGTTAAAAGAAATAAAGGCCTGTTAATAATATACAGGGCAAAAGACAGTCAGAAATATACAAATTATAAATCCCAAAAAAAAAGGGAATGAACAGTGATGATTATTCAACACGGGCCTCTACGTACCTCATAGTTCCTGGACATGTTTAGTTAAAATCTCTCCTTTGGAGTTGTCCATATTTCCATTCAGATGAAGCGCCGACAGGGGGGAAACCAGACTCTGCTCCCGACGCTTACAGTGAAATCTGAGAAGCAAAGAGAACACGCAGCCAGATCCAGTCAGGCTCTGGGTTATTATTATTATTAACACCGTCGTTGTTATAACAAGAGATCCTGGCACTGGAGAGTCAGTGTCGTTCCAGATGCAGGACTTCTGAAGGGCCCTCTCAGTAGAAGGAGAGAGGTGGGGGCATGAGAAAAAAGGCTCTTGTTCAACAGGTTCCACAGACCGGGGATGTAAAGAGGATGCTGTGTCTTCTTCTTAAAATAGCGGTGTTGTCATTCAGTGCATCAGCCTTCAAAGCCACCGATCCTCCGACTCCACTCAGCAGCATCAGCACCGCATTGGAGGCTGCTCAGTCTCCATGGGTACAGAAACTGATCGCTTTTTTTTTTTTTTTTTTTTGCTTTTGCTTTTTTTTTTTTAAATTATTTGAATCTTACACATGAAAACACCATAACACCAAAAAGCAAATGACTCAAGACTAAAAAAAAAAATATATATATATATATATAATATTTATTTTTATTTCAAAATAATTTGGATGTATTTTCACTCTTCAAAATGATCACATTTCAACCCTAAATCCTAAACCACGGATTAAATGCATGATGTATCCCCCTTAATGGGAGCTGTTAAAAGCAGTTGAATAGCTCATATTTATTGTATTGTATTTGGGGTGGAATGACGCTTTTCTGCTGTGCAGGGTTTCTGATAAATCCACATCACACCAAATGAATGTCCAGCTGGCCTCTCACCGCATGCACCAACCTGCACCGCCGGCCCGGCGACGGACAGCGGGTGGGACGCAGAAGCATTTTGACCACAGCGGGAAGCACAGACACGGCCTAATAATTCCACATACCCGATCCCGCTGTAGCGACCCTCCGCCGGGTTCCGGGCGCCGGGCGCTGGGCACTGGGCAGGCAGCGGCGCACCGTCGTGTTGCCAGTCTGGCTGGATGCGTCTTTAAGAAACGGGTTGCCATGTCGGGCGGCTAGGCGAACATCCAGCTTTTTAAGCGCGCAACGAGAACGGAGGGGGTGGGGGGGGGGGGGGCTGCATTTCTAGATGTTCCGTGTGTCTTAGTGGCTGCGGCTGGATTTATAAAGCAAATAAACCAGCAACTCAGATCAGCAAATCAGATTAGGTATTGGCCGTAGGGTCCGGGGATTTAAAAGTGTTAACCGTTATAAAACATGGCGGCGTCGCCGGTGTTTGATACAACTCTCATTGGCAAAACAATATCGCCGCCGTGCTTCGATATGGTCGTGCTCCGGTGCAGGCGTGAACAGGGCCGGTGAGACGGGGGCGACCTCGCTCATTTACCGAACGACGAGGACGACGTCCAGTCGCTGAGTGTGAAACAACCAGGTTTGGAAAAAGTGTCTGTGTCCGTGGTGTCGCCACCGCTACGAGCCTTCACTTCCGCGTCCAATCAGAGCAGAGACTGGAATTATTATTATTGTTATTATTATTATGAATAATAATAATAATAATAATAATCATTTAACGAAATAAAATACATCATGAACACAGGTAAATGGCTTTGAAGCGTCCAGGTAATTGTAAGTAGCTGTTTTCATTGTAACGTAACATAAAAACACTTGACGTGACGTTCGGCTGCCTGCCCGGGTCCGTGCAGATCCAGCTCTGTGATTGGCTGATCGTGTGTAAGATTTAAATGAGCTGTGTGGATCCTTCGCCGCGATTGGTCCATTAATTTCCAGGCGTGACCAACGGCAGACCGGCTTATAAAAGCTGGCGGAGTGCCGTTAGATGTGCTCTGCCGTTAAGAGGCTGTGTTTGCCTTCAGTTTATTATGTGGTTCGTTTGCAGAGTCCTCCCCTGCTCTGGGTTTTCTGTTCCCTCCCCATCAGGCTTGTTAGATTTAAAGTGGGGGCCAGCATGGTCACTTAGTTTTGTGTTCGGCTTAAAGTAAAAAACAAACGAACAAAAAAAAAAAATGCCGTAATCAGTGCATTATTCAGCCATTCATTATGAGAGATGTTGTAGGGATGCCTGACTGTCTGTAGCTGAGCTTCATGGTATCACTCTTCCTAAAGAAGCCCTCAAAAGAGACATTGAGGCTACTGTATGGATCATTTAGTTTAATAATAAATCTTAAAAAAAACTGTTTGTTTTTATTATGACGGACCCCCTTAGGAGGATGGAGACCTCAAATCCTCCAACGTCCAACTGAAAGTTACGCCGCCGCACGCCAATCACAGTGTCCTGGCTTGAATTAATTAAATTAATTAAATTAAAATTAAATAAGCAGTTGAATCGAATGACCTAAAGGCTTATTATTACTGGTTTGGTGCACCCAAAGCGGCGTGTGCTTTCATGGGCGGGTAACGTTTAATTTCTGCACCCCAGAAGGGGGATTCTTGTCGTAATGGCAACCTCAGATTCAGCATCCCCACCTTGGAAATCTACATTGAAGTCACACACTAGTGTCCAGTTGTGACCTTCATGTACAACTCATGGTTGTGCGTGACACTGATGACTCAGTTATATTTGACACATGGCTTTATTTAATAACATAAATTGCGTGGAAAATCGAAACGATTGTGATATGTACAAATAGCAGATTTAAATCATTATTTTCATTTTTCAGATTGCACAGCTATGGTGTGTGGCGCACAAAGCTCTTAACTCGACACACGATGTACAGTAGTCACAGCCCGATCAAGCCTCATCGTGGGCTCTCATTTGAACCAGGGTTTCTAAGCTGTTGTGTCGGGGCCCAAATCAACGTCATATGATGCTCTGATATGGCCGCAGATAGAAGCTAGTGCAGTGCAACTCCGTGGCCGTGGTATTGTGCATGCCCTGACATTAAAAAATCAGTTGAACCGCTGCTTTAAAGACCGCAGCAACGGTAGCCACACGCATTTCCCGCGCCAGAGACAAATCTCTCTCTTAATAGAAAAACAGAAAACGTTTGCAATCCCCCGGTTCTGTTTTTCGCCGCTCTCGTCTCGTTGCTGCCCAGTGGACAGAATCAAGTGCAAGTCTCTTGGAAGGCGTGGATGACGCTGCTGTAGGCCGGTGGGGGCGTCTGTGACGGCAGGAACCCCTTGAGCCCGTTGCCCCCCAACCAGAAGGAATGTCTCTTGTTTGGCACCAGAGCCACCGAGTCAGACGCGTCCGAAGCGGCGGTGTCCTGGTGCATGGTGAACTGGGTGTCGCACTGGGTGTCGCCCTCCTTCTCCGGGCCGGCCCCCCTGCCGCCTTTGGGCAGCGGGCGGAAGGTGGAGGCCTCCACGCTGGGCTTGCTCCCCAGCGGGCCGACCGGCTCGGCGGAGGGCTGGCGGTACACACTGAGGAAGGTGCTCCGGTAGAGGCCCCATTGGCCGTTGGCGGAGCTGCGCGGCTGCAAACCGCGGCTTTGCCTCTGGGAGTGCTGGGTGATCACGGCCGAGGCCCTGCGCCGTGACGCCCACGTCAGCAGGACGTAAATCAAGGCGCCCAGGAGCAGCCCCACCACCATCGACAAGCAAAAGGCTAAAATCAGGTTTGCTGGGAAAAAAATAAAAAATAAACAGTGATGAATGGTTATGGGTCGAAGGTGGTCGAAATGCAAATGGAACAAATAACAGTTAGAACCAGCACTTGAAGTGGAAATAATATGTACCAGTACGCCCCTTGTTGACCAATACATCATATTTTATTTGTATCGTAAAATATATGATATAAATATGTCACATGATATGTAAATATGACATAAATATGATACATAAGTATATAACTATATATATATATATGATATAAACATATCATATGATATATATAAATATGAAAATATATATAAAAATATTTATATATATATAAATATATATATATATAAATATTTTACAATATGTCCACTTGATTTGTTCACTTGAGAGGTCAGAACAGAGCACCAGCAGCTTGTGAGAAGTGCTGGTGCTCAAGAAAAAGTCTGGGTACCAAAAAGTAAAACGTGGGCCGGTACTACTGGTGAGTACCGGCCCGATTGAAGCACTGGTTAGAAATGAACCTTATAGTGGAATTGACTGCACCTGTCACAGTCATTGGGCAGCATTCTTGTTGACATTTTATCTATATATCTATTATTATCTATTATTATCTATTATTTTATTTATAACATTAGCTACGACATCGACACCCTGATTAATATAGATATATCATATTTGACTTTGGTCGGTCATATTGTATTAATAGAAATAAAGTCCTCAAATTAAACATTGCCTGCGATACTGTCGGCGGTGTCGCCCAAAGTTGTTCTTAAAATTGTCATTTTCTCAAAGACACTTTCGACTTTTGATGAATAAGAGCTGCACTTGTGCACAGGGTTCGGGGTCACATTTCGCCATCGATCTGACTCTTTAGTCCAAAGCATCTTACAACAAACACGCGTCGTCGGTAGCCTCAAACCAGTGTACAATGACGGTCGCGGGCGGCTCCGCGTTCTCTGGGAATAAGCAGCATTAGCGGATTATCCGGTGATGTGCAGAAAAACCCACGCCATCCGCAGAGGCCGAGCTGGCGGCAAACGCCGTCCTTAATGTTTCTGGAATGTTGCATGCAGGACACCCTGGCACGAACCCGCAACACGTGACATAGTGATCACCCTCGAACGAACAAAACCAAACACAGGTAGACTCACCGAGGTTGAATGATTTTAGTATTTCCAAAAAGCCGTTTGTTTGGTTGTACGACATGATGCCTCCATAAGCTGCTTTCACGAGCGGCGGCGGTTCAAATCACTGAGGAACACTAAACGTTTTCCAAGACGCACTCGTCCTCCTCCAGTTTTTTGTTTTTTGTTTTTTTTTTTCCCCTCGCAGAGGAAACGTGGCTGTCATGCTTCCTTCCCATTTCGTCCCTTAAAATTAGCAGGGCCTTGGCTTATCGGCGTGGGACAGAAACTGGGAAAGAGAGGCACTTCCTTTTGCATCATTTCCTCGGGATCAATACCTTCCCACTCCGGCCCTCGGACCACTTGAAAATTATAAAGAAAAACAGAAAAGGGAAAAAATGAAGGCCCTCACTCGGACTCTATTTTACTGTCGTTTTTCTGCGATATCCAGGCGGTGGTTCATTTCACCCAAAGGTTAAAGGACAACAGAACCCCCACCTCTCTGCATAAACAATGATGCCATTGTTTCCCAGCATTTTGGACGGGCCGCCCCGCGGAGAGGGGGGCTATTCAGCTGAGAGCACGCAGCCTCTCCAGCTCCAGTCTCTGTGGGGATTTCCTTCAATTGTTGCTCTGTTCCGACCGCGCGGCGGCCCCCGGACAAGGGCCCAAAATGCAAAACCCTGACCCTGACTGCTGGAGCCCGACAGCTGATGCAGTATGGGATGCTTTGCGTGAACCCCAACCCTAACCACACCCCATCTAATCAGAGTTACAAAAACAAACAAAAAACAAAATACATCCGAAACAGGGAATCAATTCTTAAGATTTGATTCAAGAGGTTCATTTGAAACGGGGCGCAAATTCTTAAAATTAGAATACATAAATAAAAATAGACCGCGTAAACCGTCACGTTCGCCCAAAACGGGGAAGTGGTATTGTCATGAGGGATGTGAAACTAAAAGCCCAAAGCTACCAGTCAGACTCCTGCCGCTGAGCAGCAACTACATCGCAATAATAATAATAATAATAATAATAATAATAATAATATTCTAATGAGAATTAAGGAAATATCATTAAAGAAGACCCAGAAAATACGTTATTTCACTGCGTGAATAAAAATAGATTTGACATGAAATGGGGAAGTCTTATTTTTTTTTTCCTCCCTTCAGCTTGAGCTCAAAATATGAGCGGAAGAAACAAAGGAAGGTATTCATATATATCCCCCCCCCCCCCCAGAAAAATGAAGATCAACGTTTGTAACTCGAGCCAGCAGCGGCAGGGGGCGCTAGAGGAGCAGCTTCCCGTGTTGCCGCACAGGCTCTTCCTTTCAATCCCATTTGTGTCGTCGTTAGTCGGTCACGACGGGAGGACCTGGAGCTTTGGCCTCAGCCCCAAAACGTGAGGTTTATGTCTTTATTACCGAAATGAGAATAGTTTTTTGTGTTTTTTTTTTTTTTAATAATAATAATAATAATAATAATAATAATAATTACAGGGGAGGGCGGAGAGTCGAGGTTAACGACGGGGGCCACGTGACCTTTGACCCCTGGAAACAAGAAGCTGTAATGTCCCGTCGGTTGTTTTTTTGTAAACTTATATGAATGTTGACCTAAAATCAATGCATAGGCGGAAAACATAATAACGCTTTAAAAAAAAAAAATTTATTACGTTTTTCCAGTTTGTCCAGTATGTGCAGAGTTTTTATTTTCCATTGAAATAAATATGTATATATATTATATTGTTATATAAAATAAATAAATAAATATATATATATATATATATATATATATATTTGTTGTGCTAATTTCCGCATCGTCTCGTCAGTCAAACTCATTTAAAACAAGAAAATATAAGAAAAAACAATTCATTGATCCCCGTGGTGGGATTCGGGTGTTACAGCACATTGCGAGGGGAAAAAAAAAAAAAAAAAAAAGTAATAAATAAAATAAACGGACATAACCAATAAGTAAACAAATGATTTTTCTTTCCTTTTGAATTATTCACGGACGTGTCGCCCTTGGGCCGCGACGTCTCAGCTCTGCTGTGATTGGCCGAGGCGACGTCCACCAGGCGCTCTAACTGGCCAGCTCTCGGCGGACCCCGGGTCAGCTGACGTGCATGACCGCGCAACATCCGCTGGCACCACGTGAGCGGGAGTCCAGCGTTGACAGCTCGCAGCTGATCCCAGCCCCGCAACCAGCTTTTGTTGTGGGGAGGGATGTGAGCCAGTCATGGTATCATTTTGGGTTCATCAACCCCTATCATACAGGTTTGATGAGCACAATGCATGTGGTCGATATTGACTGTCATGATTATGTTGATAAACGAATAATAATGATTATTAAAAATACACATTATTGTTATTATGATGATGATGACAACAACAACTTTAATTCAAAAGTGCCTCTCAAGCAACCCAAGGACACTTGCAAGGGAAAACAGCATAGTCTGACCTCAGTTGACTCTTATAAGTGGGATTTTTAATATATAATCAAGCAAATGGCATGATATTAGATCATATAATAAAAATAATATTAATGATTATGATGATAATAATAATAATAATAACAATTATATTAAGAAGATCTTCCATATCATCCAGTCCTGTCGCATGCATTCAGTCCTTGCATGCACCCCTTGCCCGCAGGCCCTCGCTGGATGCTCAGTGTTTGAACGTTGCCATGGGCGACAGAGTGACACAAACTTCCTCTGTGCAGTTGCCCTGCAGGGAAAAGTGGTAAGAATCTGACGCATGCATGTTCAACAACCCTTTTTTTTTTTTTGCCTGTTATCTTTTGCATGATCGACACGCCTTTTGTTCGATTTGCAAGTTATTTCTAAAACTGTTTATTTTTTATTTTTTTGGTAATTCAAGTTGAGCGACTTCCTCAGACTAGCTTGCATTGTACGTGTTACTGTACTAGACATTTGAATGAAATGAAAGCTTGTTTTGATTCAGGAAGTGAAGTTAGTGATGTTGTAAGTTTACGAACATAGTTTCAGTTCTAGTTTTTATGGATCTTAGCTTTTGGAAGACAAATGTACACAATTATCCTAAACAGGTCTGCCTGGCTATTGTGTTTTCAGCCCTTTTTTTGTTTTGTTTTGCATGTAACATCTTCCCGTTTGAGTTGTATTAAAATAGGGAAGCTTTTTTAACAACGTTTTAAATTACTTGATAAAAGAAACACAGGACAATAATCTTCAAAAATAGAGTAGAGTATAATAGAGATAAGAAAGGAAAGACATTTTTATATAAACGTATAGATTTATTTGTCTAGAGAAATGTTTTCATTTGACCACAAAGGAAACTGCTTAATAAAAAACGACATGTGACTTTTGAAACCCACTAACATACATTTATTTTGTAGATGCTGAATGGACAAAGTGGTGCTATTGGACAGTAAAGCTGCTCGTCCCCACGTGAAACCTGAGATTCAATTGGACCCCATTCTGCAGTGAGTTTGAGAAAGAGGCAGAAGGAGAGAGAGAGAGAAGGAGGGGAGAGAGGGAGGGAGTGGCACAAGGTGATGTCCCTCTCAGGACACAGTTGTGAAGTGTCTTCTGTGCCGAGCAGATGCAGCGTTACAACATGGCCTCTCCAAGGCACGCTGGGCGTCCATCTGTGGACATTGCTAATGTAATGCAGAAACTGCAGGGTAAGTGCCGTTTATTTTCCCTCCATGCGCTTAGTTACAGTATAGGCTGCCTCTGTGGCTGCTGCTGGAACATTGTGCTGATTCAATACCTTGGCAGTGTGCCCCAGAAAAGTATGACAGGTTTTTTTTTGCAAGAGGCAGCTTGACGCATACAAATGCAGAACTTTGACGAATACATGCTTTGAAAAAGTCAAATCTTTTGTATCATCGCATTATTTAATTTTTGCAATTTCTATGATTGCCATGCCGCACCATGTGTCTACTGGTTTGAGTACAATTCAGCACCTTTTTTTTTAAATGATCTCTTCCTCCGTTCCTCTCTTCATCATCCCAAACACTTTCACTGTGCATTATCTGGTAAAATAGGGAGGCCATAAAAATAACCGAAAGTTATCTTTCATATAACGTAATGTAATAAAATGTAAAAATGTCTTGGATTTGTCTCTTGACGTTGGTTTCCCAGCCACTAGGAAGGTTTGGTAGGTGTGGTTTTAAATGCAATGCAAGTTAATTCTATTTTCTCTGTATAATATATTTGGAGGAGAAAGCGCCTCCTGATAACGCAACCTGTTATCAGGTACTTTTTGTAACCAGTCGGTGGCATAATAGGATCAGACAATTGGGTAAATGGATAAAAAGGCTTCAGTCGCTCTTTTGTGTGCAGATTACTTTTCCCATATAAAGCTCCGTTCTTGTGATGTCCCTTGACCAAAGAGCAGAAAAACATACTTTTCTGTTTGAGACTGTAAAGACAGTAATTTAGAACTAATGCAGGGTTATAAAATTCATTTTTTTGTTTTCAAGATTCCAGGCTAATGCCAGCGGTTTTCTTAGAATAGAATTCGGCACATTTCCTCCAATGTCGCCTGATTTGAGTTTATCAGGGACTGACTTTTTTTTTTTTTTCACGTCAAATGACAAATTATAATCAAGTTAAATTTGATCAAGTTACTCGGAACGGCACCTCCTGGGTTCACACAATGTTCTCAAGTGGCCAGCATGTGAGGTCAATAACTAAATAGTCAACAATGATCTTGGCCCTAGTGATGTATACTGACTGATTTTGGGGAAACAGGTATATTAGAAATGAAAATTACTACTACTTTCTACTTACCTATCTTTCTTTTTGTCAAAGTAAGGGTCATTTAACTACAGATCGTAGTCTCGAGTTAGACGTGAAGTCTAGAATTTGGTCTCGAGTCAAATGTTGATCTTTGACAGTGGAGTACTAGAAGTATTTAGTGGAGTAGTAGAAGTGTGGCTCCTGACAAAGAGATTTTGAGTCACAAGCGAGGCTCTGTGAATACAGAGGCTGTGCCCTGACCACCCGACACCTCCTCTGTCCTTGGTGAGCGGCAATCAGATCGATACCCGGACTCTCTTTTGTCGGTGTTCCCCTTGTGTTACAAGGGCATTGGGCCACTACTATCATCGCACAGAGCCTCGGCCGTTCCAGCAACATTCCATCTCCATGTGACTTTAAAATAATCTGATTAAGTGTTGCTCAGCATTAGACACACTTCAGCCTGTTACTGTTATGAATTGTTTGTTTCTTGTGGTTGTGCCAAACTCTGCCCAGTTCCTGCTCTTCCTGCTCTTTCTAATGCTCTGCTTTTTTTTTTTTTTTTTTATATTTTAACCACAAGGGGGTGAAATGCCTCACCGCGAACCTGTCGTATTCAAGGTCTTGTTTCTGTTGAACTAGCAAGTCACGTAACTCTCACAAATATCTGCACACAGACACACAAGCACCAACACAAATATATACACACACACAAATTCAATGATATGTCTTAACAATTGTAGGGTTATCAATTAAAAACATATATTTCCATCAGAGAAATAAAGATTATAGAGTGTTTGATCAAACCGGTCACCTACCATTTGATAATAATAACTACTCTGGAAATCTATACCTTATTTACCTGTACACAAATGGCATCAATTTAATGCATTACTGTTGCTCACTGCTGTAGTGAGGTGAGAATCAGTGGCAGGTCACATCTGGAGGACATTACTGTCAGGTTATAGGTTGCACTGTGGCTTTTGTGGGGCGCACATTTCAACTTCTTTCATTCAAGCTTGAAGGACCTCCAGGCTTCCTGTCTTTGAACACATCTGGTAGAAATGGTCACTGTTGGCATGTTTGGACTTGGCTCCTCTTTGTCAATGAAGACCACTGAGAGTAAAATATTCATGACTAAGCACCTAGTTTATGATTTATTTTAGTACATTTATTTAGTTTATTATTTATCTATCTATGCATCTATGTATCTATGTATGTATGTATGTATGTATCTATCTATCTATCTATCTATCTATCTATCTATCTATCTATCTATCTATCTATCTATCTATCTATCTATCTATTTATTTATTTAGTTCAAGTTCAAGTTCAAGAGGTTATTTGTCACATACATATACTATTTACTTATTTATTTATTTTTTAAATATTAAAGCATTGCTAAATGAGGTCATAAAGCTGTGTAACTTTTACCCAAGCTGACGACTTCTTCTTTCGATGTACTTTATTCATATTTAGCCTGTAATTTATCAAGCTTCTCATGTTATCATGATATGTTGGTGGGATGGATGAATGACTTCCTTGAAAAAGCCATACTGTGTCTATTATTTCAATACTGTTTCTATCATGATAGAAACATTACTCAAATATCTCTGGATAGACACATTTTTATTGGTATATTGTTTCTATCAGATTTTTTAATTTTTATTTATTTATTTTAACCTGTGCTGTCAGCAATCTGGGCCTACAACACAGAGTATTTGTTCCATTGCATCTAGGACAGAGTTAGTCTGCAAGTGGAGTTCAACTTCTTAACCTGCAATGCAACTCTTTATTCATTCTTTGATCATCAACAACTGCTGCAATAACTCTGTCCTGTGGACGACCTGTGGGATGACAAGAGCACAGCTTTTTGTTACACAGATCCACCACCAACCCCCCTCTTTGGAGGACGTCTTTAAACAACTAATTACCAACCAACCAAGAGGGTGTGAATCACCACGGTTGAGACAAATAAACACAGAAACATCAGATGACAATGTGTGTCGGTGATGTGTGTTGGTGTTGGTCTGTTGGTGTGTGTGTGTGTGTGTGTGTGTGTGTGTGTGTGTGTGTGTGTGTGTGTGTGTGTGTGTGTGTGTGTGTGTGTGTGTGTGTGTGTGTGTGTGTGTGTGTGTGTGTGTGTCCGTGCGTGCATGGGACTTCTCCCAGTTAGTTCTGGTGTATGAGGTTGGTATTATATCGTAGCGCATCCAAGCAGCGGAAAAGGCCCCGCAGCCACTCCTGAGTCCCGCAGCTGTACAGACACTCCACAACCGCAGGAAAGCCCCGAGCACCCCACCCTGCAGCCACAGAAGACCCCCAGCCCCCAGGGAAGCCGGGAGCCCGTGGAGCAACATCCACGCACGGCCCGAGGAGCATAATCCAGTCCCAGAGAGCACGAGGAGACCCTGCACCCCCGAAGCGCACACATAAAACCCATCCCCCCCGATCAGGCATAAGATGCACCCGCAGGCGCACAACCCAGGCCGCAGACGCCAGGCACAGACCGCAGGCGGCAGGGCCCCCACGCCCTCCAATGCCCCGCCATACTGCAGCCGGCTAGATGCCCCACCTGACCACAAGCCCCGAGGGCCCACCCACGTTTCTCACGGATTTCTATTACCTTGGTGATTTGTTGGGAGTCTAATGTGGCTTTTGAATATTTCTGAATGGTTCCTCATCAGGTTCCTAATTAAATTCAACTTGTTACAAGAGCAAGTCGACCCGGCTGCCTGCACACTGACAGAGTCTGTGGCTTCCCCCTGTAGAAGTGTCGTCATCTCGTACAACAGGATGTGCCGAAATAGGGCAGGTTGTGGGTTTGTGGCGGCTGCCTGCCTTGAGATCTCGTCCCCTCCCCCAGGAAATACAGAGCAGCCACCTGATCTCATATCAAACTGGCTGACAATCAACAGGATTCATATCTAAGCACAGCCGTTGCGTGTTCCCCCGAAAGGTGGACGACGTACAGTACCTGCTACTTCATGGTTTGAGTAACGGAGACAGCTGTACGTGTTGTCAGCTAAGAGGTTCTTCTATCACAGTGTCAGTGGCAGCTGGCAGGGACTCTTAGGACGGACAGCGAGCAGGCTGATCTCATTATCACAGAGACTTAGTTACCTTTCCATTGTGCCGAATGTCTATGGCTGTTTTTGAAAACATTCACTTTTGAATACATAGTATTGTCGCCCAAATATTATTACACGGGGAGGTCCTGTCGTAGCTATTTCAGGGCAAGTCCGCTATTTTCATCGCGTCCGGAAAAGGCCATGTCATGATTTGGCATCAAGCCCCGAAAACAAACTCAGAGGACCTCTGATCGTTTCAATGCAATCTTGTGCGACTCCTCCAAACGTGGTTGTGCACAGTTTGTACAAAGTGCCGCTGAATGTGTGCCTTGCCCCACACAGATATGAGACCCATACTGTAGTTCCCCATACTGTAGTGCATTGTTTTGAACGGGAGAAGTGATCTCTGTGATGTGTTATCGTGATGCACAGAGATGAAACCCAAGTGCGTGTCTTGGAAAAACATACCTACCCCTGTAAATCCACAAAATGGTTTTATACCGCCCGAGGCCCAAATGATGGACATGCCTAGTAAAAGTCACATTATCCGCCCACTCCTGTAATAGTTTTCACACCAAAATTAGCGGTTTGACCTGGGTTATCAAACCCGGGCCAAACTGCTTAAAATAGGCGATTGACACCTTTCCTATTGCCAGCAGAAATGCAGCTTTTTTCTGGTGCGTCATGTTCGACGTCACAAACAAGTGGGAAATGGGGCGTGGCATGTCCCAGTGTGGTTGGGAACAAAAGAGTAGAGGGGACAACAACTTAAAACAAACAATGACATAAAACGTAAAATAGGGAAAAAAAGTATTGACAGGACCGGTGTGTGCACCAGCATGCTGCTGGTGCACACACCGGTCCTTTGGCGGCGGGGAGCGGGGACCGGCAGTGAGCGTGGGGGTTCTCCGCTCTGGTCCCCACAGTGCGATCCCCACCGCCAAAACATTTCATGGTCCCCCATGCGGAAAAAAAGTCAATAACTTGTGATTTTAGATTCTGAATGGCATATGAAATGATACATGGATATTCCTGTCTATTTACGCGCCAGCGTCCGGAACTTCAACGCGCATCGCATCGCGCAGGTAAAGGGGCCAAAATGAGCGGGTCGACCCGGGTGCCCTGTTCACATCAGAGCCGATCGGAGGTGGAGCCGATTAAAACCCGGGTCTATATCAGTGTCATTTGACCCGGGACTGAGACCCGGGTTTTCCCTTTCCCACTGGCGACAAATGCCAATTGTAAGCTGGTGTTACTGAGTTTTTGGTGCAGTGGGAAAATGGGTATAATATCATCTTGAAAGGGATAATGTCATCATGGTTCACGTTCGGGGTACTGTAATTTGTTTCCTAACAGTGAAACGGCTTTATCGGGAAGTTGAGCAGCAGATGTCACTATTTCGTATGAAACAAACCCTCAGCTTCAAGCATCTTGAAAACTGCCGACTTGAGTCCAAATGCAAAGTCCTGTGTAATTGTTGCTGCCCCGTCAGAGCTACATAGTCAGGCTGCTCTCAACTAAATGGATCAAGGATCAAGGATATAGTGGATGGGCTCTCACTGTGATCCCAGGTGACCAACAAAAGTCGATGAAGCCAAGCACCTACTGTATCGTACAGTTTTGCCAAATGTGTCGTCCATCCTCAAGATGACACTAAGTACTCCATTACCCATGTCAATTTTAAAGGCTTCAGTGGTTGTCTGCTTTGCTGGGTGTTTGTTGGTGGGGATACCACTTTTAATTGCCACTTACCCCAGTAGTCCGACATCAACTAAATCAAATCAGTCAACTACAAAGAGATAATGACGGAAAGACTGACAATTGTAATTGGTAACTCATTGTATGTTCAAATAGCCTCTACACCTCAAAGTAAATACTTGAGCTTTTGACGCTTTTTACCATCCATGTATCACTAAATAATAATAATAATAATAATAATAATAATAATAATAAGAAGAAGAATGATAATGATAATGATGATGATAATAATAATAATAATAATGATAATAATAATAATAATAATAATAATAATAATAATAATAATAACCATGATAATGATAAATATAACAATAATATTAATAATGATGATGATAATAATAACAATAATGATAATAATAATAATAATAATAACCATGATAATGATAAATATAATAATAATATTAATAATGATGATGATAATAATAACAATAATGATAATAATAATAATAATAATAATAACCATGATAATGATAAATATAATAATAATATTAATAATGATGATGATAATAATAACAATAATGATAATAATAATAATAATAATAATAATAATAACCATGATAATGATAAATATAATAATAATAATAATAATAATAATAATAATAATAATAATAATAATGATGATAACGACAATAATAATAATAATAATAATAATAATAATAATAATAATAATAATAATGTTGGCAGTGTAGCATATAAACAGCATAAGCCATAAACATAAACAATTATTTTTAATTTGATCATCCCTTCTTCTACCCAAGTCGGAACAGGTGGATGGACAGCTCCCCATCAGGTAGCTACTGTACTTGGGCTTGGTGGATGTAATGAAGGAAGAGGTACATCAGGTTTAATGTCCTCATCATTTATTGGGGCCGTTTGCAGTTGCAAACTCGTTTTTTCTAAAAGTTACATTTTTTAAGTCAGCCAGCATCAGTCTCAGCCGGAGTGGTTGCCAAGACATTGTTTATTTAATGGGGCGCAGCTGTCAACATAACTTTGGTGGTCCAATGTCTGACCTTTTGATGTGAAAGGAAAAAAAATATATATTTTTACCCAAACAGCTTTTTCATGCAGGTCCCACCAGCAGCGCAAAGAACAGTACTAATGGAATCACAAGCTCACTTCTATTTTTAGCATACTGTATTAGAAAAGCTTTTTCGCGCATTGGTGGCCTTTAAAGAACAAAGGGATATTTCTGCAAGATAAGATAAGCTTTCAAGTTTTATATTCAGGGAAGAAAGATTTTGGGTTAGAATTTTTACCTGTACTACACCTGTACTTATGCTGCCGTTTGAAGCAGCATAAGAATGGACTGATCCACACGTAAATGGTATTGCTGCGTCACATTGTGGGCAGGAGAAAATGTACAATGGAGCCTGTACATGACATTGTGCATGTAAGGGGAATCCTGGGATGGGCGTGTCTGCCTTGCCCTCACAATAGCATTGACACTGAGAGAGAGCAGGTGGTGGGCGTCATTCACCAATTGTACCATTAATTATTGAGGTTTGTCGCACCATGCTTGCTGAAGCAACCATTCACATTCACAAAAACATTCAGCGGAAGAGGAAAACAATTAAAAAACATCTATTCACTATCAGTTTCATATATAGTCTTTGTTAAATTCTTGTATTTAAGGGTCCATAAGATAAAGCCTAAAGGCAAAACACACATGTGTGGAAAGACAGGCGCACACACACACCGCACACACACCAAAGCTTAAATAGGGATAACGCAGCCATGGCTGTGACATCGCCGCCTCCCGTGTGCTGATTGGTGGAGGAGCGTTGCTGCTGATCTCTCCTCCAGCCTCAGATGGTGTGATGACACAGGCAGCCAGTGCAGCGGGGGCTGTGCACGTCGACTCAGGCATGGATGGAAATAACACAGGAAGAGGGAAGGATGGGAGCGTAAATCAGCGTCTCTCTTAGAGGGGCTTCCACCGCTCTGCCGTGTGTGTGTGTGTGCGTGTGGCAGAAGGGGTGTGTGAGTGCTGGGGGAGGAGGGGAGGCTTCATCCCCGCAGCCCTCCAGCAGCTCTATTGCTCTCACCGTGGAAACCGGACAGCCCGGATCATTTCTGCTTCCTGCAGGATAAAAAGGACGGAGCGGGAGTGAGCACTTTGTGTGTGTGTGTGTGTGTGTGTGTGTGTGTGTGTGTGTGTGTGCGCGTGTGTGCGTCGGACTACATTTTCCATGTCGGGTGTCATCTTCACGCGAAAAGACTCTCATGAAGGGCAGAGAGGGAGAGCCGGCGTGAGCAGTGCAGAATGGCTCGCTTTAAGGACGTGTCCGTCAAAAAGACTTCTTTAAACCTGGTCACCGGATTTTTCCAGTACCTGCGCGGTGAGTAGGGCGGCCGAGTTCCTGTGGAACATAGCGGACGTGTAGCGCCAACTTAATGTGCTGTGGGAACATCTGTGTGACTGTGTCTGTGACGTGTGTGTGTGTGTGTGTGTGTTGGTGTGCCGGCGTGCTGCGTTTCGGTGGGCTTCCCCCTTGATGCACCAGGGATGAAGCGTTTGCCTGGGGCTTAATAAGATGTGATGTCCTTTCTCCACATACAGCGCCGGTGTTGCTCTCTTCTGCACGTGACCGTGGGCTGTGTCTCTCGGGGAGGATGTTTAAAAATGGCCACAGTGTGCGGTGTGCAGCGGCGTCCAACTGGCACACAGACTACTAATCAATGGGCAATTCCCTTAATTCCAACAACGGAACGTGCGAGTGCGATCCCCAAAATCAAATGTTTTATTGTGAGAGTGAAAGCGGTGTTGCATAATGCATGAAGCCGCGCGGCTGAATACATTAGTGCACCACAATAGGGGCTGGGGGTGACCTGAATGATCACGCATGTCATTACCAAGCACAGAGGTTCACAAGATACGGGGGCAGAAATCCCCCCCGCAAACTCACTCTATAATCTCCTCATGTGACCTCATTTTTAGCGCCACTGTCCGGAGTGCTTGTCATACCATTGATGGGTCGGTAACGCCGTATCGATTAGACCGTGGCGGAAGTCACCCTCTTTGACGCGCTTGTCACTGTGGTGCCGTGGCATTTTTAGTTGTTTTTTTTTACAAGGTTAATAATGGGTTTTGTAATTCAGGTAATTCAGGACAGGGAGTCTTGCGATGAGTTCTGCAGTTGTTATAATTTGAAAAATAACACTGATGATTTTCTATAATTAATACATGTGGATTCAGAGCCTCGAAAAGATAACCAAAGTTACATACGGCACAGGGAACCCAGTGAACGTACCTCGATATTTTCACGGTTGGAGAGCACCTTTCCCCATACACGGGAAATATTGTCTTTCTACCAAACGCAGTAATCTGTTATGACGTCCTTTTCGGTTTAAACATTTTGGGGTTTTTCTAATGCCTCTGCTTTACACTTACTAAAGACGTATCTGCCTGCGTTTACGACCGGCACGACGCCGCGACCGGCACAGCCTCCTCTTGTACGTCCTCTGTGAACATCGCACGCCAGCCAGTCTCCAAGCGCGGGGCTGCCCGTCGAAAGGAACAGGGGGGGGGAGGCGGTTAGCCTGCGGTGTCACCAGTTTTAGCGTGTGTAATCCGTCATGCCCTGAAACACGCCGTTTGTGACATTGATTTTTTTATTTGTTTATTTATTTATTTATTTCATTTTATTTTTATTTTTTCTAGATGAGCAAGAGGCAGTGCAGAAGAGAACCTTCACCAAATGGATCAATTCCCATCTGGCTAAGGTAAGAGAAGCAATCCCGCAACATGCACACGCTCTCGGCTGCACGTCACGTGGATGTGGTAAGTCGATTGACATGAGTCATACGCGCTCAGACTTGAGCAAAGTAAGGGTTTAGCAGGCCTATCTGGCAGCTATTAAGGCTCTCGGGAAACTAAACTCTGGAAGCTCCCACGAGCTGCAAGCTAGCGTGACCTTTATCTTCGGGGCGGCTGAGCCTTCCTCGTTGCTCCACGCGATGAGCATCCCAAGCTTCCGTTTGGATAAACCCGTGAGACGGCCACTCTGTGAGGACCTCGGGCAGGGCTGGGCGATGTGTCCCGATATGAGACCACGTATCGAATGGGGTTTCGGTCGTCGTAATGTTGTGATCGCCAAATGTCTTTTCTCTTATGATGAGGATTTGATTTTGTTGATGTCGCCCAGCTCCAACCTATTTCTGCGCAGTAGTAGGCATGAAGATGCTGCCGTGCACCATTGCCCCACAACTATTCAAATCACATTTGATATTTAAAAGGTTATTGCATCCTTAACAGACTGATTGAAATTATGGAGAGCATTGCCACCATTATTATGCCAATAACATATGTCATAGTTATTTTATGTTTGGGGGTTATTGTTGATTTTTTTCTGTCCCCATTTGCTCCAATGGGGGCTTTTCCAAAACAGGCTGCCGTTCTGCTTTGCTTCTCAACACACATTTCCGACGAGCTATTTTAACAGGCTAAGCGAAGGTGACAGGGGAGCGTTAAGGTCCGTGTCGTTGCACAGGGGCGTCTGAAACCCACCGAGGCACTCGTAGTGGGAAAGGCAGCTTGAGGCCGGTGTGTTTGCGTCGGGGGGGTACAGAGCAGAGGTGTCTTGCAGGAGATGGCCAGTTTTTGTACATTAGAATGTGTGTGTGTGTGTGTGTGTCCGTGTGCGTGTGCTTGTGTGGGTGTGTGTGTGTGCGAGCGTGTTTATTTGTGGACAGAATTGGCAGGGCCAGTGCAGCCCTCTGCAGATGGAGAGTTCCAGGCAGAGAGACAAATTCCCTGCAGGCAACAGTCTGTTTCTAAGCTCCATGCATATAAATTATCAGCCATTCTGTAACTCAACACAATGTATAACAACGCTGATAGTGATTTCATAACGTAATCTCATAAAATAATAGAAGCTATATTGGTATGTGCACATTGCATTAAAGCGGGTATCAACAAGACCATCGGGGGCAAGTAAGTAAATCATTCCCCACGAGACGGATGCGATCAAGCAATTAGCCGACTGTGTATATATAATATATGCTTGTCTCTGTGTTTCGATGCGACCAATCAGACACAAACGCAGGGCTTAAGGAGGGAACCCCCCCCGAAGAGATTACTTAAGAGGGGTCCTTTGTTGAGGGGGGGCGGGGGCTGCTCTGCCTGCAATAGCTCAAAGCTTAGCTTGCAAAACTTTAGAGGAATCTGAGTTATGTGGTCTGCCAATGTAGGGAGACTGAGTTTGGGCCGATTCCTTTATTGGGGCCCGTTCTATTATTCATGCACTACACCCCGCACGCCGTGTGCATCCCAATGTACCAGTGTAGAATTAGCCACAAAGTCACAAAGGGAATCCCCGATGCTCATATTTACGCATTGCAGGACGTGAGACACATCATCACTAGTATTCATTCATGCAACAGTGAATGTTTCCATCGGCGGCGCTCGCCCTCTTTCACCTGAAAATCTCATGCCATCAATAGAAAACTCATTGCTGACTGCGGTTAAAGTGTGTGCGCGGCTGAACTTTCGCTCGGCCCGTCACGCTTTTCCATTGTGTCCATTTCCTCTGCGGCTGCATCACGAAGCACTTTTCCAGCGATGGGATGTCGGTGTTTTGGCGAGGCCGTGGGGGTGGGAGCTCATGTGACTTATTTTTCCAGGAACGAGTTGTTTCCACACGCGGAGCCTCCATTTATGCTCGCTGATAAGAATTGCGATTGCAGTGAATGTGGATCGCAAATGGAAAGGAAATCTGTTTGTAGGATTAGTGATGTTTTCTCTGAAGGACGGAGCCATGTTCAGCAAACTCAAAATGAAACCGAGCGGTGAAATCGGATTTCATTATCCAATGGATTAAGTTTAATTTCTTTCATGCTGTTTTCCAAATATTGAAAATGTATAGCAGATTTTGGGAATGCATGTGATCTAGCGAAGTGAACATTAGATTGATTATTAAAGAATAGATTAAACATGGTCGAATGTAACAGGATTCTACAGCTTCTGTTGCCTTTTTGGTTGATCATATTTTTAGTGTTTATCATAACTTGATAAATTACCTGTTGTAATAATACTACTTACAGTAGAATAAAATTTGTTTTATTATCATAATTAAGGGGTAGGGTTAGGGTTCCTGGGCGTTCATCGCGAGAGCTGAATATTGAGGAATTGTTGCCAGTGCTCACACTGAAAGGGTCCGTTACGTTAAACCTATTTTTGATTTCCAGTCCGACAGACATGCGCTGCTTACTGTGATTAAGTTGAATGCACCACCTCAGCCGCCCAGAACCGCACCGCACCGATAAGGCCTTGTTGGTTTCTGATTGTCTTTCCACCGCACGCGGAGCCAGCAGGGCTGCATTCACTGCTTTGCCGTTGCTATAGTAACAAAACGGTACTGTCAGCTGTCTGTTTGTTATGATAGCAAGCTAATGGTAATCACCACTTTGCCAAAAAAACATCCAGAGGGAGGCCTCATTGGGTTGAGTGTAGTACTTTGTGACGTTTTTGTGACTGTTCTGTACATTATGTCGGTTAATGATGAACCGAAAACAACTTGTTTTCCCTTGTGTTGGCATCAGCCACGACGGTGAGGGGACCGGTTGCGGATGAGATCCTATTAAGGCTTGTCACCGTGGCCCAGTTCCAAAGCCACCAGCGCCGAGTGGCAAATGAGTTGGGAGTCCGTCACGCTTGGACGCGATGGAAAAGAATGAAGAACTGTGATTTTTCGCGGCGGGGCGCACAGGCCCTGACCGGCCCGGGATCAGATCTCTCCCGCTCGACCCTATTTATTGTCAGAACGAACGTCGACGTGCTTTTGCCGACAAACAATCGACTAAACTCGGCCATAACTAGAAGCAAAAGTGTGACGGGGTAAACGAATAACGTGCCGCCCTATCGGCTGCGTCGTTAGGGCGGGTCCGCGCGATGCGCCCGCTCCGCCGCCTTTTACGTCAGCTGATGGAGTTAGTGTGAAACCCACGCGGCGCCCCCGGCTGTGGCCCCGTCGTCAGGGGGGGGGTGGGCGTGTCGAGTCGTGAAGTGACCTGGTTACGGCGCCGAATGAGAGGCTTTCCTGCAGCGGCCCGTGCGTTTTAATTAAAGCTCCATCCTCCCGTTATGAATCTGCACATCTGTTCCCCTTGTTTACGTTGTTCGGCCCGCCTCCAGCCGCGGGTTCGCCCGCCGCGGAGCTCAGAGACGGTGCGGCTCCGAGCCGCGTGCGTGTGGACGGGACACCGGTAGCCGGTGCCTGGTTAGGGTTAACTCAGTCCATGCGCGGGTTCGGTGCCTGAGCAACGACGCCTCAGGACCGGGCATCAAGCCACCGCTCAGGCAAGGAGGCACCATCTTTTCAGCTGGCAGGGAGGCTCAGCGCTTGTCGCTAACAAGCTCCGCTCTCATCTCCTCCCCCTCTTCCCTCTCGCTGCATTCGGAGCGCTCGCTTTAGGCGTTTACGTCCAAATAAACGACACGGGAAAAGTATCGATTTAAAAAACACCCACATGTTTTTGACGTAACGGCCGTTCGCCGACTCCAAACGACGTTCGGAGTCGATGCCGTTTGGAAGGGCGTTAACGCAGGTGTTATTCCCTCCAGTGCAAACCTCCTCTAGAGGTCAACGACCTTTTCGAGGATCTGAAGGATGGGGTGAAGCTGCTGGCTCTGCTGGAGGTGCTGTCCGGCCAGAGATTGGTGAGTACTGCCGTCGAGCCGTCCTGTGACTTGAAGTCATTGCAATCGTCAATTATTGTACGTTACATATTTTGTTTCGGGACAGGAATCTTCTATGCACTTGTCGGACATGCCGCGTCCTTACATTTGCCGGGATCTTGGAAGTAGCCTGTAATTGTCGCGCTCCAAACGCATGGTGTCTCACAGAGTCGTCATGAGTAAAGATGTTTAATGCATTGGTTGCTTCCTCCGCCTGTTGTTTGTCGCCGCGTCTCCAGCCCTGTGAGCAGGGCCGCCAGATAAAGAGGATCCACTGGGTGTCAAACATCGGCACCGCTCTCCGGTTCCTGGAAGGCAGGAGGGTAAGCACTCTGTCGACCACCTGATCTCTTACACTCTTACTCACACACAAAAAAATATATTATTATTATTATTATTATTATTCACAGATCTATTCATTTTGTCAAATGTAATTATTTATTCAACAAATACAAAATACAGAAACATTAAGGAACCGTCTTGCTTGTGTCGTCCTGCCATGTGCTGTCATGGCTGCCAGCGGGACCAGGAGATGATTTTACGATTTTTCACCATATATCACATACATTTTACAGGAGTCATGTAAAATGTGCGCACCACTAGTAAATGGGCCATAAACCCAGTTTGACACCAGCGTGGTCCTTTAAAATATCTTGTAAGATTTTACGCAAAGATGTCAAACCACAGACGTGACCGTACATCAACCGGAGGCGAGATTAAAAATAACCCAGAGAGGGAAAAAAAAAAAAAAAGCGCCCGGGACTCTCGATTGTTTCCGTGCCGTTAGAGCTGAACAGCATCCCCATCCTCTCGCTGCCTTCAGAGCGGCGGTCGCTTAGAAAGAAGCGTGTTTTTATTTTTTTTATTATTATTATTACGTAACCCTGCACTAGACCCGTTGAGTGTCCCAGTTTGTCTCCGGGTTCCCTGAGGGGTGAAACTTACAGCGCTGTTGCCCTCTCTCCCTCCATGTCTGCCCCTCAGTCTGTGTGTCGAGGATCTCCGGTCAGTCGCCGCTGAAAACGAGCCTCTGTGTGTGTGTGTGTGTGTGTGTGTGTGTGTGTGTGTGTGTGTGTGTGTGTGTGTGTGTGCGTGTGCGTGTGCGTGCGCTCTCGTCTCGCGCTGCTTGCATACCTCTGGTTTGATGCACGACGTGTACCGATGCTGATCCCTTCTTCATCACTCTTTACTTCATGGAGTCTATTACTCCCTCATATTATTCATTGGGCCATCGAGGGGTCTGCACCTCTGCTGACATTCAGCGTTTTGAAGAGAGGCTTCGATCCCGCAGAGAGAAACCCGGAATGAAAATGATTTCGCCCATGATGATTTTGGGATGCAGGATTTGCGGTGACGCTTTGTGCCGAAGCACATCTGGCTTTGCTTTGACGCCAAATTTTTACTTTTCTCTCCTGTTTTGTGTACCTACGCTTCCCACGGCCGCTTAAGCTCTACCACTGTACCATAAGTACGACCCTGAGTTCCATCAGAGATTTTGACTCTGATGACTTTTTGGGGGGCAGCGTGCCCCTTCAGGAAGCATTACGTAAACGAAAAACACACATTCTTAATTCCAATCTGCCGCTAGACAGCATCCTTTATCGAGGTGGGAATAATCCCGTTCTGTGCTGCGCCTTCAGATCAAACTCGTCAACATTCACGCGACTGACATCGCGGACGGAAGACCGTCGATTGTCCTCGGATTGTTATGGACCATCATCCTCTACTTCCAGGTAAGGTAGCAGCCGACCCTCCTCAAACCTCTCAGGTGGACTGTAGTCTAAACTATAAGATTGTGCTGTGATTTATCAAAAAATGCCGAGGCTTACATGAAGGTGTTTCGAATCTATTATTTATTATGGCTATCATTTTGACATAACGCCAGATTGAGGAGTTAACCAGCAACCTGCCAGCTCTGCAGGCCCTGTCCAACAGTAACTCCTCCGTGGACAGCATGGCCAGCTCCGAGACAGGCAGCCCCCCCGTCAAGAGGAAGGTGGTCAACAAGTTCCAGGGAAACGCCAAGAGGGCTCTGCTCAGATGGGTGCAGTGCACCGCAGCCAAGTACGGCACCCACACAGAATGTGAAATAGAATAATGAAGATTTGTTGTATTAAAAAAATATGTATATTTTATCTGTGATATTATATAATATTGTATAATAATATGTTTTTATTATATATATACCCTGTACTATATATTATACTATATTATATTATATCATAGTATATTATAGTATTCTATATTATATAAATTACTATTACTGTATATGCATACATATATGTAAATATAGATATATGTTTATGTGATTTATTACAATGACAAATGCAAGATAATGACATTGCATAGTAGCAGCTGGAGGACATTCCCAGTTACACCATGCCGATTTTTTTATACAGGACTCGAAGTATACATAATATACTCGTTAGTATAAAAGCCGCATAAAAAAAAGAGAAATGTTGACGTGTACTTCTCTTTAGGCGTCAAGGCATCGAGGTGAAGGACTTTGGTCCCAGCTGGCGCAGCGGCGTGGCTTTCCACTCCGTGGTCCACGCCATCAGGCCAGACCTGGTGGACATGGAGGTGGTGCGCAGGAGGAGCAACAGGGAGAACTTGGAGGAGGCTTTCGCCCTGGCGGAGAACGAGCTGGGCATCCCTCGCCTCCTGGACCCAGAAGGTGCCTCCAGCTGATGCTTCTGCTCCTATGAAGGATGCTGCCGATGAGGAAGCTCGTTTAGAGCATTGCGCAGCACGTGCTTTCAAATAGATCACGGAAGAGTGCGGTGATGCAAATTAGAAGAAGAAGAATTAGAAGAATCTTTTCTGATCACACGACACGCCACACTACAACACATGCATACAACCACACACACACGCTTTGGATGGTGGCCGGTGAAATGTGGCCTCTGCATTTGACCCATCCTGGCTTGTCCTTCCTCCGGGGGGGGCAGCCAGGAACAGTGGGCAGCATTCGACAACGCGCCCAGGGACCTGGTTCCAAATGTCCATTGCTGGTCAGACGATGAGTGCATGTTTTTGGTGGGGGGTCCTTACTGATGTTAGATGGAGGAAACCCCATGTGAGCACGGGGAGAACATGCAAACTCCACACAGAAAGGCTCCTATTTGGGAGATAACCCACCAGAGCACGCTGCCAACAGCGCCCCAGGCGGGAATCGAACCCAGGACCTTCTTGCTCTGAGGCAGCAGTGCAATGCACTGTGCCACCGTGCCAAATCATGTGTATGTTTCTGACATATAGTAACAGCAGAGCATTTGCAAAAAAAGATAAGAAACTACACCAACGTTGCCAAACAGGACTGCTCCTCCTCCACAAGGCTTCTCGGCCTTTCGTGGCAGAGCAGTGTTGCAATGCCGGCCGTTTGGAAGTGTTTGTCCATGCAGCACGATCTAAAATGAAGCCAGTTTGGTGATATAAGCAGCATATTTGATGGTGGAGATTGGCAGCTTCTGGGGGCGCGGGGCACTTTCTCCTAAACGGAAAGTGTGGACCGTTTGGAGAGAGTGAAATCTCAGCAGCCATCAAGGTAGCAGTGGACTGGCTGGCATTGATCAGCTGCTGCTGAGGGTTGCTTTGCACAACTCGCAAATAAAATTGTCCTTATTGCACCTTTGCAACCAGATGCACTACCACCACCCATCTTAGAAAAACAAACAAACAAATACAGGACTAACTCCTTTGCAGTTCAATGGCGACGATGCCCCTGGTTCCTAACATATCAAACAAACTGACCAAAGTAGAAATTATTATTAATGAAAGTAAGCACCGTGCATTAATGAGCCTGTGTTTATGTAGGTAGGAGGTTAATTGAACTTGTTCAGGTGATGGTTATTCTGTGTATTTTTGGTTGCCTCGTCTCTGCCGGTGCAGCAGTCTGCAGCAGCTCTGCAGTCCCATCTGCAGAAAGCAGAGCAGCGAGGCTTGTTTCTAGGAGTGGGATCGTACGGAAACAGTCTCTGCTTTTAGCCTGACCCCGATTTACAAGAAAGATCAGGTCAAGGATGGAGATGAGAGTAGGCTTGTATAATTAGCCGCTAGTAGGCCAGGGGAAATACTAAACGTAACCTCTTACAGAGCAAAACATGTATTGTCTTATTGGCTTGATGCCAAGAAATCCTGCATTGTCAAGCATTTATTTTATTTTAATTGTATTTTCTTCAATGGAAAGTAAATTCACCAACATGTAGAGGACAACATACATCACACAAATACATGGATTAGCTGTTTTTGTATGGTACCAGCTCGATGACGTGTCAAATATATGAAAAATACGGGATTTTTAAACAAAATAATCGTACACTTTTACACTTTAACATTCAAAATAAGTCGTGGCAGGTCGCAGCATGGCTGCCCTGTATGTGGATGGTATGAGGCTCTTCAGAATTAACAATTTTATCAACACTTTTTATTACCACTTTATCCAGATCTGCTAACCTGTTATCTCTGGTGCTCACTGTCGGTTTGTGTTTTCGGTCACTATAGATGTGGATGTCGACAAGCCGGATGAGAAATCCATCATGACCTATGTGGCTCAGTTCCTCAAGCACTACCCGAGCGCTCACCACTCTGAGACTGACGGACAGCAGGAGGAGGTAGGAACTCTCATTTATCTCCCGCCTCCTGGACCTATTGTATTTCATTCCAGTGGTGATAGACAAACTGCAACTTTTGTCTAAGGAGTCTAACGGTAACTGCACTCAAGGTGTCGCCTGAGAGTTGTATGTTTAAGTCATATATCCCCTGTATTTAGTTCCCAGAAATAACCTTTTCTCAAATAAATTAAAACCGTGGTGGATCGCCATGAGCTGCTTTTCCACCAAAGTACGGGAACTAAATGAGGAACCGTTTTGACCTGGGACCTTCAGGAACCGTGGAGATCAGGAGGCGGTGACACCAAGTGTACGACTGGTTTGATACATCATTAAGTCATTGGTCAATCAGTTGCTTTATTTTGGGGATTCTGACCCTCCATTTTCTCTTTATAAACTAAGTAGCGAGGGGAAATGAATACCATGAGCAAGCAGTGAGTGTTAAATCAGCTGTTTACCGGTATTTGGTGTTGGTGTGCTTGACGGTTCTTGGAGCTTGCGTTTGACCAATCAGCATTGTTCAGTGATACAAACTCCGCCCCAATGCTTCCTGTACCCCCGAAAAGTACCACATTGCTGATGGGGACCGGGAGCTATCCAAGTGGAGTAAATTTCAGAAGGGAGTTTTTCCTGTAGATCTAAGATCTAAGTTCCTGGTTCCTGAAATGAGTCCTGTGGTGGAAAAGGGGGCTCTCCCGAGAAATGTTCTAGTTTTGAAAGAAAAACTAAGAATTCTAAAGCTTGAAGAAAATGTTGTATTTATATGATTTATGAAATCTGCTGTATCGTGTTGTGCTTGTGCTTGTGGCTCACCATATTCATTTTTGCACCAAATGAAATCAAACAGCATGACCTCATCCATCACACCGCCACCGTAACGATTTGGCGCCATGTTTGTCGACTCATTTCATTCTACATCTACTTTTTTTTTGTACAAATGAAGCTGCTACTTGGCTCAATTCCAACTTTTGCGCTCTCTGTTCCAGTGCCTCGGGTAAGTGTACGCTCTAAGCTCTGACTGCGTGTAGTGCATCGTTCCCTCACCTTCACCCTCACCGCTTTCCCACCCGTTCGTCCCCCTCCCCCTCACCCACCCGCTCTTCTAACGCTTTCTGTGCTGTTGTTTGCATCTCTTTGTGTGCCTTGCTGCTTTCCCCGGATAGTTTGGTCCCCAAGATATAGAGCAAATGCTTGAGGTATGTCTTAAAACTAAAAAAACTGATTTAACCGGAGATCTGTAGTGACTGTTTAAGTGCCTGAACCCTTTAATACAAATCTAATATCTAATAAGAAATGTCGAGCCTGGCTCCATGTTTGATATCTGCTAACATCTAAGTGAGTTAAGTCTGCACTGATTCCTCTAAACCTAAGTGCCAGAGGTGGGTAGAGTACTCAGACATTATACTCAAGTTCAAATGCTTCCTTGTGTGTGTTGTGTGTCTTTAACTCATGTCAGAGAGAACTTATCTCATGATGAATAAAATAAGTTCTCCAAATAGGTTCTGCAATTAGAAACTTGCTTAAGCGTAACAATGCATCGGGTCAAATTTGGACGAAAGTCCTTTCAGTGAATTCAAGCTTTCTTTTTCACGGTGCCAAGCCTAGTTTCAGATATTCTCCTTCCATAAGAAAAATGAAAGGATGCGTTTTACCGAATAAGGATCATCCATTGTAACCTGGAGGACTGAGGGGAGGGAGAGGAGTGACCAAACGAACCTCAAGCTGCTTTCTAAAGAGGCGATGAGTGAAGGGCTCGGTCGCTTGCTTTACAAATATACAAGTGAAAGTAAAACATATTGTTTCTAATATCCACTCAGAAAAGTGAAGTTTCTTCAGAAAATGACTTAATCCCCTTGAACCAAGGCCAACATAGTCTGAATTGTGTCTGTTTTTCACTTGTATCAAACACAGCACTATTTCTCAAAAACTATTAGCGGCACAAATATGGTTCACAGGGCAGCATTTTGACTAATTACTAAATAAACATAAACACATCCAGTTTCTGATACATACTTAGAACCGTTTATGTATGTACAGAAATGTAAGAAAAAACACAAAAACAGATGCCCATGTTCACGTTTTAGCCTTTTTTTTCATTAAGCAAACAAAAGCTATGGAGGAAATAACTCCTATTTGTTATTCCTCGATATGCTGATTACCTGCGATATTGGAGTCAATATCTCAAACCATTCAAATTCTACAGTTTTATTTTAAGGGGAGAAAAATAGTACAAGTGAGTGAGTACATGTAAGGAGTTACCGCTCACCTCTGCCAATTACACACTTTCCCCTCCACTCTTACTAGTGGTGTTTCTGGAATGTTAATTCCTCTGCTGCAGTTCTCAAGATGCAGACGTCTATAGATTTGTGTCTAACCCAACCCTGTGTGGGCAGAGGGAGGAGCGCAAGGTGCTGAGGGAGCTGAAGGTGTTTCTGGACCACCTGGAGAGAGACGTGCTGCGGGCCCAGGGTGCCGAGGGAAACCTCACCGACAAATACCAGGTGAACCGGGGACTGACGTATTCTGCTTTGATTAACACGGACGCCATCTTTTCACCGTGTGTTTTGCTGGTCTTTACCGAACAAAACCCCAATACAAAAATCGGATAGAGCTATGTCACACAAGGTCATTGGTGGAAGAAGGACTCAGACCATTTACTCTAGTAAATGTACAGATATCCTGAGTCCTGACGTAAAATTACTCCACTGAAAGTCAGTACCACATTGACATTAAAAGTATGGGTATAAGTACTATATAAATAAGATTTGTCTATGTTGAACATTCAACAGCGCCCTCAGATTTAAAAATATATCGTCCAACTTAAATAACCCCCCCCAAAAAAGAAGGAAAGTCAGGAGAAGGCATATTTTGGAAAAATGGATTAGGCCGTCTGAGAGGGAAGATGAGGGTAAACCTGGATGTTGGCAGAAAAAATGGAATTGAATGGATTCAGGGCCTGAAGTGTAATCAATTTTATGAATTTCCACTTTAAGGTTTGTGATTCAGAATCAGTATCTATTGCAAAGAAATTGGTATCGGCCCATCGATAGTTTTCTGGCTTGATCATTGAACCTTATTTAAAATTGACTTGTTGGGGCGAGGTCACAGCACTCAGATCTGGTGGACTCTTTGCAAATTCCCTAAATGTGGCAATTTAAACTGCATATTTTCTACATATGGGGAACAGTCTGCATTCTCCCTGGTTTTAAAGTCATCTCCAGGAGCCTTTCCACCGTTGTACACTGTGTTCATATAATTTTTTCTTTAATGTCATTTCCCCTTCCTGGACGATTAAACGTTATCTAATCTACTGTAATTCTAGGCCTTCAAGAGTTTCCGCGTGCAGTACGAGATGAAGAAGAAGCAGACTGAGCCGCTCCTGCAGCCGGTGCAGAGGGACGGGAAGCTGTCGGTGGACCAGGCTCTGGTCAAACAGGCCTGGGACCGCGTGTCTGTCCGGGTGAGGGTTTAGTCATTCATTGAGACCGGGAGATCATTTGACCGTAGTATTGTTATCGCTATTGATATTACGGGGGGCAGTGGCTCGGGTGGTTGAGCGGGTCATCTAGTCATCGGAATGTTGCCGGTTCGATCACCGGCTCCTCCTGGTATCGTGCTGATGTGTCCTTGAGCAAGGCACGTAACCCCCTAACTGCTCCCCGGGCGCCGCTACATGGCAGCCCACTGCTCCTAGATACATCAGTTACTAGGATGGTAAAATGCAGAGAAATGCATTTTGTTGCCTCAGTACTTGTACTCTGTGCAATCACAATTGGTTGAATCTCTTCTAAAATCCATCGATTTTGGCATGTTGTGATGCACGGTTTACTAGTCTAGCTTATAGGGCTCTGCGTGATAACTGTATTAACTAAATGCAAGTCTGCAGAGGGGATCAACTTGCCAAGTTCCTGTGATATTAGGGAACATTTTTCAGTGTCCCAAAAGTGAAGCTATTTATGTGAAACATTCTTGCATCTTTTTGACAAATTTAAATAAATCCATAAAAACAAGATCTTAGTTTAAAATGCGCCTATATTCTGAACTACTGTAAACTACAGCATAACTACAATAAAAAGTAAATTTCCCCCAAAATAGCTGGAGTATCCTATAATTATGATTATTTATTATTATACAAAATATAAGATATGACCCTAAATATTAGATATGACCTAAATTTGGCACAACATCGGGTGTTAAATATTAAAGGGACACTTTCGGTCTGATTATATACTTATTCTTTTACATTTATCACCGTATAATGTAGTTCAATATGATAAATCTAAATTGTATGGTTTCATTTGGAATTTTCAGTTCATAAGTTGATATCGTGGAAAATGGTGGTGATGAAACATTTTCCCTTGTTACGCAACCCCAGTATTTGTAATCATTTGCCTAATGAAATGAGAGTAAAATAATGCAAATGCTTGCAATTTGGGTCGTTAATTCGCCAGGAACTAACATAACAGATTATACAGCGCTGGTTATGACGAGACAAGCCCAACCCAGCGTTTCCCTCTTTATTGGCAGAGATTAAGTGTTCAGTGGTGCGACACAGCCTTTCAACCAGACATTATTTGGAGGCGAGCGCAGAGGGAACACAGTGAGCTTTTGTTAAGCGGGCCGGCTGATCCTCTGGACACCACGGCCCATCTAGACTGCCATGACACTCTGTCGCGGGCAGAACGCTTCGGGGCAGGGGGAGAGCTGCTTCAACCGGCGTGGCTCCCTCTCTGGCGAAACCCTGCCTTGAATGTGCAGCGTGGGTTCTGACGGGTGTCTGTCGCAGCTGCTGGACTGGCACATCCACCTGGACAAGTCCCTGCCGGGTCCCCTGGGGGTGATGGGGGCCTGGCTGCACCGGGCAGAGATCGCGCTGAGGGAGGAGATCCCCATCCAGCAGGCTCACGAGGAGACGGCCAACGTCATTCACAGGAAGCTGGAGCAGCATAAGGTAGACATGCTGCCACATGCAAGGTTTTAATTAGCACCCCTGCAGCCTAAAAGGTCCCTGTTCCTCTTCATTCCTGCAACGATGATCATTACTATTATTATGGATTGACTTCTATTCATGTAAATCACTGTCTGTATTAAAGGTACTATAAAATCATGTTAATTATTAGTATTCTTTAGAGCGGAGGGGGCTGTGCACTTAGTGTTGAAGTGACAATAGTACAAAGATTCAAGAGGTGTATTTATATATATAATATAATATTTATGATTTATAATATCATATGTGTTTATGCTGCAGGAGGTGTTGAAGAATTTGGAGTCGCACCGCCAGACCTTCCACCAGATTCACAGAGACAGATCTGTGAACGGGGTCCCGGTGCCCCCTGAGCAGCTCCAAGACATGGCCGAACGGTGAGTCCTCCGCTGCACCGCCAGATGAAGCCCGTGGAGGGGAAGCCGGTAGTAATCAAAGGGAGCGATCGAAGAAGCTGCGATCACGTCCTTCCATCCACGCCCTTCACCCTAATGCTATAACTTTGTATTGTTCCGGACAAGGGTTTAGCCCCGCATCATGGAGACCGACATTATTGGAGACAAGTGTCCTGCCTTGCAGTGACAAAGTGGAAAAAGCTCCATGCGGATATTTTGGGTTCTACCGTATTTTGTGAATTAAAAGGAAAGTGTGGAATTCGTGGCTGACGGTCGTTTACTGCCCGCAGGTTCAACTTCGTGTCGACGTCGTCTCACGCGCACTTGATCAAGCTGGAGTTCTGGGAGATGAAGTACCGCCTGATGGCGTTCCTGATGCTGGCCGAGTCTAAACTGAAGACCTGGATCATCAAATATGGCCGCCGGGACTCCGTTCATCTCCTGTTGGAGAGCTACGTCGTGAGTTGGACGCTCTGCCTGTTTCCGGTGTTACAGGGAGTGCACTGCGAGGGCTTTATCAATCTGTATTTTATCTCTGCTTTCCAGTCATTCATCGAAGGCTACCAGTTCTTTGAACAGTACGAGATGACATTCAAAGCACTTAGGCAAGCGGCGGAGGTGTATGTAAAGTCAGATAGTTCAGGTAAGACATTTTGACTTTTAAAATCCTATTTGATTTAGTTTGATTGATTCATTTGATTTTCTTTTTTTTGTTGTTTGTTTGCTCGGAGTTAACAATCTTAATGATCAATTTCATGTTATAGGCTCTAAGACCTGTAACAGAGGTAAGGCCAAAAATACTGTGCAAGACATTTCAATTGAATGTATGGAAGGAATGCTCTTGCCTTGATTGGTGGTGTTCTGGTGGTTCTTGGTTGATTTATGGATCGATCGATTGATTGATTGATTAACTCTTTGATTGATTCTCTGCCTGCCGCCTTGGCTATTTCCTAAAAATAAATGGGTTTTACTTCCTAAGAAACAATCTGTCACTGTTACCATTATGCATGATGTGTTAACATTATTGACATTAGTTGGAATGCCATTTTTTTTAATCATGATATCTTTCTCTGATCAACGGGAAAATATCAGTCACAACACCAAATTACAGGACGTGACTCGACTGATCCACTTACTCTACACTCTCTGGGGCCGATTCAGAAAAGGATTGCGCGGCTTTTGCGGCCACTTAACCCCCGCGAATAAGACAAAAAGCAACCGTGTAACTCTCAAAGCACCTGCAAAGGGTGAAATGCACGCCTAACTGCGCTGCCACGCAAATAGCGCCTCGGCGCCCGGCACTATTTGCACCTATTTAAATGAGGTAATATGCATGGGTTTGCCCCAAAATTGGCCCCTTTCTACGCGTATAAGAAAAAAAGTGCAATTCTCTAACACCAGTGCTAATAGCCACACGCAGTTACAGTGAAAATATTTTAAAGCATTTTCAGAGAGTTGGTGGTAACTGAAGCGCAAAAAAGGGTGGTATTGTGTGATTTTTTTTCTTTTGTCCTCCGCTTCAAATCATGCAGGCCCATCGCATTGGGGTGCAGTGCACCCCCCATCTGTACCCAAATGCGTAACGGTGAGGGAGCAACAGAGCGGCGCGCTCGCTGCTCCGATCGCTCACTCGACCTTACACATTTCGGCTTTCCCCGTTCCCCGTTTTTCAAACAAAAAAAATAAAAACAGTGTGTTTTTATATTTGGATTGATTTAATTTCCCCTGTTTCCCACTGTAACTGGACGAAACAAAAAAAAAAAGCCCCCTGCGTCCCGTGCCGCATCCGCAGAGCCATTGATATTCGTTTTTCACCTTCTCTCTGCCATTTATACTTTTCAGATTGCGCTCAGCTGCAAAACATAATGGCTGTGTTTGCGCTGTCATATCAAGCAGTGCAATATCTTTTGTGAATGGGACGTTGAGACGGGGCGGACGGCGGGTGCAATGGACACGCAACTCATGGCGCCATTAGCGGCCGCAATTCATTCTGTGGGAATCCGCCGCTCTGTTTCCAGTGGACGAAGCCGAGGGGGTGAGCAAGTTCCTCAGCGACACCGCGGCTCAGTGGAGGAACCTGTCGGTGGAGGTGCGCAGCGTCCGCAGCATGCTGGAGGAGGTCATCACCAACTGGGAGAAGTACAGCAGCACGGTGGCCGCCTTGCAGGCCTGGCTGGAGGACGGCGAGCAGATGCTGAACCAGTCGGAGAATGCCAAGCGTGTAGGTGTAATGAGGGCTGTGACGATAACCGCATTACCGCAGTACGGTCGTCGTGGGATTGAGCTCATTTTTTTAATATATATATATATATATATATATATATATATATATATATATATATATATATATAGTATATACAGTGTTTATATATATATACATTTTAACATCTATTTATTATTTATTAATTTGTTTGTTTGTCTATCCATCCATCCATCCATCCATCCATCCATCCATCTATCTATCTATCTATCTATCTATCTATCTATCTATCTATCTATCTATCTATCTATCTATCTATCTATCTATCTATCTATCTATCTATCTATCTATCTATCTATCTATCTATCTATCTATCTATCTATCTATCTATCTATCTATCTATCTATCTATCTGTCTGTCTGTCTGTCTGTCTGTCTGTCTGTCTGTCTGTCTGTCTGTCTGTCTGTCTGTCTGTCTGTCTGTCTGTCTGTCTGTCTGTCTGTCTGTCTGTCTGTCTGTCTGTCTGTCTGTCTGTCTGTCTGTCTGTCTGTTGGTATATCTTCTTTTTTGCTGGTGAAAGTTAGTGCATATGGTGCGTGACATGAAATATAAACACAATAATCATTGTTTAGTTTTCATCATTCGCTGTCTTTCATCCTATGTTCAAGGGCTTCTGGAAAAACTTTGCGCGCGAGGGGGGCGGGACAGTCCGTGAAACATATTATATTTCTATATTTTAAATAGTTTATTTTGTGTACCCCGACTCAGAACTGTGTCCGTCGAATCGGATTCGGCTGTTCAATGCGAATATATGACTATTCGGCGGGGGGGGCACGGTGGAATTTGTAATTCCTCATTGAAACGTTTTCGCTGTGCATTTTGTAAGCTTCTATCTGTTTTATCCTGTTAGTGTAATGCACGCTGACTAGGAAACAAACACGTTCAAAATCAAGTTATACGTGACGCTGAAAGAACACTGTGCCCTCGAGAGGAACTGTGAGATACTGCATTCACAACTGCACCACCCCTGGCCCCTCTCATCCAGATTCTGCAAACGTTTTGATCTTTCAAGGGACATGTGGTTGTCGAACCCCTTTTGTGCTGGGTTTCGAAGAAACATTTGAGTAAATTCATCTTTTCAACTGAATTTCAACGACCTTGTTGTCACCGGCAAGTATTCCCGGCGGGGTTGGGATAACGGCAACTGTTGTTTGCCCCGTTGGCTGAATGAATTGAAATGTAACTACATCTAAATGGAGACGACCTGGCAAAGCCACATCTACGTATGAATTCTAGATCCGAAATATTTCCTTTCCCTCAGGATTTTTTCCGGAACCTCTCCCACTGGATCCAGCAGCACATGGACATGAACGACGCCGGGAACTTCCTCATCGAGACCTGCGACGAGACTGTCTCGCGAGACCTGAAGCAGCAGCTCCTCCTCCTCAACGGCAGGTGGAGGGAGCTGTTCGTCAAAGTCAAACACGTGAGTGTCCACCGCGCCGCGCCCTCCTCGCCGCGCCGCCGCCAAATTAGATCCGCCCGCCACGGCCCGCGTCGAGCGCTTCGGCGCCGGACGCTGAAGCGCTTGACGCGCCCGCGCACCTGGTTCCCTTTCGCAGTACGCCCGGGCGGACGAGGTGGACAAGCTGAGGCAGGACTTCCACGAGGGCGTCAACGCCTTGAAGCTCTTCATGGACGCCACCAACAAGAAGATGACCGCGCCCGTCCAAGCGTCCTTCCTCAACGTCCGCACGTTCGTCCAGGACGTGGAGGTAAGGAGACGCGGGGGCGGAATGGTTCGCCACGGGAAATTACTTGGCGAGCTCAAGTTTTCCATAAACAAGATATAGAATGGTTATCAGCATTCCAGTTTCCTTTTTTTTTTTTTGTCACAAATCCCAGCTGTATGGAGTGCTCCGTGTCAGTAACGCCATGTTATGTCGTCCCCCGAATCCACGCTCACATCTCTGTATCGGCTTAAATTCGACTGCACTACCGCTATCGGGGCGTCGGGTCTGATACGGTGCTCACATCTTACCAAAACCTGATACACAACGTGACATGGTTGCATTGAGTCCCCAATTTTTTGGAACTCTAAATTCAGCTGTGAAATGAGTGGTTTCACGACAGTATCATACGCTGTATCATACATACTCTAACATGTTCTTACTTGCTGTATCCCTGTATCATTCTCTGAGCCTGCGTCAGCCCCCCCCCCCCTTGGGAATCAATGAAGTTATCGTTTCAAATTTCAAATTTCGATAGCCTCACCCCGTGTTGGCGAGGGTGAGCGCTCATCACCGGAAGAAAGGGGGCGCTGTATGTTTTGTCGCCTGGGAGCGCCCGCCGTCAGCTTCCGCTCTGCTCTGTCGCGAAGGAAATCAAGCACAAGGTGCCGGCGATGGAGGCGGCGTGCAAGGCGGCCGGTCGCACCACTCAGCTACTCACCAAGGACACGCCCCAGGAAGAGGTGTCGCAGATGCTGGCCGTGATGGCGTCCATCAAGGAGCAGCTGAGCGCGGTACGTCCGCGTCCTGCGACGCTCAAACTGTGGCGTGGTGTAGGGGCTGTGGCACGAGGCTCCCGTGGCACCACGGTCCGGGGTGCTGCTCCTTGAACGTTTGATGGGGGATTGGTATAAAGGCCGATCACAAGAACCGATCAGACGATTTCTCTTTCCCGTTCTGCACTGCACTATTTCCAAAAGACACGAGTTAAACAAATCTACTGATTTTGGAGGATGAAACTGATCCCTTTTTTGGCATCGATCCTATTGACGCCAGAATGGATTTTCAAAACGAGGCGTAGTATCGGTATTGATACCTTTTGGTATCGATCCGCCCAAGCCTATTAAGGAGGTGCTCCTTCGACCTGGCCCAGGACATATTTGCGTTTACACTGCTAAAAGAATGTGGATTTATGTGACCACCTCCGTATGCGGTCTAAGTGATCGGCTCTCAAACCGCGTTGTGGACGCGTTGGGTATGTTTACACCTGACATCAGAGCTGTCCACTTGTGATTGGATCACAAAAGAGGCATGTTAGTCAGGTTTAAATAAATCCAAACCTCTGCCCCTTATGCTTAAGATTGAGTGGGATATGTTGCACATGTTGCCTGACAATAAATAAACAGTTGTCACTTCATGATACTTTCTCATCTCTTAATTGTAATATTTAATATACAATGTTGTTAAGAATAGTTAATTAAATAAATATGCAACGCTACACGATAAAAAGAAGGCTTAGAATAGACCCCTTGATCGGTTTCGGCCAATACTGCTTCCAGCAACCAGTGATCGGTGATCTGCCCCAAAAACCCTGATCGGACCAGCCTTATAAACTACAGTATAAACTGTATATTGACTTTATACTGTGTATATATGCTTGGCAATACCATTCTAGCTTGTTTAAAATCAATATTTTACAAAGTCCCTTATGGTTATTGCCTAAACGGCATCACATTATTAATATTGGGGCTTTTGGTCAAATATAGTCGATATTTCCTCTCTTCTCCAATCAGATCAGAGAAAGATGTCTGCCGCTGCTCCGCGAGTCCCAGTCCCTCCTGCCTCCACTGGAGGAGATGGAGAAGAACATCACGGGCTTCTACCAGGCTCTGGAGAAGGCCAGCCGCATCACCAGCACCAAAGACTCGGAGGGACCCGCCGATTTCAAACACAAATGCCAGGTGTGTCTTTTCAGATGTCAGTTGTGATGTCCTGTATAAATCCCATATTCTAAATTGGATTTCATGTCCATGTCAAATTCTTTCTTAGAACATGCGTATTTAAAAGCTGTATTAGATGAATGAACCATATTGCGAAAAAATAACAGAACCTCAAGGTACTAATGAAAAGACTCCTATTGCTGATGTTAAAAACCTGCAGGAGCTGGTGACCTTCACGCACAGCTGCAAGAAGTGTCTGACGGTGATCGAGAGGAACCACCAGAGCATCCAGAAGACCCTGGACGGCAGCAAGACCCTGCAGCACGTGGACCTGGCCCTTCTCCAGAAAAGAGTGTCGGACCTGCAAGCCTCTTCACAGGTGCATTATGAAAGTCTAGCCCTGCAATGTCTCCCCCTCTTGGAGGAGTAATGATGATTAGTTGTTTATGGATCAAAACATGGTAAGAGGGTTCTCCTAAGAGGGGGATCGGTGGCGGTGCTGTGTAAAAACTGTGCTCTGGTCATCCCACATGTCGTCCACAGGACAGAGTTATTGCAGTTCTTAATGGTTAAAGAATGAATAAAGAGTTGACTTTGCAGTTTGAGAAGTTGAACTCAACTCGTAGACTAACTCTGTCCTGGATGCAATGGAACAAATGCTCTGACAGCACAGGTGGAAAAAAACAAACAAACAAACAAACAAACAAACAAACAAACAAAAAAGAACACTACAAAGTCGGTCCTTACATTTGCGTTTACTCCCTTGTGTAATGTCATTTTTCCTCATCGACTAACCTCTGTTAGGAATGAAGAGCACACAATGTGTTCTCATAAGAAATGTGTTCTTATATTTCACACCTTATATTCCTCATTTAAACGCATTTATTCCATGACATAGACGATGTTCATAAAGGTGCCTGCACGAGAATTTGTGCATTTTGACATTGCTCATTTGGATTGCTATGAACATGATTTAGGATCATGGGTAATAATAATAATTATGATATTAATAATCACATTTATTTTATATGAATATTGAATTATTAATAAAGAAATACTTACTGTGCAGGTGTTCTACCCCGCTCTAATAATGCAGTGTGCTGCGACTTTGAATATTACATTTAGATTGTCGGACATAAAGATGTTTTCTTTCTTCTTCAGGCTATGTTCAAGGAGTCCACGGAGTGGAGGAAGCACGTGGAGGCCAACAGCAGCCTCGTGAAGAGGTTTGACGAGTCCCGCGTGGAGCTGGAGAAGGTTCTCGACGGAGAGAGGAAACCCAGAAGAGCTGCTCAAGAAACACACGGTGAGAGGAAAGAGGAGGTCGTGATGTCGTTGCTCCGCCTTTTTAATCAAACTGACACTATCCGCCGGCATGGAAGGCTGTGTCAGGCCCATCCTGTCATTCTCTGTGCTATGAAATGTGCTCAGAACACATTTCAGCACCATTTCAAATTAGAAACATAAGATGAGACAAAGGTACTTTATTAATCCACAATGGGAAATTCCAGTGTTGCAGCAGCAATGACATACATGACAAAACACACATAATTTTCAAAAACACACGTTTTTTAATCAATTATATATATATATATATATATATATATATATATATATATATATATATATACTGTATATACCGTATATATACACATATACTGTATATATACATACATATATACACATACACATACACACATACATATATACAGATGCACACACATATACATATGTGTATATCCATATACATATAAAGTAACAAAATGTATAAAAAATATAAATAATAATAATATAAATAAATAGAATTAAATTGAATTTAACTTGTGAAAGGTAAAGCTTAAGAGCAGAAGTTAAATGTAAAGTAAAAATGTGCCTTGTGCATTCAGAGGAGGGTTTTCCTCTCCTGGCAGAGAGGTGAGTCATTGTAGGTGGCAATTGCGGTGGGCGAAGATGTGGCAAATATTTGACAATCACTCAATTTATATAATTTTTTTATTCTTTTGTGTCCAGGAGTTCTTTGGTCAGTTGGACCAACGCGTCTTAAATGCGTTCCTCAAGGCCTGCGATGAGCTGACGGACATTCTACCCGAGCAGGAACAACAGTCCCTGCAGGAGACGGTCAGGAAGCTGCACAAGCACTGGAAGGTTGGTCCCAGGCCTGATAATATGATTACACAACTATAAATAGTAATACATTCACAATGGAAATACTGTAATTGGTAATCGAATCAAGGCTCAATGTTGGAACACGTGTCAAAGGATATCACATGTTGTATTGCTGTTGTTTTATGTGTTTGTCTGGCATCCTTGGCATTCATAATAATAATAATAATAATAATAATAATTGATAACAATAATAATAAGAATAATAAGAATAATAATTGGTAAGTAATAAAGAATAATATGAATATAGATATATTCTATTTTATTTCGCTATTTCAATAATACAAAAATACTGACTAATAGTTAAATCAAAACGAGTGTGACTAATTTATAATTCAAAGTACTAATTTCTTTGGATTTGTTGGCTTTACCTTACAGAGCAGTGTATAGTGACACAACACTATTATAGCTCTGGCTATAAAACCTGTACCATGTACCCGCGTTTCCCCAGGATGTTCAGACCGACGCCCCATTTCACCTCGTGCATCTGAAGGTGGAGGTGGAGAGGAGCAAGCTGATGGTGTCCCTGCAGGAGTGCCAGGCAGAGGTGACAAGGGAGAATCGCCAGCTGGCAGGCATGGGGAGCGAGAGACTCACCAAGGAGCACAGGGTGAGTCCGGAGGGGCCGGCAGGGTGCCCTGGAGCAAGGCATCAACTGAGTGCTGGCAGGGTTTCAGTTCTCTGTGCAAGGGTTGATCGTAAAGCAATGCACAGCATGTGGGGTTAACATCAAGAAAATGGTTATTTCTAAACTTGATGAATTGATCATTTAAAACAGGGGTTCCCCTAGGGGTCCTCAAAGGAATTGCAGAGGGAAAAAAAATATATATTTTTAATGTTTTTAATAAACCTTTTTTGTGTTTGTTTTATTTTTGTGTTTAAATTTACAAAATATATTTACTCAACTTTTCTAATGATCGTGAGTGAGTTATGCGATTTTCAACTTAAACTGTCAGTTTAAGTAAAATGTTAAACCTACAAATGTTATAATCTACCTATTATTGGCAGATAATGTGTTAACGTATACAACTACTTTTAACAGGGGTCGTCATCCAGAGCTTAGTCTTCTAAAGGGCTTTGCCATGAAACAGTTTGGAATTGGATTGTTCAATTAGTAAAGGACATCAAGATACGCGTACTAAGTTACTTTACTTTTACTGAAAAAGTAACACGATGTGTTAATATTGTGATCTGAATGCCCACCACCGAGAATTATTTTCTTCACTTTATGGGACCGAAGAAATGCCGTTGTTTTCCCTTCAGGGGTTCTTTCGGGAAAAAGGACACCAGGCCATCTGTGAGAAGAGGCTGCAGCTGATGGAGGAACTCTGTCAAAAGCTTCCCGATTCGGACCCCGCCCACCAGACCCTGGAAGCAGCCCGGCAGACCTTCTCCGAGGTCCAGGAGGAGATAGAAAACACACACCAAAAACTGATGCAGCACCAGGATAAATGGAAGGAGTACAACTCAAGGTGCAATACACTACCCGATAGGACTGGGCCATAGGGATGTTTTTTTATTTATTTATCATGGTTAACATTGGGAATTTAGATATATCACGATGTTTCCCTATGAATTGGATGAACGAAGTACAGTAATTGCGATTTAATTTATTTATATAATAGCCTTTAATAGGAACAAGTAACACTGGTGAACGTTTTATAATGCAGAGGTGACGATCCCATATTTCGACTGCCGGAATGGGATGAACAAAGTCAATCTAATTACAAATAAAGTGATAAAGTCTTGTTTTGGAGCCACCCTGTGATAGTGCCTTGATTATCATATTATCACGTGTCATATGTCTTGATTTGATAACGACCTTTAACGTGCTGCACCGTTCCCCCCGACGTTCCTTCCACAAATCCTTCTCAATCTAATCTCAAGTGGAATTGTTTCTGTTTGTATAACCAGGTACGCCGTGCTGTCCTGCTGGCTCATATCTAAGGAGAGCCAACTCCGGCTGCTCAGGAACCGGGCCAACGACCCCAACAAGTACGGGCAGGTGAAGGCCACCATAACGGTAAGGAGGTCTAATAACAGTCCTCCCTCATACAATAAATAAACAATAAAATAAACAACATAAATAATAAACAAATAAACAAATAAACATACAACAAATAAAAAATATATATTTTTGGAGGGTCCAAAAATATATATGCACCGGGGCCGATCACCATTATGTCACACCACTGAATAGGACACTGGTTCCTGTGAATATGAGGATTCCTGTGCACGTCAGCTACTTTTATTACAGTATGTCACAGAGCACGAAGGGAGCTCCACGTGGATTATTTAGATTTAAAGCTATTACATGCTTTTAATTGAAAATATATAATATAAATGAATATACTGTATCAGTGTTAGAAATGGCCTACGACCCTGGTGGGACCCAGGTTAAGAATGCCTGCGCCAGTCTCTACAGGACAGCACAGTGTCACCTACCCATCACAGGGGCGGAGTCTTTTAACCGGACTGGCTTTGTCGTCGTTGCTTTCAGGAGCTGAGGAGCGATGCGGAGCTGCAGGAGGGAAACCTCGGTTGGCTTAAGGCCCGTGTGGCCGTGCTGATTGAGATCTGTGCTGACAGCGATGCCCAGAGGCACGGGGGGGCGCTGAGCAAGCTCTCGGCTGATTTTAAGGGCCTTCTCGCCTCTCTCTCGGAGGTAGGTGAAATCCCCGGGATGTTTTATGCAGGCGAAACGCCTCCAGGAGAACCGCTGAGGTTACGTTCTGTTCAGGACATGTATATTAAATATTGCTTTTACTTCCGATCATGCTCGCTGTTTGTCAGACTTATTAAAGTGAACTCGGCTGAGGGAATACCACACAAGGCTTAGACGTTCATTGGCTCTTATAAATAAAGTAGCTCCTCTTTTGCATTGGCAAACTGACTCAAGACAGATCAATAAATAATTACTAGACAAGGCATGTGATGATTCTGAAAAAATCTCATTAAAGGAGCTCCGTAATATGACATGGGTGAGCACTCTTAGATGGAAGTATAGTTTTCACGGGACAGCACAGTACTGCACTCTGGATACCTTTCACACCTATCTACCTTTCAGGACGCATTCATTTATTTTTCTATCGTTTGTTTCCTTTCACGTCTGTTCCACCTCCCAGGCAGAGAAGATGTTGCTGGCGGTGGGAGACTGTGTGCAGTTCAGGGAGGAGGTGCGTGGCACTCTGGAGGAACTGGTCCAGGGTCAGAAGGAGGCGCAGGCTGAGGTGGCCAGCATACTGGACTGCCAGACTGTCAGGGAGGCCCAGCAACTCCTCCTGGTCCACCAGGTGGGAAGCTGTTTATCATGATTCTAGATATTCAATTATAGATATACAGTAAATTCGAGATATTAATTCACTTCTATACTGCTATCTTATCACACTATAGATACAATTATTTTATATATCTTATATTATGTTTTTCCAATACGTCTATACATATATTATGTTATACCGGCATATTATACCATATGAAAAATATATAGAATTCTAAAGTCATAATCAACCATTTTCAAAACGTCACGTGCTTCCACAGCAACTGCTGAAGCGCTTGAAGCTGAAGAGGAAGGACGTCCAGCAGCTGATCACCAGGGGTCAGCAGCTCCAGGCCGAGGAGGGTCTGGGCGAGACCTTACAGCAGGACCTGCAGAGTTTGGAGAACACGCTCAGCAAGATGGAGCAGAGCATGGATTCCCAGGAGCAAAGCGTGGAGGTCGGTCGCTGCAGGGACGCAAACCTCCAACCTGCACGGCTGGTTGCATGTCAAAGTGGTGATCTGTCAGATTACCGGGTTTTGTCTCGAAAATCCAATATTGGGTATTTATTATTTAGTTAGCTGGCACTTTATAAGAAAAAGCCATTCAATGTGCAGTTTTTGGCGTCATGCGTGTGCTCCTCTATGTGCTAGTTGTGCATTGTGATTGGCAGGCTGCACCAAAATGTTATCCACCCAACACAAGCATCCTCATGGATTACCACTTTAATGCTATCTTCAGGTCACGCTGGCGGCCTGGCAGGAGTTTGACAGCCAGCAGGAGGCCGTGCGGGAGTTTGTCGGCAAGGCTTGCACCGCGCTGGAGAGAGACCTCAACTTCAGCAGCCCAGAGAGCCTGGCGGTTGAGCTCGACCAAGCACGAGTGAGCAACGCTTGGCCTTACTGGATGGGCTTACTTCAAACGAGTGCGGGGCGATATTGACAAATCTACGTCGTATCGGTGTATTTTTTGGGATGGATATTATAACGATGTATCTCCCAGCACTACTTCAGACATAATGTTTTTTGTGATTCCTCGCTAGAATAATACATGTGTACAATTTAGAAAGCAATGAAATTGGTTCAACAGGTGATGCTGAGGCAGTGTGAAGCGGAGGCCTCCCATATGAACATCTTGCTGAAGAGGGCGGCGGAAATCCAACTCGGCCCCAAGAACAAGAGCGTGCTCCTGGACCAAGCTCGCTCCCTCAGCGAGCGAGTGGACAACGTGGAGAGGGGCCTGAAAGAAGAGTAAGGCCCCTGAGTTTACATTAAGCTATGCTCACACATGGTAAAGTACGGCCCCGTACCTCTAGGGGTGCAGCGGCTCTCCAACTCTAATGGCTGCTGTGCTGTTCCAGTGTCAGGGCCCTTGAAGGAATGAAAGTCCAGTGGGACCAGTTTGGGAGTGTGTTTGAGGCCTTCTCCGCCTGGATATCTGACAAGGAGAAACAGCTGGATCCCCTGAAGAGTTCTGCTGCGTCTCTCGAGCAGCAGATCAACACGGTGAAGGTACCGTATGTGAGCCGGCTTGGCTGCGTGCACCCCTGTCAGCGATGCACCCATACCGCTCTGATTCCGAAACTTTGAGTTTGATTCCTTAACTGTAAATATTGGCTGATACAGGGTAACAAACAGAACCGTTTCTGTCGGTACAGTACAAACTTAGACTTTCAGTGTGGGGTCAATATAATCTAATCATTAGCATAAATTATTTTATTATGGGGTTTTTTTTGTGTAAAAAAAAAAACGTTTCTTTCTGATATTGTTGAAAAAGTTGGAAGTGTTGAAAATGACAGTGCCATGTCGCACTAAAATGCTAATTCAAACAGTTTGGATAAATAGCAAAAAAAAAGAAAAAATGGCTTTAAGAAGGAAAGTATTTACAAAAATAAGAACATCTTCCAAAAAAAAATGGGAAAAGTAAGCAGAGGAGATCTACAAAATTTGCGGTAAAGTAAGCAGAGTTAGCTGAATTGAAGGTGCAAAGTGCACGTGAATGTAAACATGGAAATACTTGTCGCTCTGTGTATCAGGGTTTTGCGGTGGGGATGTTCTTTGATAACTCTCCGCCTCTCACTCTCTCTTTGCCGTCCAGGCTGTGGGCACAGAGCTCGAGGAACGTGAGGAGACCGTACCCCGGCTGGAGGCGGACTCCCAGGCGCTGGCCCAGTTTGTGTCTTCGGGAGAGGCGGCTCGCATCAGGGCCCGGCTGACCCAGATCGGCAGGTACTGGGAGGAGCTGAAGGAGAGCGTCCAGCAGCTGGGAGGGCAGCTGCAGGAAAGCTTCTCCCACCAGAGGAGGTTCCACAGCAGCCTGGAAGAGGTACAGGGGGCAGCAGGAAGAGATAACAAAAAAAAAAAAAGATAATGTAAAATAAAAAAGAGAAATAAAAAAGAGATAAACATTGTAGTCTCATGATATTATCATGAGAATACAATGCATACGTAGGGAATCAGCAGGGCATTAAAAAAAGGTGAAGATTTTAGCAAAACTTGAAAATCTTGAAATATAGAACTTGAAATTCTATTATTATTATTGTGTATTGTTTTAATTGTGTTCAAAAGACTGCAATACGATTTTAGTGGGTATTAAATGTTATGCTTCTAAAAAAAATGGTACACAGTGGTTAAATGCATCATCCATGATATGATACCTGCAGGTACCTGTGTATACAGTGAGTTTCATTTTTTAACATCTATCTTTTCAGGCAGAAGCAGCTCTTGGGGAGCTCCGTCCAAAACTGGAGCTTCCCATCAAATCATGTTCCTCCTCATCAAACACCTACAAAGCTCTTCAGAGCCACATGGTATTTCCCTCATTTTTCACCGCACAATACTTACACGTAGTATTTGGTAGGAAAACTCGAGTAGCCCCCGTCCCCTCTCATGTGATTTCACCCTCACCGGTGATGTGTTGTGACCGCCGTCTCCCCAGGATGTCTATCAGAGTCTGGACAGGCTGAAGGCCACCTTGCTGTCCCTGTCCTCCGGGGCTCGTAGACTCGGCGATAAGGAGCACGCCGAGAGGGCTGTGACCGCGCTGCAAACCAGCTACGACCAAAACATGCGGCGGACGAAGGACAAGCAGAGCACTCTGGAGAACCTGCTGTCCCTTTGGCAAAAGTAAGACCCACAATACAACTTACTCGAAAGGGGAAAAAAAATCGAATTGAGTGTTATTTTTGGGAACGGTATGGTGAGAAACCGACTTTAAAATTGCCTTCCCTAATTCTATTTGAAAAGGGAGTGCTACTGCTTTAACAAATTCAAAGTACAGAATTACCTTAATTGCCGGCGGGACCAGGAGAATTTTCCAAAACCCAACAATGTTACAATTCAAATGACGTAGGACAAGACTTTTTTTACTGAGATGAAAGAAAATTGTATTACCCTGACATTAGTAAAGTAACACAATCTCACACGGACAGCAATCAAAAGCAATATATAAGAAATGCATCGGGGGAGTACACCCTCTGCCTACCCCGCTAAGGCAGTGCCTTGTCTGCTGCTGTGCTTCAGGTATGAAAAGGATCGTTCAAATTGCGTGTCCTGCTTGGAGCGAAGCGAGTCGGCCTCCAAGCCAGAGAGCCACGGTCTCTCCGCCGATAAAGCCAAACTCCACAGTGAGCTACAGGATTTGCAGGTACACAAAGCAAACCAACCGAGCCCGTTGACAAACCTCCTCCGTGTTAATATTACATAAATTACAACAAGGCACTTAAAAAACAACAACAAATATACGCCCCTCCCAGGGTCTGCTGTCGGAGGTGCAGTCCCTTGCGCCTCTGCACGCCGGCCTGGTGTCTTTGGGGACGTCGTTGTATCCCACCGCGCCGGAGGAGGGTGCGCAGCTGCTGAGGGAAGAGTTGGAGGTGCTGCAGGAGAGGCTGAGCTCTCAAAACCAAGCCATCCCCGAGAGGTGAGACGGGCTCTTCATTCACAGCGCTCCAAAAGTGTCCATTCACACTGCCTTAAATCTGCAAGGATCGTGAGCTGTTTGGTTTGGTTTAGTCAAGATACTGACTGTGGATTAATGGATGAACATCTTTTAGTATCGCGGTTCAGACAGTCCCACACATGAGGTTTTTTTTCTGGATTTTGACGTCCCGGACGACCTTTCTGCCCAGAATCAAGGAGCTTCAGAGCCACCTCTTGGAGATGGAGCAGTTTGACCAGTCTCTGGCCAAGTTCTCCCAGAGGGGCGAAGCCATGCTCTCCACCCTCCACTCTGCCTCGCAAATCAGCATCGCCAACTTGCCACCAGCTGTGACCCAAATAAAGGCGAGTTCCACTGTGATTTATCAATTATTTGGTGGTGATTTGACGGTTGAGTCATCCATTAATCGCATTCGTGCGAGTCTGTATTGAGCCAGCAGATTGTTTCCTGTATGTGACAGGGAGTGGGACCAGAATCTCTGGCAGCCCAGGGCCCAACACTGACTTTTAGAAGTGGTTGGCAACCATGAATCACTTGTTGGTTGCCAAGACTGACAAAACAGTGCATAATAAAATTAATTGAAATGATTTTTCAATTGAGTGACAATTATCCGATATGATTATAATTCATATTTAAATATTCGCACTTGTTTCACCATTTTTGTCAGAGTAAAGCAATACACCATGATAAGTCAGAAGTTTCTAAGCATACAGAGGTATACCGCTTTATTTTTTAAACGTATGAAAAGACAAAAGGGCAACCACACCGCACAAGATGGTTGCCAGTAGCCCAAATCTGGTTGCCTTGGGAAACTGGGCAACCTTTATTGCCGTGTGCTGCAGCTCAAGCACTTAGCCCTGTTCTCTGCATCAGGAGACTTTGGCGGTGCTACAAAAGGAAGCCGGTGTGAGGCAGAGCCTGGATGGGCAGACCGAGCGGCTGTGCAGGACTTGCGAGCCCGGCGACGGGCAGCTCCTCCAGAGCAGACGCGAGAGCTGCCTGCAACCCCACCTGGAGGCGCAGCAGACAGCAGAGCTGCAGCTGGAGTGCCTGGACAGGCTGGAGGCCTTCCTGCAGACCCACAGCATGGCGGCGGGGGTGCTGCGGGGTCTCAGGCAAACCGTGGAGAGTGCCGGGAGCTGGGACCGGGGCCGGGTGGAGGAGCTGCAGCAGGAGCTGGCCACCATCGTCCCCGACATTAGCCAGCTGGAGACTCTGGCGGTAGGCCTGGACAGCAGCCTCTGCAAAGGCCACCTTCACATCGGGGACGGCGGGGGGTCCCGCACCTCGTGCCGCCTGCTGGCTGACGCTCTCAGTGCCGAGCTGGATGCTGTGAGGAGTCTGCTGGGTACAAAGCAGAACGAGGCGGAGGCCCTGGGTGCTCTGTGGGCGTCGTTCAGACAGCGGAAGGAGCAGCTGCTTAAAACAGTGGAGGACATCGAAGAAAAAGCAGACCACCAGAGCCTGAAAGAAACCAGTCTGCTCGCTGTGCAGCAGAGGTAGGATCTGCATCATTACACCTGCATCATTATAAGGCTCCAGAAGGTTTAGATGCATCAAACATAGAGCTGTTGCAATTATTACATAGTTGTTGGATCGCATTCATTTGAGCTTATCCCCGTTGTTTTGTTAAATTGTTCGATTCTAAAGTTATATTTCCACCCAAAGTTAAGTCAATTATAAGCCAATGTTAGAAATGTTATAAAAGATAAAAATTTGAATTGTGTTCATTTCCAACAGTTTGTTTGAGGAAAAATGTCTACATCCATTTTTATGTTGCAATGTTCAACGTCAATATCCCTTTTTCAGAAAGTGGATGGCTGTTATTACACTAATGCAGGCTTATGCTATGACATTGACAACAACATAAATAAAAAATAAATCAGTTTTATTTGCACGAAAAATCCACCGCCACCTCTGTCTCTGTTTACCAGGCTGCGGTTCTTTAACCAGTGCCTCTGTTTGCCAGGCTGCGGTTCTTCAACCAGTGCCTCTGTTTGCCAGGCTGCGGTTCTTTAACCGGTGTCTATGTTTACCAGGCTGCGGTTCTTTAACCAGCTGGAGGATGAGCTGCAGTCCCACCAACATGAGGAGCAGTGGCTGCGGGACAAGGGCCAGCAGCTGGCCCAGAGGGATGCAGAGATGGCTGGGGAGGTGCTGAGGGAAATCAGCCTCCTGGAGACCACGTGGGAGGACACCAAGCGGCTCATCACAGACAGGTACTGTGGGCATCCAAAATAAAAAAAGAGCTGATGCGTTAAAATAAATAGCTGACACAGATGGGAAATAAATCTCACCCAAGGTACAATACAAAGGTCAATAATCAATCAATCAAGGAAGGCCAGTCTAAGCAGACACATAGATGTACTGCACAAGTACCACCCTGTACACAATTCTTCCACCAATGTTATGTATCCAAAATCTTAATGCAGTATGCCATTGATGGAAACTTTTCAGGAGACTCCTATTTCGTCTGTGTGGCTCAAGTGACTGCTATCGATCGCATTGTGTTGAAATGGAAACTGTGAAATGTCTTGTTGTGTTGGACATCTGTAGCTACAAAAAAATGGTGGGACAACGTTTGCATTTCGTTGGAAAAATCATTGCAATGTTTTATTTTTTCAAACAACGTCATCTAAAAGTTTTGAGCGATACATGTCAAGAACGCACTGTTTTGTCTCACAGGCAGGAGCAGTGCGGTGTGCTGGTGGAGCTGATGAGAGAATACCAAAGTCTCAAAACCTCCATCGGCTCCATCATCGAGAGCACGGAGGACGTGGTGGAGATCGACTCCGCACTGAAGGACTACGAAGAAACCAAGAGATCACTTTCCAAGGTCAGAAGAAACGAGTCTTGACTCCTTGCACCTCACCTTGCGGATGGACGACACATCATATTTTTACTGGTTTTCCCTCTGACCGTCTGCAGCACGAGGCGGCGAAGGCAGGCATGGCGGCGAAGCAGCGTGAACTGGACCATTTTTCCAGCAAAGGGAAACAGCTGTTTAGCGAACTGAAGAACGTCCCGGACTGCGATTGTCACCTGATTAAAATGGACATGGAGACACTGGTTGATCAGTGGCTGGATGTAAGTGCACCTCACGCGCAGCAAAACCACTTTTTTTAGTCGTCAGGATTTCCTCTTTTCTTTAGCATGAGCACGCAAACACTTTTCGAACACACCTATAGAGAACCCGTACAAATTCATATATTTTGCATACCCAGTTAAAAGCTTAACTGAAGAAATGCTTCTGCAAGTGCATATCTACATACAGTATCTACTTTTTGGATAGAAATTATATCTGGGCTGTAATAATGTTTTACATTTAATGCCAAAGGAATCAAGAAGGAATCTTCTTCAGTCCTAATTTGTTTCCCTTTAGCAAAAAAAAAAGTTGTTTCTTTTAAATTTTTTTAAATTTAAAACTGTGAACCCTTCACCATGTATGGTACCGAGCCATGAGCCAGTGTATGGTTACACCCCTAAACGTTATTGCTCCATATATCGTCCGGGAGGAGTTTTGCGATATAAGTGCTGAAAAAGGAGACTGTAACATATTCAATAATTTACCTTAAGGTGTCCGAAAAGATCGACAACAACATCGACCTCCTCAGCCAGAGTCTGGCAGCGTGGGATGACGTGCGTCAGATCGGCGAGGACATCGAGAGCTGGACGAGCAGCTGCATGATGGAGCTGAGCGAGAGCCTGAACAACCTGAACGACAGCCAGAAGGTGTCAGACAGGCTCTCTGCCTTACAGGTAAGACATCTTGCACCACGCAGAGGTCTCGGTCAAAGGTATTTGTAAATATATTTCACGGCCTCTTTTGCACTTTTTTAGACTGTGTGCACCCATATTACATTTCACTGCATATATGTATGAAAGTATGTATATGTATGTGACAAATAAAAATCTTGAAAAAATCTTGAATCATAGGGGGCACCGGACAAGGCGCCAGACAATTGCCCTTATTTTCTTAAAAAGACAATTTCCCTTATTTACTCGTGGGCACCTGTGCCTCTGCTCCGCTAGGCTATCAGAGCATATTTGTCAACGTGGGATTTGAAAATAAGGGAAATTGTCCGGCGCCCCAGTGGCCCTAACGGGGTCTCCCCATGCGCAACGGGAGGCGGGCTTGGTATTTTTCCCCTAACTGCCTTCACCGCCTTGTCATGGAATGCTATCAGTATCGTCAACTGCTTTATCATCAGCTGACCAGAGTGGATTTCCTGTATGCATCGGGTATATAAGTATTATGTCCACTGGTGCAAATTGCCTGACTCCAGAGAAATAACATCGGGTCCCTGCACTATTATCCACTACAAATAGTGCACGGACAAAGAGTAAAACAAGGTTTCTTTGACTAAATTCTTGCATTGCACTTTAAAGTTGATGCATTCTATGTATTCTATTTTTTTACTTTATGCATTCTATGTCCTTTTATAGCGTCTTCTTTGGCACTTTGTCCGAAAGCTTTTTATGTTTTATGTAAAGCACTTTGAATTGCCTTGTTTTTGAAATATGCTATATCAATTTACTTACCTTGCCTTGCCCATAGCTTAGAGACCCGTAAATAACTTATTGACTATGTACTAATCCCATACAGAATCTCGCTTGCAAGCAATTGGTTCACACAAAAAAACTCCAGTCCTGATTTACCAGCCATTGTCCCTAATGATGTCCTAAAATAGAATTTTCTTGTGTGTCTGCAGAGGGAAATGGCGACAAAAGAGCAGAAACTCGAGACCCTTCAGGAGAAAGTATCGGAGTTAAAGCAGTACAGTGGAGGTCAGGAGACCCCCGCTAAACTACAGGTGCGAGACTTTTCTGAAGTTGTGTTTTTTTGCAACGCTGTACTTTCAGCGCGGGTTCCAGCGAAATCCTGGAGTAAATCCCAAACGTGATCATCTCGTCAGGTGCTGGACGCCGACCTGCGAAAGAAGATCGGCGGCGTGCGAAAGCTCTGTGAGCAGGCGGCGGGAAACCTGAGGGACTTCAGCTCCCAGAGGAAGCAGCTGGAGGATTACATCTCCCAGATGTCGGAGTGGCTGAAGAGCATGGAGGAATCCCTGGTTTCCTCTCCCGCCGGATTGGATCCCGAGGACATCTGCAGAGTGAAGGTGGAGCAAAAAACACCGCAACGAAACAGATAACCGGCAATTGTCCCGTCTCTTCAGCTCTCTGGCACATTTAGCCCCGGGTCTTATGAAATGACCACAAATTCTGTCAAATATTAAACTGCATATTATGACCAAGCCATGAGCAGCACTGCGATCCCTTCATCCCTTGATCTCAACTAACTACATGAGTTACTCACAATTACTTTACTTGTCTTAACTTAATTAACCAACTAACTAAGCAAACTATATAATTGAAAAAAAAAATTCTATTTTGCGAATGTCAGGACCTCCAGAAGGAGCTCCAGAACCAGCAGGGAAGCATTGACTCCACCAGGGAGAGCCTGAACAACCTGTGCAGGAAGTATCCGTCAGAGGAGCTGGCGGGTCTGGGATCGGGGCTCACCGACCTGATCAAGAGTTACGAGTCAGTGAACCAGCTGTCAGCCAGGACGCTGGCCTCCCTGCAGCACTGTCTGCAGCAACACTTCAACGGTGAGACCCCGGGGCCCGACGTGGCTTAATGTGGAGCGTATATCTGCCGTGTAGCGCAGCACATGGCCCGTTTTGTTTCATATTGAAGGATCATAGTATCTCTCTCTCTCTCTCTCTCTCCCTCTGTTGCTTTTGTCTTCATCAGACCTCGTTCAGGAGTTTCATCGCTGGCTCTCAGAACAGAGGGAGATCGTGAAAGAATGCTCCGACCGATCTGGAGACACCGGCATTGTAGACCGTAAACTTCAGAAAATAAAGGTACTTGCTTACTTGACATAGTGACGATGTACAGTTATAGTGAGATGCATAGCATGCATAGCAGATAGTTTGCCGAAAAGTTGGTAGCAACTCTCTTTATGTATAAAATGTCGATATGCTGTATATTGAAAAAGAATCGTGAGATTCCGCCCGATACACAGCCCTCCGACGAGAAACATACAGCGAGTGACTCCACCACCCGCTAGCCTTAAAAACGTCAGAACGTCGAGCCTTTTGCCCCATAGGGAGCGATGGAGCGGGTGGAGGAGGGAGAGGTGCGTCTCACTCAAGTCTGCGAGGAAGGGGAGAAGCTCCTCCTCCACCTCCCCAAGGCCAGTGCCGGGCAGGTCCAGCAGCACCTCTCCTCCATCCAGCAGGACTGGGACAGCTTCGTGGAGCAGTGCAGGCAGAACCAGCAGATCCTCGAGGACAGCGCGTCGCTCATGAAGGGGTGAGTGTTCCCTGTCCCCATTCGGGGGGATGCACTAAGCATGTCACTCGACAGTTGTCAAAGTCACTTCTGACGCATTTAGACACATTTCTATTTCTTTTTTTTTTTTTTTCCATTCAACAAACTCAAATATCAAGAAATCCGCAGTACGTTCTCAGAGCGCGTGCACAGAGGGCGTAGTTACGACAAGCACACGGGTGGTGGCCTTCAGCGCTGACGTTTACACTCCCTGTAGGTTTGAGGGCCGCCTGAAGAAGCTGAGGTGGTGGCTGGAGCACATGGAGAAGAGAATGACTACAGACCTGCCTGAAGCCAAGCAGCGGGGCTCGGAGAAGGCTTGGCTGGAGCAAGTGGAGGAGTACCAGCAGGAGGTTCTCAAGGAGAGGTGCCAGAAATAATCACTCAACCCCCCCCAACACCACACAACAGAGCTTTTCCATTGTCCAAAGCCGACTTAAGTGCAGGGAAGGAGAGATTTTCCTGAAAATGTGCAATGTTTCATCCATATTCCATCATCACATCGTCACAAAAGTGTGGCTGCCCGCTACTGTTCACCATGTAAACATGCTGTTTCAACTGTTTCCTGGTCAAGCGCATGAGCTGCCAGGAGCAGTACTCTAGAGAGTAGAGGTGTCTACACGCCACGGTTGAGCGGAATATGATAGAATAATCTAGTCAATCGGAATTGCTCTGGGCTTTATTTGGCTCACATATTATCAATACAAGGTTTACATGACAGTTTATATTGGCCCTTTCTCAATCTGCGTTCTTGTCTGTACTTGTGTTATTGTGTACTTGTGAAACGTCATCCGTCCCAGCCCAAGTACTATTCCAATTCAAAGTATGCATCAAGCCAAGTCCAGTCCAAATGCCCGGATGTGGACTTGCTCCGCCCATTTTATCGAGGATGCATTGGTGGTGACTTGTGTGGACTTGGGACAGCCAAGTATCCCAGAATGCATTTCGCAGAATGACCGTCCTGCGTCCTCCCGTCCCCAGGAGTCTGTACTCCCGAGTCGAACTTGCCAAGTCTGAACTACCACGTCCGCAAGTCCGGACTTCGCGTACTTGGTATTGAGAAACAGCCATTGACGCATTCGGAATAAAATGGTGACTTGTGTGTGAATGTTAACACATTGAGTGACTCATATCTACTAACTCATGTCACTGTCGGATGACTCAGGGACTCCTTCGAGCGTCTGTGCCAGGAGGGACAGGCGCTGAATGAGGGCGGACGGGGCGACGGTAGCGAGATGAGGGTGTCGGCCCAGCTGCAGTCGCAGCACCAGGCCCTGCTACGCCGGGTGAGGGAGCGGCTCCGCAGCTGCCAGCTCACCCTGCAGGAGCAGCAGGCCTTCGAAGAGACGCTGCAGGCCACCTGGGCCTGGCTCAGCGGAGTCCAGGACCGCCTGGCTTCGCTCAACAGCACCATTGGCAACAAAGAAACCCTTGAAAAAAGGCTGGGGCTCGTGCAGGTTCGTGATGAATTAGGATTTATTTCCTACTTTGATTAGTATCTTTTGGGTGCGGGGTTTTCATATTGCCATGTTTGCCCTGCAGGATATCCTCCTGATGAAGGGTGAGGGTGAAGTGAAGCTGAACATGACTGTTGGGAAGGGTGAGCAAGTCCTGAAGCACAACAGTGCAGAAGGGCAGGAGGCCATCCGCTCACAACTGCAGAGCCTGAAGGACGCCTGGGCCAACATGCTGATGACCTCCATGAGCTGCCACAGGTAGGAAAACACTGCCCCCTTCAGGCTCTTATGATAACTGCTCCAACATAGTGGAACACAGTCGTGCAACAATGAAGCTAGGGAGCAGGGAATTAAATATTGGGTAGTATTGTATTGTTAGGTCAACACTGCTTTGTCGGTCCCATCTCAGCCCATTAGACCTGTGTATGTATAAGTGTCAAGGATAAGATTCTGGGTAAAAAACCTTCTGGGGTATCCCTTTAACGGCCATTCCGTGCAATTCCACAGCCGTCTGGAGTGGACGGTCGCCCAGTGGAGCAGCTTCCAAAACAGTAAGAGCCAGCTGCAGCAGTGGATGGAAGCCGTGGAGCAGGAGGTGGGGATGGCCCTGCCGCAGCAGCCGGGCCTCAAGGAGAAGGCCTTGCTGCTAGAGCGCCTCAGGGCCGTCCAGGCGGACGTGGAGGCTCATGCGGCGGCACTGTCACGCCTGAGAGAGAAGGCGGTGGAGCTCCACGAGAAAACCGGCGACCCCACCTTTGGGCCAGAGCAGAGGGCCGAACTCAGTGCTCACTTTGCCGATATTTCCACTGTGGTCAAGGTAAATAAGTCCCAGACCTGGGTCATGTACTCTAGTATTAGCACATAGCCTTTAGTTGCTTTACCCCACCTGGTGAAAATGTATTTTCAAATGAGTTCTTTGCACATGGAGCTTGTTGGGTTCTTTGATGAGCCAAAGGGCATCATGTCTGGAACTGATGAGGTCTTCCTGAAGGAGACACATTTTCTGGGAGAAGATTCTTATACCTTCTAAATATTTAAACCTTTGAAAGTCTCCCCAGCAGTATCACTGCCCAGGTGGGCAGCCATATTCATATTTGCATTGGTTATCTTACTGACTAACAAAATATTAACAGACTTTGAAATAAATATTGTTTCTTGATTATTTAAAGGTTTGGCAAAAGACTGTTTATAAAGATTGTTTATTCGGACACTATGCCACTTTTGTGTTGTTCAGTGTGGCATGGGAACAAAGCACATAAGAAAGTAGGAAAAAGTAAACATCACCTAAATAAGTACTTAAGACATAAGTAGTATGTAACTAAGTATTGGTTAAAAAAAGGATTTGGCCAATGATTGCTGGCGCCCCAATATGTTTGCACCCCTCTTGAACGACGGCACCATTCACATACAGTACAGTACAGTACAGTACCACACAGCATGATTATTACATGGTCTATCTCCGCTCCCCAAGGGTAAGGTGCACAACATGGAGGGTATCGTTTCCCAGCACGAGCAGTACCTGGATGCCGTGCGAGACTTCAATGACTGGCTGATATCAGCTAAAGAGGAGCTTCAGCGTTGGTCGGACCTCTCCGGAGACTCAGGCTCTATAAAACGGAAGCTTTCCAAGGTGCAGGTAAGGTGCTCTGAATGACATCACTGGCCCTTGCTTGGCCAGTTGCTGTCTGTCGTAGTCCATGTCCAAAATGCGCAATTCCTCTCGCCCCAAACCAGGAGTTGCTCGACTCCAAACAGCGGGGAAGAGAGCGGCTGAGCCGCGTTCAGAGGTGCGGTGCGGCTGCCAGGGATCACACCGGTTCGGGGGGCTTCGAGGCTGTGGAGCGGGAGGAGGCGGCCCTGCTGTCGTCCTGGGAGCAGTGGGAGCGCGGGGCGCTGCTGAACCGGGCCAGCCTGGAGACGACGCTCTCTCAGATCGCCAGCTCGGAGCAGGAGTTCAACAGCCTGTCGGCACGGCTGGAGCTGGACCTGCAGGATTTCAGCCGTCAGCTGCAGGACTGGCGTCTCACGCTGAACCAGACCGAGGAAAAATGCAGCGCAGAGGAAGCTGTCAAGGGGTGGCAGATTGCAAAGGTGCGTTTTGGTCGGCCATCGGGCTGGGTGAATTATATTCCAGTCTCATCTGTCATGAAGTTGGATTTGAATGCCACTAGAATCAGGCCGACTCAACTGGCGGTCAAAATGTAGCCCAGTTATTATTGCACACTGGTCCTTTGAATACATTTGGCCATTTACTGTAGATACATTCATCAGAAATACTTGTATGACTTAAAGTACCAACAACCCTGTGACTATGCAGAAGCAGTGTATTTTAAGCTTTTTTGCAAATTGATGAAGATAGTTTAAAGTCTATTAGAACAGACCATTCGTAATGAAGTTGGGATAAATGATGCAGATATGCAGTATATATGAACTATCCATGAGCAGAAAATAGTCTGACAGATAACCAGGTGATGGTACTTTTTTTTTTTATATCCATTTAACTTTTCCACCCAGGACACTCTGGAGGGGCTTGTCAAAGCTGAGCCCATGTCTGACAGTCTGAAGACACAGCTTAATGACCTTTGCCGATTCTCCAGAGACCTGGGCACGCAGTCTGAGAGGGTGTCCTCTCTCATCAAGGAGTATAACAGGTGATTGAATTTTGTCGTGTGAAATTAAATGTCCTGGCCCCGTAGTCACATTGGACAAAAACGGAAAATGCATTGTGTATTCTCTGAAATTCTGCAGCAAAGCAAAACAGCAATAAAAAAAACTGTTAATTCCATGAAGGTAAAACAGAATGGTGCTGAGTATAGATTTTACCTATTTTATTTTTATATTGCGCTGCTGAGCATGAGCTTTCTATTAACTTCTAATGTACAAACAGTGATAGAATACAGAGGGAGGTGGAAAGAGGAAGAAAGTCATTGTTCCCCTGCCTCCGTCCAGTCTGAGCCTCCAGGCCTCCAGGGCGTGCCAGGGCAAAGAGAAGACGCTGGAGCAGGGCTTCCGCACGGCCTTCAGAGAGTTCCAGCAGTGGCTGGTCAACGCCAAGATCAACACGGCCAAGTGCTTTGATGTGCCCCAGAACCTCCACGAGGCATCGTCCAGCCTCCAAAAGATCCAGGTGCGCCGCCGGCCGTTCAGTAAAACATAGCAGCCGATTCCATGGAGGTCAACTGAGCTCAGGCTACTGAAGCTCCCGGGGTTGCGCAACCTAGGTTTTCCCCCGCACCAATGGAGACATTTTTTGTATCTCGGAAACTCGTCCAAGGAGTAGAATTTGTCCGGTTGTCTGAAGGAACGTATACGTTGTCTTACAGACACAATGTGTTCCATCTCCCCTCTCCCTGTCCCCAGGAGTTCCTGAACGGTCTGGAGCAAGGCCAGGCCAAGCTGAACGCTGTGGTGGCGAGCGGCGAGCTGCTCACCGGCGTCGCCGCCAAAGACAGGGCCGACGCCGTTCGGGCGAAGATGAACTCAGTCAGAGAGGACTGGAAAAATCTGATGTCCAACCTCCACAACAGAGAGACGAGTTTACAGGTAAACCCCGACGTTCGCATTTGCCTTGAACCCCAGTTAAGCTCAGAACCTCACGTGCTGTTCTGCCCACGGGCTTCCGGTGACTCGAAGCCCGTGGGCAGAACAGCATGTGAGGTTCTGAGCTTAACGTGACATCAGAATCTCGACTTGGCTCAATTATTTGAATCACAATCACCATAATCACATCTCGTGATCCCCCAATGTCTGGTTCAATTTTCTCTCGCTAAGCCTTTTTAAGACCTTGTTATTGGCCCATATTTCCTGTTTAAAGATTGATAAGAAAATGTTGATATCCATTTACTTTATCTTCTCACTGATGAAGGTGCCGCACATGAGCTGCCTCACAACTGGGGGGAAAAAAATCCCACATTGATAGTTCAGTATGTCCCTGTTCAGTATGTCCCTCATTTAGATGCTTAAAAATATCCTGTGTTTTTCAGTTCTAGCAGTGTTGACAGAAGAGCAACAAAGCCTTCGGAACCTAGGGTGACGGGACATTGAATCTGCTTCTTATGTTCTTTCTTTTTTTCTTTTTTTCTTTTATAAAAAAACAAACAAACAAACATTTTTTTATGTTCTTCTTATGTTCTCAGAACCTTATATCCCAGATGAAGGACTTCGAGGCAAGCGCCGAGCCTCTCCAGCACTGGCTCAACGTCACCGAGCAGGCCGTGCAGGAGAGCAGCACGCGGCTCCACGACCTCACGGCCAAGAAGCAGGAGCTGCACAAGCTGCAGGTAACGGTACCAAGGGGGGCTGCCGGCTTGGGACCATGACCACTCCCATGGCGGCCATGTTCACCCGCCACAAAACGCACTCCGGTGCCTCATCATCACCACTCGGCGCTTTAGAGCATCAAGCCACCCGGAGAAATGCTTGGTTAACACAGCTCTCTTGGCGCTGAGTGCACTAACTCGCTGCTCATTTAAGCTTTGCCGACGTTTCTTTTTCCTCATCTTCTGTTACACTTGCCTTTAACACGGCGTAGATCAGATCAGACGATCCTTGTCTAACATTTGTTTAGAGTCAGTCCAGTGCTTATCGATGTCCGTTAAAGCCTCGGACGAGCTTCATCAGCAGCTTCTCCGACCTCAACACTGTCCATCTCTGCTTGTAATATTTGCCTAATATTTGTCCTTCCTTTTTCCTGCCGTGTCGTTGTTTCTCTTGGCTTGCATGCCTCTGTGATAACCTGCTTGTGCTCTTCCAGTCCGTGCTGGAGGAGTTAGCCTCTCAGGAGGTTCAGCTGGGCAGGCTGAAAGAGAAGGCCCAGCTGCTGTGGAACCAACACGCGGCCGGCAAGGGCTTTGTGCACCGCGTTTCTCACCTCTCCGCCCAGTACCTAGCTTTAACCAACACGGCCAAGGTACGGTGAATGTCCGCCGGTGGCAGGTTATCCATGTCTGTCCTTGTTCTCGCTGCCCGAATGACACTTCCAGTACTTTAGAATGCGTGGACCGATGACGGCAAAAATCCCAAGAACCAATGCAAAAAACAACTTGGTGACAACTGCAATGTGATGCTGACAGTGTTCCACGAATGTCACCAATTAACTGAAAAAAAATGAACTCATGACTCATTCATTAGTGATAAAGCTGCCACAGTCACCGTGAAGCGCACCAGAGTACTGCAAACCTCTGTGATGGACGTCGACACGTCATAAAGTCATTCTTAGTACCCCCCACACTACACTGGGTGGAGCTGTTGCGATGACCTAATCTTACTTTCACAGGACAATTCCTGGTAAACAAAATACCTTTCCTCATCATCACCTAAATCGAATCAGGCAGACGCCGCTAACTCGCCCACGAAATTGAATCCTCAGAAGTTGTTTGTGTTTTCCCCAACGGCTCTGTCGCCCCGGCAGGAGAAGGCCTCCCGCATCGACCGCATCGTCACCGAGCACCAGCTGTTCTCTCAGGGCCTAAAGGAGCTGCAGAACTGGGTGTCCGACACCAGCCACATGCTACAGACGTACTGCACCCCCACCGCCGATAAAAACGTTTTAGACAGCAGGATGATCAAACTGGAGGTACGTGCGTGGCAGGAGTTTGGGTAAAGAGGGGGGGGGGGGGGGGGAGAGAGAGCTGCCGCCGCTCCCCCCGCTCCCGCCTATAAGCCCCCATCAGTAAAAAAATCACTCGGCTTCTTGCACCAGGCCTTGCTCACCGCCCGCCAGGAGAAGGAGATCCAGCTGAAGATGCTCATCACCAGGGGAGAGTCGGTTCAGAGAAACACGTCGGCGGAGGGAGTGGCCGCGGTGCAGAACCACATCCAGGACCTCCGGGACTCCTGGGATGCCCTGATCTCTGCCTCCATTCAGTGCAAAAGGTAAGTGTTTTATTGGCTATTGTCATGGCCAGACCCAGAGCGTGTTTTTTGATGAGGGGTGGGTTGAAAATAATGTTACTCAGTACGATTCAGTTTTTTTATTTCTATTTCTGAATGGATTTGAAAAAAATGTACACACAGTGGTGCTGCGCCAGTCGCGGCTAGGCCTTACACCCCTCAAAAGTGGGCGCAGTTTCATCACGGCGGCTCCTTGGCGTATTTTCTTCGTAACCGTCCCGCCTGCGTGCGCTCTTGCCATTTGGCAGCCAACTGGAGGGCTCCCTCTCCCAGTGGACCAGCTACCAGGAGGACGTCCGCCAGTTTGTGGCCTGGGTGGAGCGCATCGAAGAGAGCCTGGACTCCGGTGACAAAGCGTGTTCCGAGATGAGGGACAAGACAGCAAATCTGGGCAAAGCCAAGGTAATGACGTTCCGCCACCTCCTTGCACGGTCAGTCACACACCGCACAAGCATTACTGCACGTGAGATTTTACTTACATACAAAGCATTTGGCCATTTAGACTTGCCGTGAGCGTCACACAAGTACTTGTTTCCACATTTTCACAATAAATCCATATACAGTCCAACCATATACAGTGCTAGGGCGAGGCGGTTGTCGAATATACTGCATATATATTTAAGCACAGTTGATAAAAGGTGGAACCCTGCACACTTTTCAGCTGCTGCATGAGGAAGTGCTCAGCCACAGCGCTGTGCTCGACACCATCAGTCTGAAAAGCGCCAGTATGGCCGAGCACTACGTCGCTCAGCTGGAGCTCCAGGACCTGCAGGAGCGCTACAACGCCGTCAAGGAGAACACCATGGTAACTTGGAACATGGAAATTTGTCAAAACGTCTCAAAATCTGTCTGAATTTGCGTAGTCTGATCCCGGCGTTAGAGAACCGGGTGTGTGACCTCCAGAGACCTTTGCCGTTCTCTCGTTCCTCTGTCAGTCACCGACGGGTTATGGTTGTGCCTCCATCTTCCTCAGAGAGCGGTGGGAAAGGCGGAGGAACTGGTGAATGCTCACCAGGAGTACCAGCGGGGCATCCACGCCTTCGAGGACTGGTTGGAGCAGGACCAGGAGAAGCTGAGCTGCTACACCCAGCTGGAGGGAGACGTCGACACCCTGGAGGAGACTCTTCAGAAGCTGCAGGTCCCCAAAAGCCTTTCCTTCGTTTTTGCGAATCTATGTGGAATCAATGTCTTGAAACATGTCTTAAATTACCTTTTCTTTTAATATATATGTATATGTATATATATATATTTATAAAGTAAGCTGAACTGTTGTTGTCCGTGCCCAAAGCTACTTGAAATATGCAATAAACAATCTACATTTAGTCAATTTTGACACTTAGTGGTGCCCTCTGCTGGTGGCTGCAGGAGTTGCAGCTGCACTGCACAGAGGGCCAGGCGTTGCTCAACACTCTGCTGGTCAGTCGCGAACTGGTGACTCCCTGGGGGCTGCCCCAGATGGAGGAGCGCTCTCTGGAGACGCTGCAGCAGGAGTGGAGGCTGTACCAGGCCCGGCTGGGCGACACCCGCGCCCAGCTCAACAGCGCCCTGGCCAAGCTGCGGCAGATCGAGCAGAAGTTTCAGCGGCTGGACAGCTGGCTGAAGGGCATGGAGACGAAAGGGCAGCTGCGCAGCAATCGCCGATCCGACCGGGCCACCAAGGATGCTCAGCTTCAGTTGATCAAGGTTAATACGATTAAGCGTTTTCTGTGAGACCTTGCAAGTTTTCAAAATTGACGAGACTTTACTTTCTTAAAATTTTAGAGAGAAAAATCGACTAAAAAAACGAAAGTTTTCTTCTTTCTTCTCCTTTATTTTATTTTTTGCCAATTTGCCCAGTCCTGTAAGTTTACTGGAAAAAAGAAAGTTTTGAAAAACGACACTGCAAAATTAAGCGTTTTTGGTCTAAACAATCACAAAAAAACTCCAGAGGGACTATCCTGTCATTCACAAATTTAACAATTGGATAATATAATCTAGTGTTGAAGTCTATTTAATCATTTTTATGTAAATAGTACAAACCAAACTGGTTTTCACCTTAAATTACAGTGATTTTTGTCAGATTCCTGGTTTAAAAAGGTTTTATTTTGCATAGGAGACATTTGATTCCCCTGGCAGACATTGTTTGTTTTTTGTTTTTTTGTTTTTTTTTAACAGACTTTAGGAATTAAATGCTTAGTAGAGGCAGTTAAGATGAAAGATTTGAATTATAATATTTGCACTTGAAACTACAAGTTAAATACAGAGTAATGATGGGTCTTCCTTCCTGGGTCAGAGCTGGCAGGAAGAGGTCCTGGTGTACCAGGAGGAGATGGAGGGCCTGAGCGTTCTGGCTCAGCAGGTTCTGGATGAGACCCACATCAGCAGCCGCATCAGCACCAGAGCCACGCAGATCACAGCCCGCTACCACGCACTGCTGCTGCATTTGCTGGTAACTATTGATAGTAATGAAATGCTGCCTGGTTGATTTACATAGCCATTCTCACACAGACATAGCACACGAGCAAGTTTGATCGAAAAAGGAGTAAACTCTCATTCCTGATTGGGTAATTAGTATTTCAACAGTGTGTTGTTCAAGTACACTTCATTACATTACATTACATTTCACTCTCATTTAGCAGACGCTTTTGCCCAGAGATAAGCAACTTACAATAAGCACTTCAGCGTTTCTGCCCCACTAGCAATGCACACAACTGCGGCTTAACGATGACAGTAGTGGAATATTAAAAGCGACACCGTCTAGCTTTCCATCCTGCTGCGTCAGCGTTTCTCCCTTCGTCTTCCATCGACGTCATACGTCATTTCCCGTCGTCCAGGAAACCATCAAACAGCTCCAGGAGGAAGTTTCACGCATCGAGGAGGCGCAGAGTGTATTCGGCACCTTTACCGACTGGTTGAGCGCGGCAGAGAACAGCTTCCACACTGTGGCCGCCAGCATCCACATCGTGGACCGCGTTGCCATGGAGAGGAAGATGAAGAAACTAGAGGTAGCATCCTCCATCTCTGTTTACGGGCGACATTGTCCCAGTGAGCTCAGCATAACCATCTCAAGCATGTTGCTCAATGGCGTGCTCACCTCGTCTCCAGGCTCTCCAGGCGGACATGGAGCAGGGCCACTCCTTCCTGAAGACCACGCGGGAGAAGGCGGAGCGAGCCATGGAGTACCTGGAGGAGCCCGAGGCCGAGCAGCTCCGGGAGGAGGTGGACTCGCGCCTCTCCCAGCTGGAGGCGCTGACGTCGGCCCTGCGCATGGAGCACAGCTCCCTGGAGAAGTGCATCTCCCTCTCCAAGGACTTCCTGGACAAATACAAGGCCCAGTCCCAGTGGGTGATCGAGACCCAGCACCTCTTGGCGTCCGCCGTGCAGCCCAAAGCCGAGCTGTACCAGAAGAAGGCCCAGCTTGCGAAGTACAAGGTACCCCACGTCGGCAAACACACACCGTTGCATTGTAAGGGTTATAAATGCGTCACCTTTACAAATCAATGGAATTATAATTTCATTCCGCCCACTTTCAACATTTTTTTTCTTCCACCCGTCTGTAGACTATCCAGCAGACGGTGCAGTCTCATGAGTCAGCAGTAAAATCTGTTGTTGAGAAAGGAGAGGCTCTGCTCGACACGGTGCAGGACGCCACCATGAGGGACAACATGCACAAGCTGCAGACGGACTACCGGGACCTCTGCAGCGCGGCTAAGGTACGGCTAGCGCTTCACGACAATAAGACATCATACAGTCAAATACGGGAGAATACAGTAGCAATGCAATATAGCCTGGCTGTTTTAACATTAGCGAAAGCGGTGCACTATCCTTCCTATACAGTGGCTAAACTGTGAGCTTACTGGAAGCTTCATTAACATATAATCTGGAATTCTCACCATTCTGGCAGTTTTTTTTTTCTTTTTTTTTCTTAAACTGAACAGGAAGTAAATTCTACTACAGTACCTCACAGAACTTAAAGGTATAAAGGTATTGGGCTGAGGTACATGAGTTCCGTATCAGAACTTATACCGGTGTGGGTATCTGTGCATCCCCACCTAAAAGACAAGCCTTTACTCAGATCCCTTCCCCACTGCACAAAAAAACCACCAACACCAGTAACATCTGGCTTTTGTCTTTAGTGGGAAAGGTTACAATCAGCATTCATTCCCTGGACAAATAACTCACGCAGTAGTCACGGGTATTTATCGGCTCCAGTTCCGATCGGCAGTGATGGAAATATGACACCCGGGTCAACACGCTCATCTTCGCCTGTTTTCCGAGGCGACACTCATTGAAGTTCCGAACGTTGACACGCAAATAGACAGGAAAGTGTGTGCATCATTTCATATGTGATTTAGAATCCAAAATCAAAATCAGATGTTATTGATTCTTTTTCCCGCATGCAAGACCATGACATTTTGAGTGTGGGGACTGTGTTTTGAGTGTGCATGCCGTGCGGCCATGCATACCCCATGCTGCTTTCTACTGTTTTTTCCCCCTAGTCACCCTGGAAACATGACACGCCCCTTTTTTTTGTCACGTTCATGACGTTGATCGTGACACACCAGAAAAAAAAAAGAAGAAAGGCATGCACGTCTACTGGCAATGGGAAAGGAGTCAGTCGCCTATTTTAAACGGGTGTCTCTGGTCCCTTACAGATCCAGGTCCAGACCCTGGTGGAATGGGTGAAGGAGCACGAGGTCTACAACGGCGAGCTGCAGGAGGCGGACAAGTGGCTCTTACAGATGTCCAGCAGGCTGGTATCCTCCGAGTCCATGCAGACCAGCAACATGGAGACGGCCACCCAGCAACTAGCTCGACACAAGGTGAGCCCAGCCCCAGCAAGTTTTTAGGAAAATGTATTAAAAACGAAATACCATATCCATCAATAATGATCACTTTGTGCATCACACGATAGGCCACTCCTTCAACCCGTGGAGGATTTGGCAGAACTACAGTGTACTACAAAGTGTACAAATACATTATATTACAATATGTAATTTAACATATGCTTTTGTCCAAAGCTACTTGCAGTAAGTACATTTGTCACAGTATTTAACCGAATGTATGTCCTAGTCACAAATAAACATTCCATTGAAACAAGCAGTACTAGGTACAAGTAGAGTTTAGAGAATGGTTTGTTTTTGTACTACTACTGTTGTTTGACGTAAAACACGTCAAACTAACACACAGGCTTTTTTTCCTTTGAACAATGAAGTTCTCTTTAATTGTAAATACTACTAACACAAATACCACAGAATTTGCATTTATTTATAGCATTATAATAAAGTAAATAGAGTCATAAAGTGAAACATTAAGATAATCACTGTAGACTTCAATAGAGGTCCGTGTATTAAATATGGAAGGTGTCGTTACACCACAATATTAATATTAAGGTTGTGAGTCATTCTACTTCAGCATAGGATGCAGTATTTCTAACTATAAAGGAAGGAATCTCTGTAACGATGTCCTTGGATTATCTTGACAACTGTTCTATCATCCGATCTACTTTACACTTGGCAAGTGTATTACTGTTGACCTCAGGACGTGCAGTGTTGAATTTGGTGCAATTTGCACCCGTGACACCTGTAATATTAATAAACTTTGAATGAACTGCGAACAGGGAGGCAGCTTCCTATGAGTGCATTCGGCCCGTTCTGAACAGTCATGTTTGCTGCGGACACGCAAAAGCGTGTAATACTAATAAACTTTGAATAAACAAGCGAACAGCGCGTCAAGTCAAAAATGCGACTTGGGTGCGTTTTTTCTTGGGAGTGTTCTCCCCGGTGTTTTTCACAGCGAGTCACCACGACTTTCACGAACGGGCATGTTTTGAACGGGCACTGTACTAGTCCAACTAAATATCTCTCACTATCTCTTGCCTAAATAACCCTTTTAGGCGATTATGGAGGAAATTGCCGGCTTTGAGGAGCGACTCACCAGCCTGAAGCAGAAAGGAGAGGATCTGGTGTCCAGCTGCACAGACCAAGTCCAAGCCAAGATCAGCCACCAGGTGCAGGCCCACCAGCAGGGAACCAGAGACAGCTACTCTGCCATCTGCAGCACCGCGCAGCGCGTAAGTCAATTCAAGACAAAAATGTATTATTATCACCACATATCACCCTCTGCAGGGTTTCCGAGGGCTCCTTAAAAAGTCCTAAAAAGTAAAAGAAAAAATCCAATGATCTGAATTTTAGGCCTTAAATTGTTTGAATGAATTGATTGGATTATCAAGGTCAGGGATGCAAACAACTCGCTTTTCGGCGAATGTCACTTTTCCCCCACGTCATTTTGGGCGATTCGTGTGAATCGTCCAGATACAAAGAGGTTTTCTTTTTTGGGAGGGGGTGCGGCCGAGAGAACCGTCCGAGAGAATCCTCCGAGAGAATCCTCCGAGAGAATCCTCCGAGAGAATCCTCCGAGTGAACGACGCCCTCCGCGATTGTCGGGGAACTCTCACCGCGTGATCGGCGAAGTTAGTCTGCCCGCTACAGGAAAACAAAACTGAGAGCACTAAAGATATTTATTCTGCAGAATAAAGAGAAAGATGCAGAGTACTTCAAAACAGTGATCTGATCAGTCTAGTTTTACATTAGAAAAAAAACAGCTTATATACAGAGAAAAGGTTGGGCCGATTCTGAGACGAGCCATGTGATTGGCTGTGGCCATCAGTAACAGCTGAGAGCTATTTTAAAAAAGAAAACATTCAGCGCTATTGGTGCCGCTGAAGCATACATTGAGTGTTCACACAAATGGTCCTTTTACGAGCTAGAAAAGCAGAGATAACGACTAAAACAGTTGTGACAGTCGTGTGCAGGGATGTAAGATCTCCCGATAAAGAGGGGCCGGAAACATTCACCGAACAAACATATGCCTCAGCATTTAGCATCCACGAACATTGATCATCTGCATTTTCCTCTCGCACGACGGATCAACTAGTGGACTCGTTCTCTGGTATAACGTTAGAATACGCAGACACGGCTCTCTGCTTGAAAGCGTCCAGAGCAGGAAGTGATGCTGCGTTCACCGGAACACGGAAAACTCCCACCCCCAGCTACCACAAGTATATTTCAGACCTGTGGAACTCTGATTTTCCTCCATATCCTTTGTAATTTTTTTTGCCAGTATGGATGTGAAATGGGTCTTAAAATGCATTCATAATGGTCTTAAAAAAGTTTTAAATTTAACTTGTTGGATTTAAGTTGTTATCGGGAAATGATCGCCCCAGTGGCAATTCACCTTGGAGATAGCGAAGTAATATTTTAGGCTCCATAGCCTAAGTCATCCTCTTGTGCAAGTCATAGCTGTAGGATATATTTTACCTTCTGGACACATCGTCCGGCAAGTAACGCTCCTAGCGCCGCCAAGAGAGCGTCCTCCATTAAGAGAGAAGCAGCTTAGGAGAGCCTTTGGGTGCCCGACAGGTGTACCAGAGCCTGGACCGGGAGCTGCAGAAGCATGTCAGTCATCAGGACACCCTCCAGCAGAGCCAGGCCTGGCTTTCCACCGTCCGGGAGGAGCTGCAGCTCAACGACCAGCCGGCATCCGGGCTCCAGGAGGCTCTCCGGCAGGTTGGTCTATTTATTAATGTTATTTATTATTAATTCTGCTGTTTACTATTTACAATATACTTAAGCAACATACTTTACTTTAGCATCGCCAGCACCTGTCCATATTACTGTAGGCCCACAAGTGAGTCAGTGCTACACCCTGTTGACTTTGGATTATAGTGACCATATATTGAATTAAATTAAATTCATACTTTTTTTATGTGTGATTTGCATGTGCAGGTGAAACACTACAGGGCCCTGCAGGAGCAGGCCAGCACCTATCTGGACCTGGTGTGCTCTGTGTGTGACCTCTCTGACGACACTGTGAGGGTGACAGCAGCTGAGGTCCAACGCATCAAACTGGCGGTCAGGAAAAAAACACTTTATGCCTCCTGTTGTATATACTTCATACTATACGAATGTACAATAGCAGACATCACCACCGGGACAAGAAGCCGACAATATGTGAACAACTATATGTTGTTTTTGGCATTCCCAGATAGAGGAGAGGATGTCCAACGCCCAGGCACTGTCAGATGGCTGGAGGGAGATCAAGGAGCAGAAGCAGGAGCTTTCCAGCCTCTTCCAGGACATGGAGCAGCAGCTCCTCAGCTTCTCCAGGAGGCCGGCTGAACTGGAGACCAAGATAGCACACAACATGCTGGCGCAGGCCAAGGTACGGCACAGTGTCTCCCCGTGCCAGCCCTTGTGTAGACGAGCCAACTGGACGAGGGTTAAAAATACTTCATCCAATGGTCTGGATAGCGATTTGATGGAGATCAATTAAAATCAACTGAAAGAGTCTCATTGAGCTTTCAGCTCTATTGCCTTATTTTATTATCGTCAACACTTGCAATTTAGGAGCCAATTAATTCAGCTGTGTTATTTGTTTGTTGTTTGTTGAAGAAAAGTACTGAAGATGCAACTGTGGTTATTGCATTATTTAACCTTGGATATTATGTAAATGTAATATCCCCTCATACTGTAAACAGAAGACAAAATACACTATTTTGCTTGCAAATCTTTTTGTGTTGGTACCAATATCTAAATCTAAATTACGCATAAATTTGTTGTAGTAATGGTGATTTTGACCTTTTTTTTTAAATTCCCCTTTATCTCACTTGTCAAAACATCCTTTACAACCTATTGTGTGTCAAACAGGAATTCAGCCAGCAACTGCAGTCAAAACAGAGTGTCCTAACCAAGATGACTGAGGGCGTGAGCAGGCTGACCGGGGGCCTGGACTCTCCGGGACACGCCGAGCTGGGACGCCTGAGCCACACCTGGCTGGAGCTCTGCCACCAGGTCGGCCAGCTGCAGGACCAGAGAGAAGAGGACCTGCAGAGGGCCAGGGAGTACCATGACTGCATCACTGCCATGGAGGCCCTGTTTGAGCAGGTGTCCAAAGACTGGGACAATCTAGCCAGGTGGGCTCAAAAATTAAAGTGTGCAAAAATGACGAATCAATTTAGTGGCACTAAAAGTAAAATCTTCACGTTAAAGTGGAATCATGTTGATCCGAACCTCACACATTTGAATATACGGGTCATTCGGACCAGCTGCACTTCCTACCAGCTTTGTCAGTATTTAGGGGTGGAAATTCCAGGTTCAGAAAGCAATTATTCTCATTATATTCCTAATGAGAATAATTGCCATTCCTGTGGGGTTCAGATAAACAAGGTTCTGCTGTTATTGAAATACAGTAGACTTATGGAAATAAGGCCAGTTGTGATTGAATCACTGGTTGTGCTCACCACTATACATTTTCTTGAAAAAAAACATACTTTTAAATTATGAATCACTTATGCCACACATGGATTACTGGAGTCTGATAAATAGAACTCATTGCACAATCTATGTTATGTAAAAATGTCCATTAATTGTATAGATGCCTTAACAAAACAAAAGTCTACCTCAAGACCAATGCCTTTGTAAACCATAATAAATTACTTTAGAGAACACTGATTTTAGACTTCTGATGGTATGCATGCATTTTTTAATTTTGTGTTTGTTTGATGACAGAACTGATGCTGAAAGTTCATCAGAACACCTAGAAGCTTTGAGGAAGCTTGCTGTAGCTCTCGAAGACAGAAAAGGAATTCTGGAGGACCTCAAGGACCAGAGGCAGAAGGTCATCCAGCATTTGAACTTGGATGATAAGGAGCTGGTCAAGGAGCAGATCAGTCACTTTGAGCAGCGCTGGGTCCAGCTGCAGAGCCTGATTGAGCGGAAGATCCAGGACTCCATGGTGACCCTGGAGGACATGAGCCTGGTGGAAGCCCGCCTCAGAGAGGCCCGGGACTGGGCAGAGGAGCAGCAGCCCGTCCTGTCCGAGGCCATGAAAATGAGTCCTCCTCCGGAGCTGGCCCAGAGCTTCCTGTTTGACCACCTCAGCATCTGCAGTGAACTGGAGGCCAAGCAGCTCCTGCTCGCCCAGGCCATGGCCGATGCAGATAGGGTCTTGGCTCACCTGGGCCTCAATGAGCGCCAACGCTTGCAGCAGCTGATAGCAGACACCCAGTCCGAGGTGGAATCCCTGAGCGTCAAGGTTGCCCAGCGCAGGAAGCACCTGAGCAAGGCCTTCACCGAGAGGACACACTTCCTGATGGCGGTGAGCCAGTCAATTACCTGGGTGCAGCAGAACGAGAAGAAGGCACAGGCGGAGGAGTACGTCGCTCTGCTGCCCGATGACCTTGCCAAACAGGTCAGAACGTGTAGGAATATCCAGAGCAGTCTGAAAGCCTATCAGAGTGAGCTGACTTCCCTGTGGTCTCAGGGCAGGGACTTGATGAGGGATGCCAGTGAGGATGAAAAGAACGAAATCCTCACAAAGCTCCAGGAGCTGCAGAACATCTTTGAGAAAACCCTGCATCGATGTGGCCAGAGACTACAGGAGCTGGAAAAAGTACTCGTGTCGAGGAAGTATTTCAAGGTGGACCTGGAAAAAACGTGTCAGTGGCTAAAGCAAGCTGATATAATCACCTTCCCCGAAATCAATCTCATGAATGGAGACGCAGAATTGGAAGTGCAGCTGCTGAAGTATCAACAGATAATCGAGCAGGCCGTTGAATATGAGAACCTCCTGCTCATTGTACAGCGATCTGGCCAGGAGATACTGCCCACTCTGAATGAAGTAGACCACTGCTACCTGGATGAGAAGCTTAATACCCTCCCCCAGCAGTATAATACCATATTAGCACTGGCCAAAGAAAAACAGGAAAAAATACAGCAGGCCATCTTAGCCAGAAAAGAGTATGCCTCATTCATAGATGTCACTCACAAAGCACTGAAGGAGCTGGAGGAACAGTTCAATGACCTGGGGACACAGCCTGTCGGCCTTCAAACGGAAGAGGTGGTCAGCTTGCAAAGCGAGTACAAAACAATTCAGGCAGATCTGAGCAATCTGGGCCTCGGTGTGAGTGAGTTGAACCAGAAGAAGGAGGGCTTCCGAAGCACTGGTCAGCCCTGGAGGCCTGAAGAGATGACCCAGCTCGTCAGCCTATACAATGGTCTGAAGAGGCTCGTGGAACAGAAAGTGGAGCACCTGGATGACACGCTGGAGTCCTTCGAAGACCACAAAGCCATGGCCATGCAGGTCGACTCGGAGCTGAAAGCCACTAAAGAGCAACTGGTTAAGGTCAATGCGGAGACCCAGTCGGCCGATGAGAGGTTGAAGAACTACCACGCTCTGGCGGGAAGTCTGCAGAGTGCCAACTCTCACCTGTCCAGGCTGATGGAGCAGATGGACAGCCTGGCGCCTCACGTCGACCAGGCGGCCCAGGACGCCTCCAAGGATCAGGTTGTCCTGTGGCAGGACGAGCTGCGGTCCCTGCAGGCTGCCGTTGGGGAGCTCATCGAGGAGTGCGAGAACAGGTTCGTCCAGAGCAAAGACTTTGAGACGGAGATGAAGAGGACGCTGGACTGGCTGGAGAAGGTCAGGGACGAGCAGGGCTACGCTGTCATTGTTGACGTAAGGGTGGAGAAGGTTCAGGAGGAGATCAGGAAGCAGCAGATCATGCAGGAGGAGGTGCAGTCCAGGCTGAGGATCGTGGCTGCTCTTAGCAGCAGGGAGAAGCAGAAGTACATCAGCGCCAACGAGCTTGTCCCGGCTCATGTGGATACGAGCCTGGAGGAAATGGCCAAGCTGCAGGCAGATGTTCAAAAATCCCTGAGCTCCAAACAGGTGACATTCTCTCTTGACCATCCTGTGAAAATGTATAAGTGATACACGACTAGGATGTGGGTACTTTCAATGTATTAATAATTCAAATGAGTTACATGTTTTAATCATTATAAAATTGCCCCAAAATAAAAAAAAATCCTTAAATTACCATGCGCGCACCCCATTGAGCATGAGCTAAAAAAAAGTGCAAATTAATATCATACAAATCTAGCACTCTCAAAATTGGAACATGATCTCAAGATGATATTTGCTATTATGATTGTCAAATAGTTTTTATCAATGTGATTTCATACCTCATCAGACCACAAACATTATTTTTCATTTTTCAATATTTCTCATAAATTTCTCTGGTGCTGTTTTGTGAAGATCACCCTGGAGCAAGCACTGGTGCTGTGCCAGCAGTATCACTTCCGGATGCAGTCGGCCTGCGAGTGGCTGGAGGACGCCGTGTCCTTCCTGCAGCAGGCCGGCCTTGGCGTGGATGTGGAGAACTACGAGGAGTGTCTGCGGCAGCAGGAGGACATCATGTCCACGGAGCAGGAGTTCCTAATCCATCTGCAGGAGCTGCTCTCGCTGCCTCCACAACTGGAGAAGCTGGTCAACCCCACCGCCAGGGAACAGCTCCGACTGAGCGTCGACTCGGCGCAGCAGAGGGGCGTGGAGGTCCGGGACCAGCTGCAGTGCCACAAGGACGTCCTTCACAGGTAGAAGATGTGAACGGTGTAAAGAGAAGTTGAAGTCACGCTACAATGTCCATTCGAAGTAGGTTGAATATAAATTGGGTTATGTCGACCGCAGCTGTGTGGCCCAGTGGAAGTCCTACCAGGAGGCGAGGCAGACCGTGATTGAGCTGATGAACGAGGCGGAAAAGAAGCTAACCGAGTTTTCTACTGCAAAGGCAGCCACAAGCCAGGAGGCAGAGGAGAAGCTGGGCAGTCATAGGGTATGAATTTGGAAAAAAAATAAATTTGCTATCCACTTTCACTAGGACCGAGTCATTTAAGTACGATTTTGCATGTAGTCCCATTCAAGACTCCCCTGCCCATAAACAATCATAATTACTATGCATTTCCCCCTTTAGTCACTTGTGTCGCTAGTGACTGGGTTCCAGGAGAAGCTGAGTGGTCTGGAGGAGCAGGCTGCCCAGCTGGAGCTGGTGGGGAGCGACGCCAGCAAGGCCACGATCAGCCGCTCCATGACCACTGTGTGGCAGCGCTGGACCCGCCTGCGAAGCGTGGCGCGGGGGCAGGAGAGTGTGCTGGAGGACACGGCGCATGATTGGAGGACCTTCAGGGAGAAGGTAAGGACGCCCCGAGGAAAATGTAGACAGGGCTCCACCTTCAATCTGTACATCAATTGGTGAATACTTAATATTAATTTATGAAAAACATATACAGTTGTAACAGCCCTTACATAAGGAAAAAATAAAATTGAGGTAAAAATAATATCTAGATAACAAATTATCTTTGGCTTTAATGACAGTGAAAATAATGTTTCTCACCGGGAGAGCTCTTTGTCAACCCCTGAGAGACAAGAACACAAACATATCAACGATGCTTGTAATTCTTGCTGGTTAAAGTCAAGTTCATCAAGTCCAATACTAAAAACTGACTGCTGTTCAAAAATGTAAGTTTGTATACAGAACACACACTGAAATCAACATTCATGTACCATCAAATAAATTGCCTATAAGGAATATAGAAAGTAATCAAAATAAATGGCACAATAAAATGTCAATAATAATATAGACGAAACATTAGATAATTTTCCTGCAGCCAAATAAGTGTTTGTGCAAGTTTAAAAAAATTCAGGTGTCTCTATTCAGACCTAGGAGACAAGAAAAGACTAATGACTGATTTTTGTAAATGTTTTTTGTGCTGTAGTGTTTGACGATGGTTCCAGTCCATGTAATATTTCGTATGTCAGCTGATTATTGCCTGTTCACTTCCTATCTCTGCATCTGCTTGCACAGATAGTAAAGCTGGGAGCGGTGTCCGATGAGCTGCAGAGCCGCGTGCCCGAGACGGCGGTGGAGAAGGCCTCCAAAGCCGCGCTGCAGTCCCTGCTGGACCAGCACGACCTGCTGAGCCAGGACGTGGAGCGCCAGCTGTCCGGCCTCACGCTGCTGCGGCAGTACGCCCTCAGCCTGCTGCACGTGGTGGAGGTGCCCTCTCCCACCACTGACCAGGACGAGCTGCCCAGCCTGAAGGAGATCAGGGCCGTGCAGGACCAGCTGGAGAGGTACTGAGAAGATGAACTTCCATCTACATCCAACTTCCGTCAAAATCGTTTATAGATTCAATGCAGCTCTCAGTACTTAAGTACGTGGTATCCAATAACCATGGTTTTTAATGTGACCAATGGTTCTTTTTTTAGAAAGAATACTCTTGCACAATGGTCTCTGTAAGTCACAAGTTGCTGTACGCCTAATTAAATTAAAATTCACATTTCCCGTCATTCACATCTTACATGGCTGTTTTTGAATTCTCTCGGTGCTGTGCAATCCGCACCCCATCCTTCAGCGTATAGTAGAGGAGCGTTGTGAATATGTTTCTGCAGCCTCCTGAGCCAGTCCAGAGCCAAGCGGGCTCAGGCCGCACAGGAGCTGAGGGACAGGGAGGAGGTGGAGAAGGACCTGAGTGTCGTCAAAGCCTGGATCCAGGAGACCAGGGAGCTTCTCCTAAATCCCACGCCGGATATAGACGCTCTGCTGCAGGAGCTGGAGGTGAAACAACCATCTGAATAATCACAGATTTAACATTTTGCCTCCGTCATGTGAAACTGTTGTGTCTCTGGGTAAATATTTGGCTCAAAGGAGACATCCAAGAAGTATTATGCCTTATTTCTTTGTTCACAGGTTGTGCACGGTGATGTGATCAACTATCGTCAGAATGTTGATAAAATGGCGGAGCAACAACAGAGCAAGTACCTCGACCTCTACACGATCCTGCCCTCCGAAATCTCCATGCAGCTGGCCGAGGTCTCCCTGGCGTTGGGCGCCATTGAAGACCAGGTGTGACTATTGAGTGCCTTTAAATAACGCCATTTTGAGTTTGTAGTTGTTTTTGTAGTGACTAGTAGTAGTAGTAGTGTTTTATTTATATTAATTTTGTGATCGCAGGTTCTGTCCAAAGAGAGAGAAATTCAGAAGACCAGGGATATAAGAGAGGACTTCAGTTCCAGAATCCATGATGTCTCTGAGACTCTCAAAGCCATCTCGGCAAAATTCAAGGAAAAGTCTCCCGACGTTGAACACGCCAGAGAAGAGGTCAAGGTAGGTCGAGTGAAAATGCTGCGTCCCATGCATCTCCTGCATAGCGGAGCTTGTACTTTTAGGGACATGAAAATCTCAGTTAGCTGCACACCGTCAGTACAAAATCATTTATATAATAATAACAACTTTTATTTTGTTTAGCTCCTTACATGCACAACTTGCAACATACTTTAAAATACAAATTGCATTTAATGAAAATAAGTCATATATTGTATTATATTATATTATACTTGATCAGTGTTGTTCATGCTGTTCATGCTGAAGCATTTATTTGACTGCGAGGACAGGGTCTTGGCAGTCTGATAGTGTGAGCAACCAGCACTCTCTGAAAGTCATAATTATACTTAGTGGAATGCACCTTATTGAGGCTCTAAGAGAGTGTTTTCTGCTGATTATTTGAGGGTGGGGTGGCGAATTTTACCTTGGATTTTGGAAATTGGCTGCTGGAAACGAGACCTCTATCCACTCTCAGAGCCTGGCTGAGGACTTGGACACCTGTGGTCGCGCTCTCTCGGAGCTGGAGGCCGCCGTACAGGAGTTTGGACGAAGGAACCCTCTGCTGGCCAAACAGCTGAGCGATGCCATCAGCAAGCTGTCGGAAATCCATCACCACACCACCCGGCTGGCAGACTGCAGGAACAACTGGCTTAAAAAGGTTAGCAGGGAGATGGCAATTACGCTGTCGAAGTAACTGTAAAATGGAACTCCATACCTTCCAACATCGGAGCGTTGGAAAGCTTCTGAGATTTTTAATCAAATTTAAAGGTTTGAGTCAACGCAATCAAGTCACCACTAAAGATTTTATATAAAAAGTCAGTTTTTTTTAATATATTGTGTTGTATTTTATACTACATCGTATTTTTATATATTCTGATTGTATGTGTTGTTGACTATGTTTTTCAGAGTCACCAAAAATCTTCCAATATTGCTGCTAGCAGTACACTCTGCTGATTTATTGAATGTTGCTGTCTTTGCTTCTCAGGCTGTCTGCTACCTGGACGAGTACAATGAGATGTTGGACTTCATCGTGAGGTGGGCAGAGAAGGCCAAAAGCCTGGTGAGGGCCAACATCATCTGGAACTCCTCCGTCCACCTGCAGGAACAGATCAGGATGTACCAGGTAGGCTGGAGATCCAAACGGGAATGACATCACAGGTCAGGTTGAAATTCCACTCTTCAAATTCCACTCACAACCCTCGAACCGTTCCCGAAGGAATCCCACAATTGTGACCCACCGCATACTTTAGGTACATTTGGTGGCTTTTGACTTTTTTGTGTAAAAAGTGAAGAATCCGAGCTTCCAAACAAGGTGTCACTTGTGCAAATCAAGCAAATATTTTTAAAGCTTTGACTTGTTAATGCCAAGGGTGTGGCAAACTGTGTTTCTGAGATAATCACCTTCAAAGTTTCTCCCCATACTAGGCTTCATTCAGCCAGCTCCCAGAACTCGAAGAGTTGGAGGACCAACAAAGCCGCATGGCTACTTGTCATATGTCCACTTGACACCCTGCTGAATGGGGACTTGACACCCTACTGAATGGGGCAATCCTCTGCATTGTTCTTGTGTTTTGAGGGAATGTTGAACAGCGGCATTGACACACATCTTTTGTTTTTAAAAAAGCTTTTATTTAACAGTAAGAATATACATGTTTTATAAAAGTGGAATTATTTAGGAGTTTAAAAGTGCGGACAACACAACAAAATGTAGAGTCTATCAATAATATGAGTCTCTGTATATCAGCCATAGTGTGTCATTTAATATATAAATGTGCGTATGCCAAATATCTTCAAAGTTGTTGGATTAATTATGTGGGCTAACCCCAACCCTAGCCAAGCTACACTCTGAGAGCCTGTTTGGGGCCTCTTTTCATTTTCATTTGGCCCCTGGCTGCATTTGCAGGTAAACTTGAGAATCTTGTGCATTGCTACTTGTTCATAATCCGCATCACCAACCTCAACTGACTTCATCACATTATCAACTTCTTCCGTTGTAACAACAATGGGCATATCGTCGGTCTCCTCTGGTGGATCTTGAAAATATTCAGTTTCATCGTCACATTCAGGTTGAAATCCGCTATTTGAAATGTTCTCCAAGTCCGGGATATTATCAGATTATTTCTGTAGCGATCCAGCGAGGTATTTGGTTGTACATATTTTAATTGAAGGATGGAACTGGGTTCACACAGTTAAAACAAAGTGAGATGCAAACATTCTACCAGTGCCAATCATTAATATAAAAACTCCAAGATTTTTTAAGGTCTCTGATTGGCGTTACGAGGACGCAGGTTAGGGAGGATCCCCAGGACGTGTTTCCTGTAGGGACCAACTGCTGAGACTACCAATGCGAAACTCCAGGAAGCTTTGCCGCACCCTCGCTCACCGCCTTGCCTTTCTGGCGTTCAGGCCGTCCTGAGGGAGTCCCGGGAGCTCCACGGCGACCTGGAGTCGATGGGGGAGAAGGTGGAGCTCCTGTCCGAAGTCCTGCAGGTGGAGGCCATGACGCAGCAGGTGTGCGAGCTCAGCCGACACGCTGAGGAGCTGCAGCAAAGCATCAAAACCCGGCTGCAGAGCCTGCAGGACGCAGACAAGGTATGTAAACTGATTATAAACAACACTGATCCCCTTTCCTTACCCCCACACAATCATCATTCAGTGTTCGGATGTATGTCATTGCTTCTCGTTAATACATCTTCCCTGCAGGGTTGAAAAGTTACTGTACTATGTGTTTATACCTGACAAGCATTTGTACTGTCCTCAGAGTATGGAAGCCCTGGAGCAGGAAGTGAAAGCCCTGCATGTTTCTCTGGAGCAGATACAAACCACGTTGACCTCCCCAGAGTTGGCTCGCCAGAGCCTCAAAGAGCAGCTTGTCCAGAGACAGGTAACAACAAACACCTGAGGAAGTGTTGCAACTTTGAATCCAAAATTGGATTCATTTTTCCCACACCCATACTGTATTCTAAGCTTGTTTCCGGATATAAATACAGAGTTATCATACACAATATAATACGTACGGTTTATGAGTTTTGGAAATCAAATTCTAATAGCATGTAGTCCTTTGTAAAAGACTGTAAACTTTCCTCCTGTGGTCACAGCGTCTCTTGGCCGACATGGAAAGCTTCAAGCAGCAGGTGCAGACGGTGCAGCTGTGTCAGAGCGCGCTGCGGGTCCCAGAAGAAGTGATGCCCAGCTTGGCCATCTGCCGCACGGCGCTGCGCCTGCAGCAGGAGGCCAGTCAGCTGCAGCACGTCGCCATCCAGCAGTGCAACATTCTGCAGGTACTAGTCCCATTAGAGCGTCGGGGGCTATAACATGTCTCATTATCGTATCCTGTCGCGCACGTATTTAGCACAACACGCAGCTGTCAAGTTTTAATAAGTTACAATTCATGACCATGCAAGTGAATTCATGTCTTATCCGCAGGGTGTCTGCAGGTCCATGAAAATGTCTTTAATTCCATTTTACAAATATAAGGCCTTAAAATACATTAAATAGTCTTCAATTTTTATTCATTTCAACATAAACATTTTGTCTCATTTCATATTTCTATGTACTGATTTTGTCAAAATGAGTCAAGTTCCTCTACATCAGAGTCTGATGGATAGGATTTCTGGTTCTAAACCCCAAGAACGCCAAGAACTCTAGTTCTAAACCCTGAGCTTACCACTGAACCTCATACATACCTTCATACTCACACGTCAGTATGAAGAGAGTGAGAGAAATCCAAAACAATCCTTGTTGTTACCTGGAAACAAACAGTAAATGCTCAGAAATATCACAATTTCTAATTACTTAGGAAGGGATAACCTACCCCTGGTACTACCTAATACCTACCCTGTCCTGCACCAAACAAGTAATACTTCAAATTCCTTACCTTAAACATATGAATATTTAATATCTTGTACTGAGGAATGTCCTGTAGGACTTAAAAAAAATATTTTGAAAGCATGTTTCTTCTTTCTTTTGTAAGACCAAAACTATCCGTCTGTTAAGTTGGTTTCCGTCAACACCTGTTTCATCCTTTCCCAGGAGGCCGTGGTGCAGTATGAACAGTACGAGCAGGAAGTGATGGAGCTGCAGGGCCTGATAGAGGAAGCCCACCGGGTGATCCAGGACCGCCCCATCCCCGCCAACAACATCCAGGAGCTGCAGGCCCAGATCCTCCACCACGAAGTACGACTCACAGATGCCACATATTACTTTTGTGGAACAATATTTATTTTAGGATGAATATTTATATAATACTATATTTATTGATAAAATATAAATATATATAATGCTTCTCTGGGAACCCTCTGTCCTCTGTATAATCCTTGCAACAATGCTCATTAAATGCGACGCATTAAGTGCGATCTACAATCCTCCCTTCCGTGATATTCTCAGTCCTTTGATACATGTTAATGATTAAGGATGTTCCCGTTAACTTTTCGGATGCATAAAATGGATTGTTGTTCGTGTTGTTTTCAACAGGAGTTGGCCCAGAAGATCAAAGGTTACCAAGAGCAGATCGCCTGCCTGAATTCAAAGTGCAAGATGCTGGCGGTGAAGGCCAAGCACGCCACCATGCTGCTGACCGTCAGCGACGTGGAGGGCCTTCCCGAGGGGCCGGAGGAGCCGGAAGGGGAGAAATCCAAAAAATCCTCAGCTCAAGCTGTCATGGTGAGCGTGAGCGCGACTCTTGAAGCAGTTGTTGTAAGGTCAATAACAATTAAAGTGGTAAACGATAACGTCGTCCGTGTTACGCGCTTACTTTCTTTTCTCCATAGTTTTCCTTCTTCTATAGTATGTTATTTTTCTCCTGTCTTGGTCACTTGGTGGGGATATTTCAGACGGTGCTGTCCTTTTTTGCCTGTGTTCATCGGTATCGACAGCTTACTGACCACAACTAGATGCTGATCGGCAAATTCTGCTTTTCACTTTTCGCATGTGCGCCACGTTCCCACCAGCAATGGCAGCAGCATATGGAGTTTACTCTATATGAGAGTTTTTCTGTTTGTTCCGAATCTTTTCACGTCTGTAATTTGAATCTCTATGCTCGCTTTTCTGTGTCCCTCTCAGCGATTAATTATCCATTAATTAATTGATCCATTCTTATTCCCTTACACATCTTCTTTGCTCACATCTGACCTGCGTGGCGCGTCAGATGACGGCCGGCCGCTGCCACACCCTGCTGTCTCCCGTCACTGAGGAGTCCGGGGAGGAGGGCACCAACAGCGAGGTCTCCTCCCCTCCTGTGTGTCGCTCCCCTTCTCCCGTCACTCACACTGAGGCCTTATTTGGCAAGGTATCCGCTCTTTCCTCAGTCAATTTGAAACAAACTCCCGAACAGTGATCCGTATTCCTTCTCTGTGACGGTGACACACTGCGACCTTCTGACGTTGTTGTTTGAGGTCTCAGCTCTGCTGCATGTCATACAAGTCTTTCTATCTAATCCACGGTTGTCAAACAAGCGGCCCGGCCAAATGCCAAATGTCAATAAAAAATTCTCACTACAAGGGCAAAAAAAAACAGTCTGTCGCAATCTTGATAGGCAAGCATGCAATTGATGAATTCCGACCGAAACACCCAACCTAATCAACCAAAAGAGCTTCTGAATACCTCATGCGAAAACCTAGCCGGAGGCCTCCAACCATTTTAAACGGTGATCTGCAATATAAATAGTTGAATAAAAAAATGCTTTTTAAGTATTTGAAAAATATGAAAAGTGACACTTTCTGCCTCAGTGTCTGCACACTGCATCGCGCTCTCTCTCCTGCGACTTCATTTCTCACTTCTTGTTTTTGTGGCGTCGTTCAGGCAGGACGAGGAACCCTCACAAGAGCTCCCATCCAGGAGTTATACGACCCCACTTTTGAGTCTGTGGCCCACCTGGACGACCTGCAGCGCTCCTGGGAGACGTTAAAGAACGTGGTGCGTTATCAGACGACAGCTCTGCACTTTATCTATCTGCATTTTTTTTTTATGAAACAGTTCTCAAGTCCCTCATGTTGCCTGTTTACTACCCAGCGCACAGAAAATAATTCTGCTCTCAAACAAATTTTCCGTTGCCAAACCTATAACACTGAATTAATATTTAGGAATGTACTCAAAAGTGCAGTTGCATTTTCTCCCTTTCATTCACTTGGCCTTTGCAGATCAGCGAGAAGCAACGCTCTCTGTATGAAGCGCTGGAGAAGCAGCAGCGCTACCAGGGCTCCTTGCAGTCCATCTCCTCCAAGATGGAGGCCCTGGAGGCCAAGCTCAGTGAACCCCTGCCGGAGGATCAGAGCCCAGAGAGCCACATGGAGGTGCACCAGGTGAGGCCTGGATCTCTATGTCTGGACTGAAGACGAGCTAAACTGCACTTGAATAATACGCCGTGCATTTCATATATAAGTACATATCAATATAATTAATGTTTCAAAAGCTAGCGCGGAACAAAAATGATTGCACAACCTTTTAAGCAGCCAGCTAATGTTTCAAGTTCGACCCCATCTGGTGTATAACACTGTTCTGTTACAACAGGGGGTGATGAGAGAGATTCAGAGGCTCCAGGAGGAGATCGACACGCTGCAGACAAACTTTGCAGAGGAACTGATCTCCGACACCGCAGACTCTGACCTGGCCGACCAGCTGGCCATGCAGTCCTCCCTGGCTGTCCTGGCCGAGAGGATGGCCACCATCCACATGAAGGCTTCCGGGAAACAGCAGATCCTGGAGGTAGGAGCCACAGTGAGACAAATTGTCCTGTAGATTTGTCCTGTAAGCCATAAACTACGACAAACAAATGTACAAAAGTCTCTCGTTTTCATCTTTTTTTCGTCCATGTATGATGCGGAATCGAGATTAGTCGTGATCCTCACACTTCATACTAGTTTAAGACAAGGCTATCATTCAATCTATTTTCTTGTCAACTGAAGATACAGTAAAAGTTGTTTTTTTAACCCTTTTTTTACCCTTGAATGCATATGTGATTTTTTTTCTTGCTTTATTTTTGAAACAATCTAAAAATCACAAAAATGACAGGAATTCCTTAATTGTGTGTTTTCATTATGTGAACTTTATACAGTTTAGTCAGATATTAATTAATTCCATAAATTGTACAGAAAAAAGGGAAAATCTAAATGCATATGCTAAATGCGATAGTTGTTATAATAGTTACAATGTGGTTCCACAGGAGCGACTCAGCGAACTTCTGGAGAGCCAGCGGCAGGAAGAGGCCATCCAGCTCTACCTGAGCCAGGCTGACGAGCTGGACCAGTGGTTGGCTGCCACCCAGCGTACCGTCACCTCCATCCTGGAACCCACTCCTGCGGAGGAGGCGGAGATGGAGGCCCAGCTGGAGGAATGTCAGGTAAGAGGTCCCCCTTGCTGTGTATTCTGAGATACTGTGAGCTGGATGTCAATTTTAATATTAAAACAAATGTAGTTCGTGGCGATTTGAAGTAACAGCATTTCCTAGAAAGAGTACTTGCCGTTGGACAGCCAGCACATAGTCTTATTAGTCTCCAGCCATTAAACCAACATTTACTTAAGGTGTAAGTACATCATAACACCCTACTCGTCTTCCAATATTTTATTATCCCCATGAGAAATGGATCAGCCCCCAAGGAAGGGGGCGGGAAACTGTCAGTGGGTAAATAAGAGTATTAGTGGAGTTAGGGGGGGCATTCAGGTGGCTGGGCTCCTAATCGGCTGAAACATGAGTCTTAAGCAGATTATGCAGATGCCTCCTTGTGACAGTGACCCGTAAGCAACGCAGGGCTGGCTGGTTTTCAAATGATAGTTAGATAACGCCCCTGGGATTGGTGGTTGGTGACGGAGCTGAGACGCCCTACTAGGATATTCAAGCAGGGGAGTCCTAGACAACAGAGGCGGGACAGAAGGTGTCCGAGTGACGCTCTCCAGCTCGGATAGCTATGCATCGCGGCTCGCAGGACAACAGCAAGTAACCAGAATAGGATTCATCGATGGGTGTCTCTGGGTGCCGCTGCTGCTGCTGCTGCTGCTGCTGGGGGCTTTCTGACAACTATGCGGCACGTTTCGCCCGGGATCTGCTTTCCAACCTGAGCGAGAGCGTTTACTCTGCAGAGCATGGGGCGTGAAGGATTAGCAATAATATGTAGCGCAGGAGGAGAGGCCGGAAAGGTGGGCCAAGGATGAGAGCGGAGGGAGTTCTCTCCCTCTCCTGTGCCCGCGGAAAGCTGTTGGATTAGCGGGGGGGGTCGAACCTGGATTTTGGCCTAGCTGGCTCCCCGAGTTCTGCAGAGGCAAGGGCCGTTTTAGGCCCTGGGGGTGGGGGGCACCATGTTTGAGCTGGCCTCTCTCCTGCTGCTGCTGCAGAACATGCTGCTGGAGATCGAGGAGAAAGTGCTGGCGCTGTCCGAGCTGTCGGTGCACAGCGAGATCTTGCTGCTGCAGGGCCGGGCGGAGAGCAGGGAGGACGTCCAGCAGCTGGCCAGGAAGCTGCGCACGCTGAAGGGAAGCCTGTTGGAGCTGCAGAGAATGCTCCAGGACAAGCAGGGAAGCATCCAGGTGAGAGCTTCATGTAAACTCCACACAGAACTTTAAAAAGTTCCCTTCTTAACGGAAACCCCTTTCACACATGGTTCCCGGTAAATTACTGGGATAACTTTCCAGCATCGCTAGTGAGTTTCACTACTCATTCGTGCAGCTACATTCAGGAAAATGTCGGTCTTGTGCCTTTTCACACATGCCATGATAATGCCGGAATAGATGGGGCAAGGGACAGTCCAGCGGAAGTCACCACACCCCCGGCAGCACCCTTCGCGCTGGAGAGCAACAGACGGAGCAGCAACGCTCATTAACTTATGTGCACAAAGGGGATGTATGCGGACGTAGCACGCAAATAAAAATCAATATGGTTATGAAATTAATCCTAAAATAAATAAACGAGGCAATCAATATATAAATTAGTACATACAGTATACGCCCGAAGCAGGCGCCAGGCGCAATAACCCTAACCCAATGTAATTAAATGGGATTATTTTCCACCTGTTTTACACTCTCTGCCTCCGGAGAATGAACGTTCTCCACCCGTTCTACCTCTCCCTGTCCGCTCGCACCCTTCAGCTCCGCGCTGCGGTGCAGCCTGTGGCAAGCGAAGCGCTGGTGCCTGATGTCCCTGCACCGCACCCTTTACTCTAAAAGACATGTCTAGGGTCTAGCATTTTTAATGAGAAAAATAATTAAATTTAGGAATATAAAGTCTCCGTGGAGACTGGACGTGTTTCAGTTTCTCGCCTTTGCAGCTCCACGGTTCGGATTGGACTCGCCATTTCTCTGTCCTGGCATTTCCCCGGAAATGTTACTAGGTCTTGAGGTGGGAAATTGCTGGAACAGATTTCCAGCAATATCAACCCCTGCTCCCGTTCACACATGACCCCATGCAGGAACGGTTTCAGAACATCGCTGGGAAAGACTGCACATGTGAAAGGATACACACACACCCACAAACACTATACTGTATACTGTATGAGATTGGCTGTTCAGTGCCTTGCTCAATAGCACTTAGCAAAGGGCACCGTAGCTGAAGCAAGTTGTCCTATTATCATAATTGTGGCATGCAGAGAATTTGTCTGTGCCCTTTAAATAAATTATCAAAGTAATAAACCTGCCTAGGTTAAAGCTGCATTATATTATGTTTCTTGTAATGAAACTCCCTGTAATATTAAGGATGATAAATACTGCTGATGGAGAATTGTCTCCCCAATCTACCGCTGTTATGTGCCTTGCAGCCGTTTTCTTTTTGACAATCCGTCAGTAATAACCGGCTATTGAGTTTGAGTTTGTTTGTCATTTCCTTGAATTTCACTCAATGATCCTCAAGGGTTCAAGTCTAACTGGAGCCATCCATGTTATGTACACTGAAAGAGCTTTTGAATGTTAAAGTCCCCTAATATAAACATGATGTTTATCATTTTCTGTTACACTTGGTATGGCAGAGCTCATAGATCAGCTGAGAGAATACATTATGTTTTCTTGTGTCGCACCCATTTCATGAATTTTCTACCAAGGAGGGGTTAACTTCTACAGGGCGTGTCTATCAACCAGTCATTAACTTGGATTGTATTCACTACTTTTTAATTTGTGTACAAATTGGTAAATTGAGCGAAACAGTTTGATTGTTCCAGAGATTAAAATCAAATAACGCTGTGTGGTCCACCAGGGCTCTCTGCAGGAGCAGGAGGACAGCGGGTCGGACTCCAGCCTGTCTCAGAGTCCCAGTGTTCAGGACTGGCTGGCCCAGGCCCGGACCACACGATCCCAGCAGCACCAGGACAGCCTCCAGAGGCAGAGGGTACACGCTCCTACTGTCTTTCCCACACTGCCTCCTCCTTTACGCTGGAGGCACTTCAGCACAGCCGTGAGAGTTGTCCCATGTTTTTGGAAATTCCAGTAGTTTCATACCATCTCACAAAGTCTACTGGGCAGGATTGTTTTCCAGTTATGCAGGCCTTTGCTGCAGACCTTGGCCTGTGCTTCACGGTGGAGCGTTAACTCCCTCCATGCTCAGACTGGATAAAAGGCTAAAAGTACATCTTATGGGGCATTATCGTGTGTTTGTTGTGCAGGAGTTGGAGGAGCAGCTTGCGGAGCAGAAAAAGCTTCTCCAGTCCGTTGCCAGCAGAGGAGAGGAGATTCTCATCCAGCAGGCTTCACCTATCAGCTCCAGGTAGCATGCCCTCACGAGCCCTCAGCTTTTGTTTATGCTGTGTTACTGAGCGCTGGAAAAACAATAAAAACACACATATTAAAAATGAAATTGCTGCTTAAGTTGCTTCAAACTAAAGACTATCTTAAAAGTATGACTAAAAATCAACAAACGGTTAAAGGACACAGTAGGTTCAGCATTTTTGAATATTTGCCCCAATTGGACTGCATTTAAGCAGAGTGAGATGCTGCAGCAGAGTGGTAAGTTTGTCAATAATGAAGCGTTCTGCGAGGTTGTGCTATGAACAGTTGTAAACGAAGGGAACATGTTGACAAGGACTGTAATGAAAAAAAGGCGAAACTATCCTTTAAATGCTGATAATGTATGTGTTTAGAACACTTGTTTTAAAATTAGGAGTTTATTCAGTCTCGATTCTTTCTTCATTTGACAACCCAGTGCAGCGGAGCCATTCTCGCCGGAAGTTTTGGCTGAGAGGGAGGCCAAGGCCGCCCGCGAGCAGATGACACAGAGATGGGAGAGTCTGAGACTGGAGCTCCAAACCAAGCTGCAGCTCCTCCAGAAAACCCTGGAGCAGGAACGCAAGCAACCAGTAAAAACCATGATTTCTGTTCACGAGGAGAGGCAGCTTTACTTTGTAAAGTGGTCTTATTGAGATCAAGAGATAAATAAATCATGCATAAAACACAAATAATACAAATCCGTCACACGGTACAGAATCACGGTGTGCACATGGCAGACGCGCTCGTAAATTGTGACATTAAAAATAATAGCATTTAGAATGTAGACATCATCCAGGGGAATGGGATTCATATTATGCTATGTAGTAATGTACAATATGTTAAAAATAAAATTCTCAATGCAGAAAGATAACTTCTTTTTAAGGTGAGGGCCCTAATTATTTCTTATGGTGTAGTAATTGCTAACTAACTAAGCCAACATGCTTAACTCTTTTTTTTTTCCCAATTATTCCGTTACCCCTTTTGCGATTTGGGTTTGACCCGCTCCAACTGTATTTCAGGTTTTCTCCAGGACGTCTCAGGTGGCGGCAGCAGGGCCGCTGTTTAAAGGAGAGTCAGAGGTCCACGACAAACCCTCCATCAAGTCCTTGTACGACGGCTTCAGGCAGGCGATAGAGGAAGCCGCACCTCAGGTTATACTGTTTCTGTAATAACACGAGGCATCGTTTGTTCATGACAGTGTTGTTATAACGTGATGGTATTGACTCGTCTCGTTGGACGTGTTCACAGTCTGCCGCTGGGGAGAGAGGAGGGCTGGAGCAGGAGCAGCAGCTGTACACGGCCGTGTCCTCCACCTCCGCCTGGCTGGACGAGGTGGAGAACGTCTTCTTCTCCGGCTCGGTGCTGCTCGCCGAAAACGCAGAGACCCAGCTGCACAATCAGGAGGTACGTCAAGTGATGTTCATACACACAAAACAGCTTTAGGCACCTGTAGATTGTAAAGCTTTATTAATAAAGCTGTGTAAATAGTGTGTAAAAAGAGTGAATAGTGAAAAGATTAAAATGAAAAATAAGTGTTTTTCTTATCTTAATATTTCATGTGTGTTTTTTTCATCATTATTCAAAGCTAATAAGTTGATTAAAGTTTTCGATTCAACACTTATACTTATATTATATTATTTTGTGTTTTCCAGTTTTAAATTTTGGTCAAAATTAATTTTTTTCTTGAATCTTGAATCGCTTAATATCTAACTTTTAATTGAATGTATTCAAATCATGATAAAGACATTAGTTTTGAAGACAAAATCACAAAAATCCTTCAGATCTACTGTGAATCCACATTCCCTGTTATAACAAGACCGTACCAAGCTGATATACAGTTCATCTCAAAATGGTTCCGACCGGAGGGAACGACGGACGTCTCTGAATGGCTTTGCTCTCGGCAGACGTTGGAGAGCGATGTCAGAGACGTGAGCGAGGAGGTGAGGCACAGCAAGACGCTGCTCACCGGGCCCACGGGGCTCAACCAGGGGGACCGGGCCCTGCTGGAGGACACTGTGGACTGCCTGAAGGACAGACTGGGGGTCCTGGGTGGGGCTCTGGGCCGCCGCTGCGAACACATGAGGGCCAGGATGCATGAACTCACAGCCTACCAGGTCGGCTTCCACTGCATGTCCCGCACAACTTACTTACTTACTTACTTGACATTTCTATTGAAGTGAAAATAATGCAAATAATTATAATTCTTGTTATTGTATATATATATTTTTTTGTTATTATTTTTCTCCTGACATTGCTGCCTGCAGTGTTTTTCTTCACAAATCAAGACTCGAAAGTCTAACAATCGGCATAGCCGCCAGTGCTGAAAAAATGAAAAAAATCGAAATGGAATCGTGACCTTAAAATTGAAGGTCTAATTGAATCGTGGATTTGGACAATCGTGATACCCCTAATGTGCTGGTAGTCGGTTAGCTTTGTGGGGTTATTATATTTTATGGATTGCCTTTTTTTTGACTCACAGACGGAGTTGCAGCTCCTCCAAACTGCTTTGATTGAGACCAAGTGCCAGATCCTACAAACGTTGGCCGGAGCCATGGATAAAGCAGCCTCCAAGCAGCTGGAGGTGAGACTATGTACACACGCACACCTAAAGGTACAGTAGGTAATATGGCATTCACTGTTGTACTGTATATACAAACACTCGCATTGTGCACGCACAGAGAGGGGGATTGAGTAATTTGCCCAAACTGATGTCGCCTTAGGTGATCGCTGACGCGGAGGAGAGCCTGAAGGACTTTGAGCAGAGAATCTCGGAGCTCAAAACCAGAGGAGCAGCTCTGCAGGCAGATCAAATATCAACCGATAAGCTGTTGAAACTGCAGGTACACAAAGGAAGGGCGCCTCATACCCGCTCATGGTGATGCAAAACGGAATTTGGTTTCGCGCAGACAGTATTCTGCGAGGAACTGTCTGTAGCAGCGTTACAAAGATGAGACGCTGACGCGAGCCTGTGTTTGCCGCGTTTCTCAAAGGATTCCTATGAGGAGCTGGTGATGACCGTGGGCTCCCGCCGCAGCGGGTTGAACCAGAACATGGCTCTGAAGGAGCAGTACGAGCGGGCCCTGCAGGACCTCACCGACCTGGTGGACACGGCGCAGGACAAGATGGCCGCCGACCGGAGGATTGTCGCCAGCTCCGTGGAGGAAGTCCAAAGTCTGCTGGACAAGCATAAGGTAGAGTAGGCTTTGACGTTGACTTTGAGTGTGTAAAATAATAAAAAAAATATGAATAATAATAAAATGATGATGATGATTATTATTATTATTATTATTAATAATAATAATAATAATAATAATTATTATTATTATAATTATAATTATAATAATAAATATAGCTGCAGGCAGCAATACATGGGATTGTGTTAATCACAAATTACAATGTTTAGAGTTCCCATGAAACGCAGCATCACTTCCTACCAACACCAATTACTAATTTCCGAAATCCACATGGAACTCAGGGTGGACGTCTTGCCCACCGATTCTTTATTGTCTGAGCCTTTCGGCTTCCCTTCGGCATCTGGAACATGAAAACACACGAACTATACAATTATTGGATAACACAACTTATACCACAATTATTTCCAAGCGCCTCCGTTGATTTGCCCATTCCGCAGCAGCTGAGCGGCCCCGGGGTTGGAGCCTGCAACGCCTGTCTGCAGCGGCGGCTTGACCGCACCGCCTCAGCCCGCCACAATAATAATAACACATTTTATTTTCTTCCAGGAATAATAATCAGAAGGACCGGACATTGTCAAAACGGATTACTATGCTGGAAATTTAAGTCAATTTTACACATTTTTTATAGTATTCTTGGTCAATGTGATTACTCCTAAACTTTTTACTGAAATTGCTTTCCAAAATTGCAACAGTTTACGCTTCATAACTGGAATTTTGTCCATGACTTGATTTGTCCTTGTATTGCATAAACTGGATATTGCTTTGACCTCCCAATACACAGCATGCTGCAACTGAGCCAAAGATGCTCAAATCAAATCACATTGTATTAGATCAGATAAAATCAAATCCAATCAATCAGATCCAATACAACTGCACATTGTTGTCCCGTGGGAATCTTGTTTTGAGTTGTCGTCAATAGAAAAAGCATCAATGTAGCGCGCGTGTGTGTTTCAGGAGTTTTTCCAGGGCTTGGAGTCCCATATGATTCTGACGGAGACGTTCTTCAGGAAGATCAGCGCTCTGGTGCTTCCGAAGGAGCGCCAGGCCCTGGAAGACACCCTGGCTCAGGCCCAGGACGTCCTGAAGGAGGCCCACAGCCGAGGGGTGGAGCTGGAGTGCATCCTGGAGGTGAGAGGTGGACAGGCGGAGGGATTTTGAGGAAAAACGTCCAAACAAATTTCAACTGTACTTGTGCTTTAGAGTGGACCGATTATGTTTTTCTTTATTTTCTGTCATATATATATATATAATGTTATAATGTGGGATGTGCACATTAGGCGTGGCCAAAGTGTCAAAAATGATGTAAACTTATGACAAGGTTCAGACTAAGGCTTCAGACCGCTCTGAACGCTCCGTTTCCAAAGGTTTTTTCTGCTCTCTGCACAAGCTCGCGACGGATTTCTTTAGATGGTCATCTGATCCATCCCATCCGCTGTGCGGTTCTCTGTTTTTATTGAAGATGTATTTATTTATTTTATTTTATTTTTTGATTAGTTGTATTAGATTACATGAAACAAAAAATCCCCGTGTGCGGGAGTCTCGGTGCGTCGCAGTGCGGTGTCCCTCTTCCTCAAACTTTGAGCACGGCAGCAAAAGTCGGAACAAACTTTTAAACGAGGCCTTGTAGATCTAATATGAGTGAAGATTCAGTAACTGGATTGCTTAATTCTCACCTCAAATTTGTTCAGAAACAGATTTTAGTGTACTGATAAGGTGAAATCAGTGAAAGTTACAGAGTAAATAGAACGACACCCAGAAGCCGCGCGTTTAAAACCCAAGGCCTCACAGAACTCATGCCGTCAGGAACAAAATTAATTTAGAGGTATTTCAGAATGGCTCTAATGCATTATCTGAATGGTATTTTCATCAAAAGAATTCAAAGACACTGGGACCCCAGAGACCTATGTTAAATTGTGTAAAAATTACAATAGGTAATAGGTCCACTTTAATCCCTTAATTGTATGTATACAGAATAATTTTAATCATGATTACTTTCTTAATGGTAACTTTTTAAATGTAATTGTATTAATATTATTGTTGTTATTATTATTATTATTATTATTATTATTATTATTATTATTATTATTATTATTATTATTATATTATATAGTGGCAGTATTATCTTTCTTCTCCCTATGCTAACCGTTTATCTTGCTATATCCTCAGCATTACAATTTTACTCGCAGAGGTTGAATAATGTTCCATCTAATCTCCATATAAATTGAATCAAAGCGTAGAGCAGCCTTAATCAAAGACGTCTATGTGATCTGTGTCTCCCACATCGGCTTGATGCCCTGTGCCCATCCTGCCCTGCGTGCGGTTGTCGTCTCCGTCAGACCTGGTGCCGTCTGGTCCAGGACTACCAGGGCCTGTACCGGCAGCTGGAGGCCGTAGAGAGCAGCATCCCCGCCACCGGCCTGGTGGAGGAGACGGAGGAGAAGCTCAACGACAGGATCTCACTGTATCAGGTGCGGTTTGGAGTTAATGGTGACTAAAATACCTCAGTTTCACCAGAGTTGTCATAGTTGGGGTATTTGACAGTGGCTCAGCAGGCAGAGCGGGTCGTCAGCTGGTGCAATCCCCCTGGTAGCATGTCGAGGTAAACGTCAAACTCCCTAAATGCATACATGAATGGCTGCCTCCGCCATCAGCTTTTCCCAAAAATGTCATGCAATGTGCAAAGTGTTGTGAGGGGGGTTGGTTTCATAGTAAAATTGGGAGACGTAAGGAACCATGGGCTCAAAATGACTAGTAGTAAAAGTACTGTAGTGCACATTTTCTTGCCTTCCATCGATAAAATCGCCCAGGAAATCCACCCCCTGCACGTGCCTGCTCTTGTTTACCGTTGCCCTGTTGTTGCTCCCTGTTCAGGGCCTGAAGGGGCGGCTGACGGAGCACCAGCACAAGCTTTACCAGGTGCTGGAGGAGGGCAAGCGCCTTCTGCTGTCCGTGTGCTGCCCCGGCCTGGAGAGCCAGCTCACCCTGCTGGGGGAGCACTGGCTCAGCAACACCACCAAGGTCAACAAGGAGCTGCAGCGCCTTGACTCCATCCTCAAACACTGGACCAGGTCGGAACGCAGGGAAATTTAAATAAGATCCTAAAGCAGCCACAACGGGTGCATAAATGAATTACAGCTGCATATTTGTCACGTTCCTTCCACACATGCCATTTACCTCCGTTTTTTATGATCCCAAACATTCTGCTGAAGGTGGCTTAAGGTGTTTGTAGATTGTATTATTTCGATATTGTTAGAGGAGCAAAATTGGTCAATTGAAGGCAAAATTTCATAGCACCCGTACGGGAAGGGTCTGACTCTGGAACAGAATTTTAAGACGTGATTTACTCAGGGTTCCCCGCTGCTCTCTCCAGGTACCAGAGGGAGTCGGTCGAGCTGAACGAGTGGCTGCAGTCGGCTCTGGAGCGCCTGGAGTACTGGAACACCCAGGCGGTGCTAGTTCCACAGGAGCTGGAGACCGTCAGAGACCATCTCTCCGCTTTCCTGGTGAGGCTGGACGCAGAGATAGATCTGTTAGGACACAGTTCAGGCACTTTATTATCCTCAGCAGGGAGACATTTGGTCGGTACTGCGTTGAACAAAAGATGCAGAAGTGTTAGTCACAGCTGGTTCTGGCAGAAAGCTTGCGCGGCGCCAAATGTGCCCCTGCCCGAAATTGCCGCAAATACTTTCATTTTGGAAATTCAGTTTTCTCATAAAATTTGATTCAGACTTTCTTCTTTTCAAGTGCAAAATAGTTTCACTAGTAAGACTTAAGTTGTTTAAAAGAAAAACAACATGGAATATTACGCTGGTACTGCATCAGTCCTCCACGCCGGCCGACGTTTCCCGTTTCCCTCTCTGTCTCAGGAGTTCTCCAAGGAAGCGGAGGGAAAATCCTGCCTGAAGAGCTCGGTGGTCGCCGAGGGCAACCAGCTGCTGCGGCTGAAGAAAGTGGACACGGCGGTGCTGCGCTCCGACCTGGCACGCGTCGACTCGCAGTGGGCTGAGCTGCTCACGCGCATCCCCGTGGTTCAGGAGAAGCTGCACCAGGTACCGGCCCACGCGGCGCGGCCAAACAGGCTTAGCTGCCCCACGGGGGAAAATGGGATTACTCTTCCCCACCGCTTCGCCCCGATACCCACTTCAGAGATGGGAGCCTCGCCTTCGGACCGGCGGCACGCGCGTGGTGTTTTTGACGTTGTGTTTTCACCGGGATGGGGTTTCGATACGTTCTCAGATACAAATGGAGAAGTTGGCCTCTCGGCACGCCATCGCCGAGCTGTTCAACTGGATGTCGCTGATGGAGAACGTCATCGAGGAGGATGAGGAGAACCTGAAGAGTGCGGTGGGGTCGACGGTCATCCAGGACTACCTGCAGAAGTACAAGGTATCCAGCCGCACGTCCGTGGGCAGACCGGTCTGCAGAGCACAACCGCATTTGTTTGCTAGGTTCAATGCTCTGGTGTGACCTTTTTGTAATGGCCAAGCAAAGTTTGTTTACCTTTAGTTTAGTTTGTTTTGTCTTGCTGTGGCAACACTGATTAAAAAACGACATACTATGTTTCTACAATTCAATTGTTCCAGGGTGTCTGCAGGTCCTTAAAAGGTCGTAAAAATGTCTTAGATTTAGTTTTGCAAATATTAGACCTTAAAAAATGTTGACCTTAATTGATGTTAAATTGTCTTTTTAATTAATTTTTCCTTGATTTTTTCAATTTCTTAATCGTCCATATAATTATTTTTGTCAAAATGTGTCAAGCTCTTCTGACTCAGAGTCAACATTTCAAATGTGACAAACCCCCAAGCCTTCAGCTGAACCTGCTCTAGACGATCCAACTCTCTTTATACTTTATGCTAGACTCACACTTTATACCTTCATGCTTAGCGGGAGCGATGAAATCCGAGAAGATCCTTCTACATACCGGTCTGAAGTTGTCCTGTCCTGTACCAAATATATACTACTTACCTTTATACCAGCCTGCAATGCCTTATTGAATAATCTTTCAATCTGCTGCCAGGCACAGCTACAGGCCAGTTTCAACTGGGACTGTAAACATTTTTTTCCTTTTTTCCAACTTTTAGGGGTTCAGAGTAGACGTGAGCTGCAAGCAGCTGACGGTGGACTTCGTCAACCAGTCGGTGCTGCAGATCAGTGCCCAGGATGTGGAGAGCAAGCGGAGTGATAAGACTGACTTTGCAGAGCGGCTGGGAGCCATGAACCGCCGCTGGCAGATCCTGCAGGGCCGCATCACAGAGCGGGTGAGGCGTGGAGGATGTTAACTTAAGTGATGTCCTAGGGCTTCAAGAATAATCTGATGCGATTTCACTACTTTTACTGGAATTTATAATAATCAAAATTTCGGGATTTACATTTTTCCTATCTTATCTTGTTTTTATTTTTCCTTGAAATCTCTCGTGCCAGGGCTTATTTATTTTTTGGCTGCTCTTTGATACAATGTTTGGTGTGTCATCCAGATCCAGTTCTTGGAAAGCCTGCTGGAGATGTGGCTGGAGTACGAGTGCAGCGTTCAGGCCCTCAAGTCCTGGATGGCGTCTCAGGAGGAGCGGCTGAAGCGGAAAAAACGGATCGAGGACCTGACCTCGGTGCAGAACGCCCTCAAAGACTGCCAGGCAGGGCTTCTCAAATGCTTTCCGTTGTTGCACTGTGCTCACCCTACCAGCGCCTCTGATCCTATTTATTCTATTTATTCTATTTATTTATTTATTTATTTATTTATTTATTTATTTATTTATTTTTAGGAGATGGAGGAGCTGGTGAAGGAGAAAGAGAAGGACCTGGAGAGAGTGGAGGAGCAGGGCTGCGCCCTCGTCCAGAACAAGACAGACGAGGCCTGCGCCATCGTCATGGAGACTCTCCAGAGTGTCAATCACACCTGGGCCAATCTGGACCACTTAGTACGCCTCCCTGTCCACTTTCTCACCGTTTTTACTGTGACCCATGATAATTTTTTTTTTTTTAAAACATACAAACAAACAAACATATTATTTCTTCATGTTCCTGCATATTTTGTCCCTGAGTCTGTTCCATTCGCTGTTGCTACAGATCGGGCAGCTGAACATAAGCCTGAGGTCGGTGCTGGACCAGTGGAGCCTCTACAAGCGGGCCTCGGAGGAGATCAACGGGCACCTGATGGAGGGGAGGTACTCCGTGTCCCGCTTCCGCCTCCTCACCGGGTCCCTGGAGGCCGTACAGCTGCAGGTGCAGAGTCTGCAGGTAGGTCACCGTGCAGTATGCCAGCCATTTATCACACTGAAGGAATATAACATCGCTGTGTGTGTCTGTGAACACGTAATATGGACAAATTTTACCTCAGTTCGTCTCAATCAATAGTGTCGAAAAAATGTTTGTCCGCTTCCTGCACAGAGTAAATAATCACAGGTCTCAATCTGACTCAGATGTATGGACGAGTATTAAATTAATATTATTATATTTTGATAAAGTTTAAATTTTGAGGAAAAGTAATTAACAAAGTTACCAGAAAAGAAAATACTTGGTGCTTTGCTAGCTTCGGAATGCCTAACCATCCCTCCATCTTGTCTGTGCCTCACTTGTGAAGAGCTTACAAGAGGAGCTGGAGAAGCAGGAGAGCAGCCTGAGAAAGTTTGGTGCCGTGACCCACCAGCTGCTGAGGGAGTGCCACCCGTCGGTGTCGGAATCCCTCAACAACACCCTGAAGGATGTCAATGCAAGGTGGGCACAAGCAAACCACTGATGGGTGAAGTGAATAACATTGATCATCTTGTTCCAATGGCTCTTGTCAAGTGGTGGGATATATAAGGCAGCAAGTGAACAGTCAGTTTTTGAAGTTGATGTGTTGGAAGCAGGAAAAATGGGCAAGCGTAAGGATCTGAGCCACTTTGACAAGGAGCACATTGTGATGCTAGACGACTGAGTCAGAGCATCTCCAAAACGACAGGTCTTGTAGGGTGTTCCCGCTATGCAGTGGTTAGTACCTTCCAAAAGTGGCCCAAGGAAGGACAACCGGTGAACCGGCGACAGGGTCATGGGCGTCCATGGGCTCATTGATGCATGTGGAGCTAAGTCCAGCCCGTCTGGCCTGATCCCACAGAAGAACTACTGTAGCACAAATTGGTGAAAAAGTGAATGGTGCTAGAAAGGTGTCAGAACACACAGTGCATCACAGCTTGCTGCGTATGGGAGCGCTCAGAGTGCCATGCTGACCCCTGACCACTGCCTAAAGCACCTACAATGGACACGTGAGCGTCAGAACTGGACCATGGAGCAATGGAAGAAGGTGGCCTGGTCTGATGAATCACATTTTCTTCTAGATCATGTGGATGTGCGTTGTTTACCTGGGGAAGAGATGGCACCAGGATGCATTATGGGAAGAAGACAATCCAGCAGAGGCAGTGTGAGGCTCTCGGCAATGTTCTGCTGAGAAACCTTGGGTCCTTCATTTTACTGCCGTTACTTTGACACGTAGCACCTTCCTAAATGTTGTTGCAGACCAAGTACACCCCTTCATGGCAACGTTGAAGGGGTATACCCTGATGGCAGTGGCCTCTTTCAGCAGGATAATGCTCCCTGCCATTCTGCAAAAATTGCTCAGGAATTGTTTGGGGAGCGTGACAAAGAGTTCAAAGTGTTGACCTCCAAATTCCCAAAATCTCAATTCGATAAAGCATCTGTGGGATATGCTGGAACAACAAGCCCGATCCATGGGGGCCCTACCTCACAACTTCTAGGACTTAAAGGATCTGCTGCTAACGTCTTGGTGCCAGATACCACAGGACACCTTCAGAGGTCTTGTGGAGTCCATGCCCCCACGGGCCACAGCTGTTTTGGCAGCAGGGGGACCTACACAATATTAGGCAGGTGGTTTTAATGTTGTGGCTGATCGGTGTATGCATGTATCGATTTTGTCATTATTCTAAAGTTGTCATCTGGCCTCTTCCTGCTCAGATGGACCGGCCTGCTGGAGGAGATCGCAGAGCGTCTGCGCAGCAGCAAGGCGCTGCTGCAGCTCTGGCAGCGCTACAAGGAGCTGCACATGCAGAGCTGGAGCAGCGTGCAGCTGCAGGAGGAAAAGGCAGACCAGCTGCTGAAGGCCGCCTGCAGCCGGGACATCGCTGACGAGGAAGTGTCCGACTGGATCCAGGAGTGCAGCGTGAGTACGGACACAACAATGTGGTATATTTCAGTGGTATATGAGCAGTATATAATGTGTTTTTTATTTTTCCATTGCACACTGTATGTACAGACTTTTGCATGTTGTACATACATACATATTCATACTGCATATTAATGTGTGTTTTGTTTCAGGAGCTCCTGCGGTCTCAGGCTCCCGTCCAGGCCTCTCTGCAGGTTCTCCAGGAGCTGGGAGAACAGCTGAAGCAGCAGGTCGACACCTCAGCTGCATCGGCCGTGCAGTCGGACCACCTGTCCCTCTCCCAGCGGCTGGCGGCGGTGGAGCAGGCACTCAACCGACAGCTCACCACGCTGCAGGTGAGCGTTCTTTTTTTAACTGAGAGGCCAATTTTGTTTTTTTGCATCGACAGAAGAAATCCACCGTCAGATAGTCCAGCCTGGCGCCTAATTCATTTTGACGAAGTTTTTTTTTACATCTATGAAACGACGATTAGTGAGGGAAGTGAATATAGCATATTATTTGTGTACATTCAACTCATTTTAATGTAAATTTTAACTTGGATTTATAGGAACTAAAGACATTTCACTGACATTATTATTAATGATGTTATTAATGAAAAAAAAATAACACAAAGTAAGTTATTTCTTCAATAGTTTTCGTTCTAAAGTTTTACCTGTTATGTTTGATCTCCATGGATCCATTCAAAGCAGGTATGATCAATCCGTCAAAGTGAGAACATTATATTCTGAATCGGAAACCTCTGTACTTTTTTTTCAGACTGGAGTCCAGGACTACGAAATCTTTAACAGCCAGCTGGACGCTTTGGGGCGCTGGATAGCAGAACCCGAGGAGGCTCTGAAGGTCCAGGATCCCAACGGCTCCTCTGATCTGTCACTCATCCAAGACCGCATGGAGCAGCTCAAGGTCTGAAATCTGTTCATCCCGCAAGTTCTCTTCGTCTGTCGTCCAGCTGTATTGTCTGCGCCTTGATGCTGTTTTTCTTGTGGTGGTGCTGCCACAGAGGCTGATGCTGAAGTTCAGCAGTATGGCTCCCGAACTGGAGCGTCTCAATGAGCTCGGGTACCGTCTGCCGCTCAACGACTCTGAGATCAAACGCATGCAGAACCTGAATCGCAGCTGGACGTCCGCCTCGGGGCAGACCACCGAGAGATTCAGGTATCACACACACACACACACACACACACACACACACACACACACACACACACACACACACACACACATGCATGCACATTGAGCGATAGATGCCAGATAGATAAAAATGTTTCCAGTCATCAATGGTTTTGAAATGACATCTTTGTAAAATAAATAAATAAATAAATAGATAAAAGCCCCTAAAGTAATATTGTGCCTTCACAGCAAGCTGCAGTCGTTCCTGCTGCAGCAGCAGACCTTCCTGGAGAAGTGCGAGACGTGGATGGAGTTCCTGGTGCAGACGGAGGAGAACCTGGCAGTGGAGATCTCTGGCAACTACCAGAGTCTCATTGAGCAGCAGAAGACCCATGAGGTAAACATGCCAGCATGTCAAAGTGTAATGACTTGATCATAATATCATTTATACAACAATATATTTATTTATATTATATACTGCTATTTTTTTAATGTATAATGCCGTTTCTTGCAAAGTCGATGCTGAAGTGAAATAATGGAGGTAAACAGAACAAACAGAGCGGAAAATATAAGTGGATTAAAAACAGCCTCACACTGCTGATAAACAGATTTCTTTTTCCAACTAATACTCGCCAGGAGTGGTTAGGTGAGGTCTGTGGAGGCACGTGTGAATTATGCTTGCTCATGTTGGCTCCACATCTTTAACATCAAACATGGCAGAAGTCATCTTTTTAAGTACAGCATTTGAGTTTGATCTCCTTTCCATTACAATTTAAATGATGTGCTCATGACAAATGTAATTCAGTGGTAGGGGAGCAGCGACCGTAATCTGTTCTAACAAATCAAATAACCAAAGTCATCAAATGTGTCATTGCGTTATTTGTCTTTGGGGTTTTGGTGGAGTTTTGCATACGATCCTTTGCGTGCCTTTGCGTCAATAATAAAAATGTTTATGTTCTCTCCACAGTTATTCCAGGCTGAGATGTTTAGCCGTCAGCAGATCCTGCACTCAATTATCAGCGATGGGCAGAGGATGTTGGAGCAGGGGCAAGTAGACGACCGGTAAACACCATTTCCCCTCTACCTACATCGTGAATCTTGAGATGCAGATCACAGACACAGATCACAGGAAAAAAAAAAAGTTTTTTCTTATATATACTCTTATTTTTTTGTGATAAAAATACATTTGCTTCTTCCTTTCCGAGAAGCTTCAGTTGAAGGCATTTCACCAACACCCTGCTGTGTATGCCAGAGAACGATGACGACGTCTCTCCCGCCTCCCACAGAGACGAGTTCAACCTCAAGTTGGCGCTGCTGAGTAATCAGTGGCAGGGCGTGGTGCGCCGCGCCCAGCAGAGGCGTGGCATCATCGACGGTCTGATCCGCCAGTGGCAGCGCTATCACGACATGGCAGAGAAGCTGCGGAAATGGCTGGTGGAGGTGTCGTGCCCCGCAGAGGCCCTCCGAACTGGGACCATCATGCCGCTGCAGCAGGCCCGTTGCATGCTGGATGCCTTGCAGGTACACACACTTTTCGGAATGATAATAATAATAATTATAATAATAATAATAATAATGAAAAAAATAAAAATAATAATAAGTTGTTTCTACTGGAATTCCGTTGATTTAATGTGAAATGTGGGCCCAGGAAACACTTATGGTAGGATCTGGGATATGTTACTGTGCTGATATAAAGGGTGCAGACGAATGGCGATATAAGCTTGGCTTTACTTGACGTCACTCCACGTTCCAACTCCAGCTGAAGGAGAAGGTGCTACAGCGGCAGCAGGGAAGCTACATCCTGACGGTGGAGGCTGGCAGGCAGCTGCTCCTGTCGGCCGACGCCCGGGCGGAGGTTGCCCTGCAGGGAGAGCTCACCGACATCCAGGGGCGCTGGAAGCACGCCAACGTCTCCCTGGACGAACAGAAGCGGGAGCTGGCCACCTTGTTAAAGGTAGTGAGTCGGTCGGTGAGGAAGGGCCTCCTGCCCCCCCCCCCCCATGCAGCGTTAAAGGCAGATAGCTGCTTCTGCAATGGCATACGGAAGAATTATTATTATTATTTTTTTTATTTCCGTTAAGCTACATTAACTGTGCGTTGAGCAGTTTGCATGTGCCACACAGGACTGGGAGCGGTGTGAGCAAGGCATCGGTGGATCTCTGGAGAAGCTGAGAGCCTTCAAACGTCAGCTCTCTCAGCTGCTTCCTGACCACCACGAGGACCTGCAAGCCGAGCAGATGCGCTGCAAGGTACGGCGCACTGAGCCCAGCCATTTGCAGCATCTGGGCCTGAGGCGAATAATTAATTCAATTGCTGCGACAGAATTTTGGATGATTCTTTCTCATTTTATCATAGAAAGGAAAGGAACAAAGCTCCTTTTAACTCCAAAAGCGATCCTTGGGGCATTAAATTCGTCATCAGAATTTCCACAGCTGTCTTGAGCTATTTCCTTATTATTTTGCTCAGAAAGTAGGTGGGGTTCTGCTGCATGGGTGTTGGGGGATGGAGGTTGATCATAGTCAATGAAACTATATCACTTGACATGCTCGCAAATGAGTTCATTTTTTTTCTGTGTCTGGGTCTGTGTTTCAGTTTCCAAAAAATAAATGCCCAATATCATTTCTGTGACTTCCGTTTAAACACTTGAGTGGGCTCACTCCGAGCTGTAGGTGCGGGGCCTAAGAAATCCAACAAATCAGGGTTTTTGCATTATGAACTTTTAATAATCGATGCTACATCATACATCTCCCTCCTCGGACCAGGATAAACTTTTATATTTCAGATTTCACATGTTTCACACGTCACATGTCTCCAATAGGAAATGAATGGCCCCTCCTATTTCGCCAATGACACCTTTGAAAAGCTTTTCTTACGCTGAAAATAAATCCACGCGGAGTTGTTTAAAAGTTACCAGCCTGGTCACCTGAGGTCCCTCCGACGTGCCCTTGACAACAGCACACCTCATTTTCCGTGTTACAGGACAGCATTACGGAAGATTTGATTTTGTGTGTTTGGGTTTGATCTAATAACACACACCCCTCCCATCAAGGCCATTAAACATTTCCCAACAATGAATAGACCCTGTTCACTTCAAAGCGCTTCGCTTCAACCTAACCAGCAATTTATCTGGCAGGTTGGCACGACAGTGAAGATTGCAAACGTTATGCAAGAATATCATAAATGAATATAAATCTATTTAAAAAAATAATAATAAAGGTCTCGCGGAGAATACATTTTTGGCCTTTAAATTTCGATGTAAAACATGGTTTCATGGCCAGCACAAAGGGTCTTTGTCCGCTGTGAGTTTATGCTGTGACCTCCTTTGTGTCATTAGATTAAAATGTGAGGAAGGAGTCTGCGTTCTCCCCATAGTCAACCAACCAACCAGGACGATCAAGACTTTATTAGTGCTTTCGGAGGTCCCGAACCGAGGCGTCACCATCAGCGACACTTCTTTTATTGTTGTCGTTTTTCATGCTCCACAATTATTTGAATCAATATTTTCCAAATACTAGGCAGTGTACCATTCTGACAAAATTCCTCTCTGAAAACATCCCTCAGCAAAAAGAGCACATCTGATTTGACCTCCGATTTGACATTCTTCCAGGATCGAAGCCAATTATCAACTGCGTCGACAATTCCTTCACATTGACATCTTATTCGTACAACAATTTGCATGGCCACTGACAGGAGCTGGAGAGCACGTTCGACGGCTGGATGGAGGACCTGGCCCATTTGACTGTTCTGAGGCAGTCGCTGTCCTGCTACATCAGCGCTGAGGATCTGTCCGTCCTGCAGGAGCGCATCGAGCTGCTGCACAGACAGTGGGAGGAGATATGTCATCAGGTACCGTGCACGTCGCGCACCGCACAAACAGCCAAATCTTAACCACACGGCTCCTGGTCTTGGTTGTGCAATCAGGCCCAGCGAATAAAAAATATGCTGATCCCGATTCTGGCGACTCCTCTAATGCGCGGATTTTGGAAAGACCCGAAGAAACGGGAAGAAAACCTGTGAGATCTTTGAAATAAACAATAGATCTTTGTGTATAAGGTGATTCAGCTTGATTGGAGAAGATACGTACTTACTTAAGAAACTTTTTAAAATGATGGACAGACTTTTCATGTTCTTTCTTTGCTGTAATAATACAATGTTTTGTGGACTGTTTTTTTATTTTAAGAGTATAAGATATTTTGATGAATGTTCATTCATTGAGTGGATTGACAGGTCTGGGGGTGAGGGATATTTCTTTCCTAAATACAGAGTTTAGTGCAGACTGCCTGCTTTGAGAGCTTGAAATCTCAGCAGCGTCAAGGTAAAAGTGGACTGCCTGGCATTGATCAATTGTATTAGTGATATCTACTCATCATACTGTCTGCAGTTGCTGTTAAGACCTGGAGGAAGTCGTAGTGTTAAACCTCAATACCAAACAGGATCTAGATTCTTCTCTGGTGCATCCTGTGCAGAGCAGACACACGGCGCACACCGGAAATGAGCCGCGAGCCGTCTGAGATGTCTCCACATCGCTGCTGCCTTTGAAATGTTGTACTTCACTTATTTACCTTAAAAGGAACTCTAACTTAAAACGAGGTCCACATTTTTCAGTCAGACTTGGTTGGTTTAACAACGTTAATATCATTATTCTGGATTAATGTGAATTGGGTTTCTGTGTGGGCGTGCACACAGCTGTCCCTGCGCAGGCAGCAGGTGAGTGAGAAGCTGAACGAGTGGAGCGTTTTCAGTGAGAAGTACAAGGAGCTGTGCGAGTGGCTGACCAACATGGAGAGCAAGGTGTCGCAGAACGGAGACGTCAGCATCGAGGAGATGATCGAGAAGCTGCGCAAGGTAAACACAACCTGCCCCCTCCCCCCTCCACCCCCCCGTGAGTGGTGTTGCTATCGTTTCGTTTTTTTTTATCACAACGTGTTGTTTCATCTCGCATCATTTCTATATGCATCGGTTCCACTGAACCTTTTCGGTAATTGCCATTTTTGGGCGAAGGTCCAGTTCACTAAACAATTAGACAATAAAAATAATCAAATCTTTTTATTGTCTTTGGAATTAAAAAAAAAACAGAAGCAGAAACAGATTAAAAAAAAAAAAAGGACTGACAAACATGAGGTTGTTCTGTACACTCCAGTGGCTTTCATCGTATTTCCTGCTTAATTCCGTTTTGCATCTCGGACGGTGTATCATCTGTGAACATCACGCGCCTGTGATTGCAGGTTCAACTAAATTCCTAACATTATGTGAATGAACTTCAAACGGCTCACGCTTCGGTTGACCCAAACCTCGTTTTGTTCACGCGTCACGGAACGCCGCGCTCCGAGGTTGAGTCGGTGTGTCAGTCAGTTTGCGCTTTGATCCCAGGACTACCAGGAGGAGATCGCGCTGGCCGAGGACAACAAGCTGCAGCTGAACCAGCTGGGGGAGCGCCTGGCCCGGGCCAGCCACCAGAGCAAGGCCTCCGAGATAGAGCACAAGCTGGGGAAGGTCGGCGACCGCTGGCAGCATCTCCTGGACCTCATCGGAGCCAGGTGAGGTCTGGCGCGGCTCCCCTGAACGGGTTCCAGTTGGCTCACGGAATAAAAATGCTTTCAGCTGGTAAAAGGCAGAAACTGTTTTTGTACCGTCGTCCGTCGGGGAGATGAATCTGACGAGTCTCGCTAATCGTATCCAAGGGTGAAGAAGCTGAGGGAAACCCTCGTGGCCGTGCAGCAGCTGGACAAGAACATGAACAGCCTGCGCTCCTGGCTGGCTCACATTGAGACGGAGCTGTCCAACCCCATCGCGTACGAAACCTGCGACTGCCAGGAGATCCAGCGGAAGCTGGACCTGCAGCAGGTAGCACTCCGCCCCGGACCCACCGCCCCCCGGTTAAGATATACAGCATTCACAAGTTTTTTGTTGAAGTGATGAAGACCCCTTCCCCTCCGGCTCCGTCTCTTCTCTGCAGGAGCTGCAGCGCGACATAGAGAAGCACAGCACGGGTGTGGCGTCGGTGCTCAACCTGTGCGAGGTGCTGCTGCACGACTGCGACGCCTGCGCCACCGATGCCGAGTGCGACTCCATCCAGCAGGCCACGCGCAGCCTGGACCGCCGCTGGAGGAGCATCTGTGCCTTGTCTATGCAGAGGAGACTCAAGTAAGCAGCCGGGGCCAGTGGGGCCTCAAACTATTCAAGCGAATGTGGGACTGTACAGAGGGCTGTACAAAAACGTTTACCATTTATACCTCTGATGCCACTCTACATTGTTTCCTCTGACAGGATTGAGGAGACATGGAGATTATGGCAGAAGTTCTTAGACGACTTTGCGCGTTTCGAGGAGTGGCTGGCCACTTCAGAAAGGACTGCCGCGCTCGCCAACTCCTCCGGCGTGCTCTACACTGTGGCCAAGGAAGAACTGAAGAGATTTGAGGTATGCTTACTGCGTCTCTATTTTAATGCATGCCAAATGACTATTCTCTCTCCTTACATCACAGTGCAATGACCCAAATCTGCTGTCCCGTAAAAAAAGAAAAAAATTTGAATTGAAATCCTTTATCCTTAGAATTTGCATATACATTGAGTTTGAGTGAGGAGAATACAATCATTTCTAAATTGTAAATCTAAAATGGTAGTATTACATTTGGCCACGTGTGGAATTCCCTCCCCCAGAAGTGTTGATACACAGGCCTCTGGTAAGTGAACGTCTTCCTCTGTGCGATGCTTCAGGCCTTCCAGAGGCAGGTCCACGAGAGCCTGACCCAGCTCGAGTTCATCAACAAGCAGTACCGGCGCCTCGCCAGGGAGAACCGCACCGACGCCTCCTGCCGCCTGAGGGAGATGGCCAACGACGCCAACCAGCGGTGGGACAACCTGCAGAAGAGGGTGACGTCCATCCTCCGCAGGCTCAAGGTGGATTTTGTCCTTGATGTTGACGGGAGATTTTGAGCACGGAAAAATATATTTTGCAAGCACATCAATTGTTATCCATATTGACGAGCAATACTCATATGAGAGAGGCTGTTTTTTTGAGAGGGCATATGAGTATTACGTCACGTTAATACGGATAATAGAAAACATGCAAATAGATTTATTGTGCACAGAATCGATTTTTTTTTTTTTTTTGCTAAAATAATTTACCGGTTTGCAAAACATATGCACATATATAAAATGCAATGCATGTGGCATGTATGTGTGTGTGAAGCACGCGTTCGCAGAACACGTGACCAATCGAAGTGTCGCTCTTTTTACTTGTCTTGCAGCACTTTATCAGTCAGAGAGAGGAGTTTGAGACGGCCAGAGACAGCATCTTGGTGTGGCTCACAGAAATGGACCTGCAGCTCACCAACATCGAGCACTTCTCCGAGTGCGACATTCAGGCCAAGATCAAACAGCTCAGGGTGAGGACTCCTCCCCGGCCTCCTTTCAGCCCGGATTCAGCGGCATTTGGAACGGCGTCCCAGCTCCAAAGCCCTGGGTTTAAATTTACCTCAAATGCTTTTATTTGACTTTCTGAACACGCAGACACTCTGAGTACTGATCTAATATGGAGTACTCTGAATAAGCCAGTTAAAAGCTTCTTTCAAAATCCATCCCACCCGTGGGTCAGGGCATCCATCATCGCTAACCGCTACAACATTATTTGAAATAAAACCCGGTCTCATTCAATAAGTCGACGACCTGCCCGGGTTGCTGAGCGAAAACGCTTGTCCCTGCACTGTCTTCAGGCCTTCCAGCAGGAGATCTCTCTGACCACGCCCAAGATCGAGCAGATCTTCCACCAGGGAGAGGCGCTGATCGAGAAGAGCGAGCCCATGGACGCGGCCGTCATCGAGGAGGAGCTGGAGGAGCTGCAGCGTTACTGCCAGGAGGTGTTTGGACGGGTGGAGCGCTACTACAAGAAGCTCATCCGCCTTCCTGTAAGAGCCGTTATTAAATATATACGGTGGCTATGATGAAATCAAGTTGAATTGATTTAACCTTGGCTGCAAGTGGTCTCGCAGGAGAATCATATTTAAGTGCTGAAATAAATAACTTGCATAAGAGGAGGTCCGTTGGTATTTTTATGTGTGGTCACGTGTGCTTCTGTGGCTGGCTATGTGCCTGTGTGCCCTGGAGCGTCCACTGTCTTTCAAAGTGTTTCAAAGTTTCGAACTTAGAACACAATGCATGATGGGTAGTTATCAGTGTTATGTCTCATCACGTTGACAAACAAACCAATGCATAAAAGGTAGAAATCAAAGGTGGATAGTCAGGCAGACATTAGACTCCACCTTTGAACGCATAGCAGCCCCGCTGCGTTGGCCGCAGATTAATCGCCCACGACGGCGCAGGAGCGAAACAGACTCCTCTTGAAGCGACCGCAACCGTTTGTCCTTTCGCCCCCTCAGCTGACGGACGACGACACAGAGGTTTCCTTGTCGGACCGCGAGCTGGAGCTGGACGAGCCCTGCGACCTGTCCAGCCTCCCGTGGAGCGAGCGCCTGGGGGACGGCCTCCTGTCGCCCCTGCCCTCCTCCAGCCGCTCGGCCTCCCTGGCGGCGCCGCTCCGGGCGGAGCGCTCGGGCAGGGACACCCCGGCCAGCGTGGACTCCATCCCCCTGGAGTGGGACCACGACTACGACCTGAGCCGGGGGCTGGAGAGCGCCAGCAGGGCCCTGCGGGAGCAGCAGAGCGAGGAGGGCGAGTTCCCGCAGCGCTCTGCCTCCGCCTTGTCAGGTCAGTCCAGAGACCATGCGCACATGCGCACGCATGCACACACACACGCACACACACGTATGGTGGCACAAAGGTGGGGTTTGCTACACATTACAATGAGTCACACATGACGGAGCAGTACTTGAAGTTGGTAAAACAAGTGCAATAAGTATTGTATGTAGTGTTTCATACAATTAAAACAAGAAATAAATAAGTCTGTTTGATATTAGGACTACTAGTCATACAGTAAAGCATTGTCAAGGTATGGATGCTTTTTGCTGGTAAAAAAAAGTTTTTTGGGAAGAAACAAGCATTACAATTGTAAGATTAAAGGTATATTCTCTTTATAGCTGCATTAAAAAGTAAGATCTCTTCTCTTTCATGGTATTATTTTAACTCATAATGACGATGCATCGTTTAAATAGCTCTCGAGACGCTGAAAGATGTATTTCTCTAGTTTCACAGGAGCTAGGCTAGCTGATCCTCTCTGCAGCCCTGCATTCACAGTTAGCATGGAGCATGCATGGAGACTCCATATGGAGAACCGGAGCATCCCTTTGAAGGGTGGTTGTTTTTTTTGTACACATTCTATTGACCCGAGCTGTGTGAAACCTTTATGAGTGGATCCTTAACCGCTGATTTATGTGAACGACGAGAAACGCAAAAACATTTATCACAGAGTCTGATCCAAAACAAGAATGTGAAATTGTCTTTTTCATTTGAAGAGCCTCCGGCCTGATCTGAGTGTGCTGAATGTATGTGCTGTACAATGTTTCTTCCAGATGTAGTGATTCCTGAGAGTCCCGAGGACTATGTTAAACTAACAGAAAAGACTCTGAGGTCTTCCACTGGTAGGCAACATTAGACCCCAGCATGTCACGGGTGTTTGGGGCCAAAAAAAAAAAAAGACCACTGCACTCCGAGTGAAGTCTTTCTTAGAGCCTGGACGTTGGATTTATGCTTTTATTTTGATTTACTTTCTCTCTACACCCACCCTGAGCTCATAAGCAGGCACCGTAACCAACGGCAACACTTCCTAACACGGGGGATTTGTAGGGTCAATTCCATGTTCACCGAATTCATCCAGAGCCGCTCAGCAATTTGAGAGTTGGTGAGATGGAATTCACCCTAACCCTTTTTTTTTTTTTCTGTCTAACCTCCTCTTTTCCTTAGTTTTGTTTGACTTGTAGCGTGCCGCGTGCTGTTTCTAACCCGGTTCTTCTTTTCAAATGCCACGGTGTGTCTCAGGAAAAAAACGCATGGTGTTTCTCACATCTCTCCGACTCTCTGTGTTTGAGGATCACAATACCTGTCTTCAAACACAAACACACTGCTCCCGTCTTACAGGATAGGTTCTCTGTTGTTCAACCCTTATTGAAAAGGCTGGTTCCCATCATCTATAACTGTTCATAGCTACAACCTCGCTGAACGCTTCACTCGTGAGACACTTACCACTCCGCTGCAGCTTCTCACTGTGGTAAAACGCAGTCCAATGGGACAACCGTTTAAGTAGTATCACAGCTTATTCAAAAGTACTTTTTTGCAAGTGCCACAGTATATCCAAAGTTGGCTGCAGCTGGTTGCCAGTAGGAAGCAACGCACCTTCCTGTTTCTAGTTTGCTACGGTAACCGACGGAGCCAAAGGAGCTGATTTGCAGCGCAAAGTGAAAGTACACAAAACCTAATAAAACCCTAAAACTGCGTTGAATGCCGAGTTTGGGACATTTTCAGTACAACATTTAAAGACTGTCCGACTTCAGGCTTAAACATTTGCCCCACTGGACTGCTTTCAGTTGTGAGCTACAGTAGTTCAGTGAGAAGCTGCGGCAGAGTGGTAAGTTTCTCAATAGTGAAGCACTCAGCGAAGTTGTGTGATGAACAGTGATACGGATGAGGTCTGGGTTACAAAGAAAATGGTAAACCTATCCTATAACTACAACGTCACATTAACCAAGCGGCGCACCTGAGCCCGATTTAGAAGCGTTGTCTTCAGTCACCTACAGTTGAGGCTTTGTCAACAGGGGAGGTCGGCTCCACGGACTCCAACCTTCAGGCGCTGGAAAGCAGCCGCTTCCTCCTTCAAGCAGAGCGAGTCCGCAGCCACACACCCACCAGCGCAGAGCTAGACACCTCCTATATGGGATATGTGAGTAATGGTCTCCTAAGGCGTTCCCTTACCCTACCGCAAAAAAAAGGTTGTGTAAGGTGTGCGTTATGTCTGTTTCGTGGTGTTTAGGGGTGATTTTTCTGGATCTTTGCTGATATGCAGGCTCTATGAACGTAATACGCAAAAAAAATACAAGTAGGTTTTTGTCGACGCATCATGTCTTAAAATACGCGGCGTCTATCAGAATTATTTTGTGGAGCCACCCTCCAATATCAGCATTTCATTAAACCGACACGATAAAACCTCATTAGTGAGCAGGTCTTACCTGGTTTTGTAGTGTACTATAGTAGCCTTTGTCTGAAATAATCCTAATGATGTTCATTTCCAAATGATGTAACACTACCGCTGTTTGAATTTTATCCTGCGTGAATACCTGAGTGTTTTTTTTATGTCTTTTGACTGTTGTATTTGTTGTTCCATCGGTTAGTCTTGTAAACAGGGCGCGCTTAAAAGTCAGAGCGTGCCCTCAGTGAGAACGAAAGGTTTTTCCCTCATTCTATCAAACCCCGGTATGTCAGCGACTCGTTGTGCTCTCGTTGGCTGCTGTAGATGCGGCTGCTGGGTGAGTGTCGGGGCAGCATTGACACGGTCAAGCGGATGGGCGTCGAGCTGAAGGAGGAGGAGGATACCGTGTCCGGTCTGGCGGACCCCAGCAGCTCTGAGTCTCAAACCTCAGGTAAACGTCTGCTCCAAAAAAATTCTTTTTGAAATTTTTTTAAACTCAGTGTCGGTCAGCTGAAAGGGCGGCGAAAGAGTTAGAAATCGAGCGTCACATTTTGATGACCCCGTTGAAACCCCGACTTCCTGCGCGGAACCCTAGGGGTGATTGAGCGCTGGGAGCTGCTGCAGGCTCAGGACCTCAGCAAAGAGCTGCGCACCAAGCAGAGCCAGCAGCAGTGGCAGCAGCTCACCTCCGACCTGAGCAGCGTGTGGGCGTGGCTGGGCCAGGCGGAGGAGGAGCTGGAGCAGCAGCGGAGGCTGGACCTCAGCACCGACATCCAGACCATCGAGCTGCACATCAAGAAGCTCAAGGTGAGCCGCGGCCTCGGTCCTGCCGGCCGCCGAAACCCTCACTGCTTAGCAGGGACGCGGGATGGGCCGAATTCCTCACGTAGAGTACGGAAGGACGTTACCGTGCAAGTAAACAGATCAATCACAACGTTGTTTCCTTGCAGGAGCTACAGAAGTCTTTTGACAAGCGGAAGGCCATCGTGATGTCCATCAACCTGTGCAGCGCAGAGTTCGTGCAGTCAGACTCGGAGGAGAGCCGCCAGCTGCAGGCCAAGCTGAAAGACATGAACATCCACTGGGACAAACTGGGCAACTCGCTGGAGGAGTGGAGGTCCTCGCTTCAGGAAGCCCTGATGCAGTGTCAGGTAGGCGGCCCGCCACAAGTTAATCCACGTAGCATATCATAACATGTGCAACCTGGCTGTCCTGGAAGGGGGATCCCTCCTTTCGTGACCCCTACTCAAGGTTTTTTATTTTTACCTGTTTTTCCTCGCCTGGATGGAGGGGATAGCTATGGGATAAAGGTTTCCGATATGAGTACAGTTTAAGGAGAGATATAAAGGATGGCACTGACTCGGCCAGCCTTAAAAAAAAAAATGGCTGCATGCTATCAAACCTTCTGATTGGTATTGTGATAATTAGGATTTCCACGAGATGAGTCACGGTCTGCTGCTGTGGCTGGAGAATATCGATCGCAGAAGGAACGATGTGGTCCCCATCGATCCCGTTCAGGACAGTGACACCCTCCACGAGCACCACAAAACCCTCACGGTGAATGTTTCACCCTTTTCTTTGGTCACGTCGCGACGCATTTCATTTCAATATCGACAGGATATTGATAATTGTTATTATTGTATATTTAAATTTTCGCAGCAAATCCGCCGGGAGCTGCTGGACTCTCAGCTGAAGGTGGCCTTGCTCCAGGACATGTCCCTCCAGTTGCTGGTCAACTCCCAGGGCAGCGACTGCCTGGAGGCCAAGGAGAAGGTGCACGTCATCGGGAACCGGCTCAAGCTGCTGCTGAAGGAGGTGACCAGGGACCTCAGGGAGATAGCCAAGATCCTGGACATCACCAGCAGTCAGCAGGTACGGAGCTCAGTGACGGCGGACCGCTGGTGTCCGCAGGGAAGGGGTAAGGTTCATGAGTGCACTTTGTTTAAAGGACCAAGTCAACCCAGCCCGTTTACCAGCCAGCACGCACGTTTTACATTTCCACGATAGCTCACATTTTCTGATCGTTAATATTGTCTACATTTTTGAGTTTTGGGAAAATCTGTGACGACATGGTGAGAAACCTACCTTAAACCCCCTGGCCCCGATGACGATGACGGTACCACGTGTCATTCGTTGATTCCATTTGAGAAGGCGGAAGCTGCGTTGCTTTGACCGGGAATCAACAAATGCAAAATGAAGTCACTTGAAGCGAAAAAAAATATGGTTGTGGCTCCGTGGCTGCTGAGTCGTTGCTTTCCGGCAGGGAGTGCCGCAGAGAATCTCTAAACGGCTTCAGCTTTCCAAGGCGAGCGTGACGACCTTTTTTTTTTTTTTTTTCCCCGCCTCCGTCAGGATCTGTCTTCCTGGTCGTCGGCCGATGAGCTGGACACCTCGGGCTCCCTCAGCCCGGTGTCTGGAAGGAGCACGCCGAGTCGGCGGCGATCGGTAATGTATTCGCCCGAGGGCCCACGCGGTTACGTAAACCGGACGTGGGTTTCGCCCCCCAAAGCCAGACCCACCCCCGCCATCCCAAGACCTCTCCCCACCTCCTCCACCAGCCTCTTCACACACCTTCCTCTCAACCTCCTTTCAAAGCCTTTTACTCTTCTCGCACGCTGTTCATTCCCGGTTTGAATCCCAGCAGACCGATACAGAACCCCCGGCCCCTCCCCCCTCCTTGGTTTTATTCTTTTGTTTGATCGGACGTCGGATTCTTATTTTCAGTTCAACCCCCCGGTAGTCGTCATCACGTCGAAAATTCACGGAAAACTCCCGCCACTAGGTCGTAGCTCCCATCCAAATATCCTCAGTTCTCCTCTTTAATCTAGTTTATTATTTTATTTATTTTATTATTTCTGAGGAATCCTGGCTCTTTAATACTGCTCCAAGTGAAATAGGAGGGTGGAGCTAAGTGTTTGGGTTTCATGAATTATTATTATTACAATGAGCCCAGAGGAACTACTTGTATTTTTTTACCCCCCTTACCAGGGTGACATTTTAAAATCGATATTTTTTTTTTAATTGTTATTCCCACTTGTTTCCTGATCAATCCAAATAAGCGCAGTCGTGCTCTCATGACGTGCATGCTGCTTCGCGTCCGTTCCCAAAGCGACCCACGCCGCATGTCACGAGCCACCGCTGACATGTCACGAGTCCAGCCTGTCTGCGACATGACAACGCCGGGCGCTTTCAAAGTCGTTCTCCGCTTTGAAAAAGCCGGCCGCCCCCGACACCGTCGCTTTACTCTCCGTCGCCCTCACGATTATGTTGCTGTTTTTTCCTCTTTCGTTTCGGGGATTTTCTTTCATCGGTAGCTTTGTCTTCATTTGCCTGGACTGAAACATACTTTCTTTCTTTTACCCCCCCCCCCCCCCTCCCCCCTGTTCATTGCAAACAGCAACGGGGCAAAAGTAGTCTGTCACACCCTGGACCCTCTGTGAGCAGTCCACACCACAGGTACCTGTCTGTTGGTTTCTAGCACTCCCAGAAGATAATGGAACTCATCATCCCATGATGCACTTGGAGGCCTACTCATGTTTAACACCCTCCCTCCCCCTTGACTCAGACCCCCCAAAACAAACCCTTTCAAAGCTCAGTTAGAGTCTTTGAACGCTGGTGCCATAGAAGCAGCTCATGAAAATGATTTCCATCATCTTCTCCACGTCTAGACACTGTGTAGGGCCGGACGCTACGGCGAGCTGATTGACGACGGAGTGAGGGGGGACGCCGCGGGGCCCCCCTCTCTGTCGGTGCCTTTCGGCTGCTGCTTTATGGCTAACCAGAGTGTAACCCCAGCGCCTCTCTTTATCTAACGCTCTCTTTACCCCCGCTCGCGACCCGGCGCGCTCACACCCTTTCTCTGAAAAAAATAAAATAATAATAATAATTGCCGAGCCAGTAAATGTCTGCAATGAACAATGCAAAGGCTGCAGTTTCTGTTTTATTCTCTCGCTCACTCTCTCTCACCCTCTCTCTCTCTCTCTCTCTCTCATGTGTGACATTACCCTCTTCTCACTCTTCTTTTCTCTCTCTCTCTCTCTCTCTCTCTCTCTCGCCGACTATCCGCCATCTCCTCCCCTCATCCGCTCCGGTCTCCATTTGGGACGTGGCAACTGGGGCACATAGCGTTAGCTCACGTGCAATGGAATTAAAAGGAACACAGGGCCTCTCTGTCTCCCTAATAAGAAAAATAAAAACCCACGGGAGTCCCTGTGTTCCGGGGGTAGGTGTTCGCGAGCTTCACGCTAAAACATTCCCCTCAAACCGTCTCGGTTTCCAGGCCGGAAAACGGACACGTTTGTTTGTACCACGGAGTATTCAAGCGGCAAATAACGGTACAATTGAGGAAAAAAAACAACAACTGAAACGAAACCTGAGCTGAACTACCCTGTGTAACAATCTGTTGTAATTGCTGTGCTCCTGCCTTGGCATGCTTTGCATTTCTCAACCCGGATCCAGACCTTTAGCGGAGAGCTTTTTAAAAACGATTGTATTTTACATTTCTCCCTCCAGCATGCCCTGCTGTCTTTAAACCCTAGGAATGCCAGCTCACGCACACACACACACGCGCACACACACGCACACACACACACACACACACACACTGTGTTTTTTGTGTGGTAGGACGTACTGTGTTTATGCCTTGAGGAGAAGCGGCTGTTTTGTGACTGTCTTCGTAAATGTGTCCTCCTTCCCCTGTCAACTCCACGTCGGTCGGTGTGGAGCTCACCGACGTCGAGCGTTTTGTCCCAAACGTTGCCTTCGGGTGTGAACCAAGCGGTGTCACTGGGACGAACGTCGCCGTTGCCCCGACGTCTTATTTGGATTGAAAAATTGGCGCCCAACAAATACAAAAAAATAACAACACACCAAAAAAAACAAAACAACAAATACACCACAGAAAATTTGTTTGTTAGATTCAACTCATTCAATTGGAAAGTCGAATATAATCTATAAAACCCAATCCGCCGCGTAAACAGCAAATCTGCTGACGACACTGAGGGATCGGTGACCCCCCCCCCCCCCCCCCCACCAAAAAAAAACGAGTCCCCGGCGCTGAACCCGAGCGGGCGCTCTGTCCTGTGGTGTGTGTCCGCGGCAGGTCTCGCAGCGGCGCTGGGTCCGCTTCCTCCCCTTCTGAGGCCGAGGTTCCGGGGGAGCCGGGCCCCCCGTCGTCTTTCCTGCGCCGTGCCCTGTGGGTGGCGCTGCCCCTCCAGCTCTTCCTCCTGCTGCTGCTGGGCCTCGCCGTCCTGCTGCCCATGTCGGTGGAGGACTACAGCTGCGTCCAGTCCAACAACTTCGCCCACTCCTTCTACCCCATGCTGAGCTACACCAACGGGCCTCCTCCGGTGTGAGGCGGAGCCGCGGGGGGGCGGGGGGCGGCCGTCGGGCGCGGCGAAACCCCGGTCCCGGACCCCCAGTTTGACCCCGACATTTAAATATAACTTTTTTTTATCGCCGTCTAAGGAGCTGTCGCCTGGTAGAAAAGCACCGGTCTCGCTGGCGCGTGTCTCTAGAGCAGAAATAAGAAGCTGCCGTCCTGTTAACCCCTTGTTGTGCGGCGCGTAGGATCAAGCATCCGACTGTTACATCGTGTTCATTCCTGTGTCGATTTACAAAAATAAAAAACGCGTCTCCCGTGTAACAACATCTACGAATGGAAAAGAAAAAAAAATCATATCAGCTGGATGAAGGAACGAGTTTGAGCTGAAATGACTGTGCATGGCATATTTTTTATTTTAAGCAAAATGGTGAACATCTGCTCGTGACGACGGAAAATCTGTAAAATATACTATACATTTCATATATCTTATATTATAATTATTTTTGTACTTGTACTTGGGCATGCCGTTCTAACTTTTGCTTTTGTTTCCATTCCATCTCTCTCTGTGCGACGGTGACGAAAAGTGTATTTTTTATTATGAGATGCCGGTGAATGACGCCGGAACCATTTCAGTCGAACATCAGAGGAAAGTGTTCAAACCTGTCGACCGCGTACAGTGTTGTACACACTTTGTTTTATTTTTTTAACAATCTCACATGTGAATTAACGTTCAGGATAGCAATGAAGTATAGAACTACAGTATATTTTGTATGACTGTCTGTTCAGTGTCACACATACATACACACACATACACACATATATATACATATATATATATATATATATATATATATATTCTATAACAGTCCAGATTTAATTAAGAATAACATGTGTATATATGTGTGTTGTATAAATAATATCAATGTATGACTATATGACTATCAACACAATGAATGCCAAATCTTCATTCTGATTTCCTGTTTTTTGTTGTTTATTTGCTCTTTCATTTGAGCTCCAGCTCCCATTTCTCGAGTTAAACTAAATAAAGGTAAAGTAACAGTGCATAGACACAGTTTTCTTAAATCATTACAGTGGAGTAGATGTCTGCTCTTTGACACACACATGGAAAACCTTGACATTTTAAATATGACTCCTCCTTTGACATCTGATTGCGAATGCGCAGGGGTCAGGGCGCGGACACCGAGGCGTGGTCCTCAGTGGACGTGAGGGTGGAGGCGTCCAGGGGGGAGCCGTCAAGGAGGCCCCGGCCGGGGGGCAGCGGGGCCTCAGGGTGGGCGGCACAGCGCCACGGCGGGGGGAGGTGGTGATGAAGGTGATGAGGATGGTGCAGGAGGTGCTGGTGGTGCTGGTGATGCTGGTGGTGGTGGGGAGCGTATACTAAGTTCTCCAGCGACTTGATGATTTCATAGTTGGGTACAGCCGGACCCGCGGCGTCCATACCGAGCATTTGGGAAACGACCATCTTGAAGTCGACCAGCTGCACCGGGAAAAAGGCGGAAGTCTGACTCTGACTTTCATTCAAACGTTCATGATTTAAAATGATACTCGGGGGGAAATTTGCTTTTCTTTTTTTTGTCTTTCTTGCCTCGATTCGGACAAGGTCATTAGTACCAATTCCATCCCTGTGCGTCCGGTACTGTGATAGTGACTGCATGCTAACTGTGTTAGCTCAATGCAGGCTACAAAGGGGATCAACTAAACCTAGCTCCTGTGAAATGTCGTCAAAAACTGGAGCATCCCTTTATTTGTATGTGGGAGCCGGCCTTTTTCGAACAATTAAAAAAAAAGAGAGAGAGAGAGACCTTTTTCTTTCCACATCCACTGGCTGTTTTGCCAAACAATGGCACAAGGTTGTCATTGGACTGTTGGGTATTTCTTACCTCTCGCTCCTTCTGCGAGAGCTGGTCCAGGGTCAGCCTGAGCTCAGTGAGCTGCTGCCGGTCCTCCCTGCTCTTCTCCTCTTGGCCGCGCAGGTCGCAGCTCCGATCGCTCAGGCTCCTCTCGGCCTCGGCCTTGCCTTCCTCCAGCTCCGCCAGCCTCTTGCTCTGCCTCTGCAGGGTCCTGCTCTGTTCCGTGACTTTCAGCTTTGCGCGTTACACGCAGCGGGCGACCCGGAGCGGTTGTAGGAAACGCACGCGTGGACACACAACAGCGATAACATAATCTTTTGTCTACAGTAACGTGAATGTACATGTGCATTGGTTGAACTGGGTCAAAAAAAATCTGATACTTCAAGGCCCTTTTCCCACTAATTACAACTGATACATACACACACACACACACACATACACAGAAGCACGTATACATAATTTTATGCGACCCTGCCCCCAAGTGAAGTGTATGTCCGAACTCTTCTGCCCACTACCTTGAGTTCACTGCTGTGAGAGAGCTGGGCCTTGAGCTCAGCGCTGGACACTTTGACGGCACTTAGCTCGCTCTGAAGGCGCTCGACCTTCTTCTGCAGCCTGCGAGCCGCCAGGTGGGCGTCGTCCCGATCCACGGCCAGCGACGATCGGCTCCTCTTCGTCTCCTCCTCCATCTCGGAGACCTTCTTCTTCAGGAGCTCTGTGTGGAGCTCCTTGCTGTCCAGCCGTTCCCTCTGCAGCTTCACCTGAGGGTGCAGGCAAATAGCTAAAATAAACTACAACATTAGAACATTGCCACCAGAACATTGCAAGGTAATGGAGAATAGAGGGTAGGACCCAGGATGAAAGATTGTTTTGCGGTGTCCCCTCCGCCTACTGTGTGATGGCTCCTGCCAGTGTTGGTTACAGTAGGTTTGTGCACCGCGGATGTCAACGTGAACGCGTCAGTCATAAAGCTGCAGCATCGATACCGGTTGGTGCTCATACCTTTCGCTGTAGGCTGTAGATCAAGGTTTTGTTCTCCACCAGAGACGTCCCTTCATGTCTAACAAGTTGTTCTGCGCGGGAAAGGATGAGCTTGAGCCTCATGTCGAAGTCGAGGTCCAGAGCAACACTGTCCACTTTCACCGTTTCACACAGCTGATCCAGGAACTGTTCGTACTGTAAAAAGAGGTCAAAGTCACAAAAAAAAAATATTTTTTTTTTTACATTATCGGTAATATAACAAACATTATGCCAACTAATAATGAAAAAACAGAACGATACATTTTTCATTTATTTTAGAGCCATACAAGCCAACAAGGAGGGTTCACCTCATTCAGTCGGCCGCAGCCTGCGTCATGAGGAACTGATACTCGTGAAACGACCTTTTCACCATCCCTGGCTAGAAAACATCTTGCTTCGTCTCAGTTTGAATGCCTCGCATGGCGGCGTCCACATGCCATACCTCCCCCCGTGCACTGTACTCACCTGCTGGTTGCTGAGGCGCAGGCCATCGCATTGTACGTCTGCTGCCAGCTGCCGGTTCTCCAGACCCTGGAGCCTGTCCCTCAGATCCTGGGCCTGTCGCTCCGCCTGCTGAGCCCTGTGCAGCGCCCCGTCGTGGAGCTCCTTCTGCCTGCTCACCTCCTCCGAGAGGTCCGACAGCTTGGTCTCCATCATCTGCGGGGCCAGTGTGGTGAGCACGTCAAATCAACTGGGATATATATATTTTTTTTCTGTGCCGGGTTACGCGTCAATGCTAAAAAAAACCCAACAATTTCATACCCTTTTTACATTCCCTTCCCTTGCGTGAAGCTCATCCAGTTTGCGTAGAATGTCCCCCTCGGTCGGCGGGACGATGTCCCCGCAGCCCCTCTGGAGCGCGGCCGCCGCCTTCTCCAGGAGCTGCTGCAGGTGCCTCTGGGCTGCCTGGGCCCCCGCTTGGCTCTTGTGGAACTTGCAGTCCAGCTCCTCAAGCTGTTTCTCCAAACACTGGGATTCCCTCCCCGCTGCCTCTATGAGCCTCCTGTTGGCCTCCAGCCTCTCCGTCAGGCTCTGTATCTCCATCTCAGCCCTCCTCTTCCCTAATACCATGCCGTCTAGTTCCTGCAAGAAGAAGAATGCATTTCCACACTTTGCGTCAGTTCTGTGTCATACAGTATATGCTTATAATTTTCAATGGACAACGTTGATTTCCTCAGCCATAGAAGATGAGTTTAAACTTCATGTCAGGGGTTATTTTATGGGCCCGGAACCCAGTCCGAAAATAGCTAGTACTGTACTTATGAATGTGTGTGTGCAGCGAATGAGTTGTGTGTAGGTTTTGTGTGTGTGTGGGTTTTGTGTGTGTGTGTGTGTGTGTGTGTGTGTGTGTGTGTGTGTGTGTGTGTGTGTGTGTGTGTGTGTGTGTACCACTTTGACTGAATCAACGGCTGCTGCACTGCTGGCGGCCCTCCGCCGCTCCTGCTCCAGTTCTTCCATCAGCCTGATCAGCGTTACTTGGCCGGCCCTGCACTCCACCTGCGATGACCTCACATTCTCCTCCAACACAGCAACTCTCATCTTTAGCCTCTCCTTCTGATGGTACTGGTCCGCCTGGCAAAATAAACAAATAATGATGATAATGGCAATAATAATAATAATAAATATAGCTGCAGACAGCAATACACGGGGTCCAGTATCAACACCAATTACAATTTTTCGAGTTCCCATTGGAACGTAGCATCAGTTTGTGCTGTCGTTCCTCTTTACATCAGCATTACTACTAAAACGAGTCACAATTTTCCGGGATTCTCTTGAACGCAGCATCGGCTGACACAAAGATGCGGTGATGCGAGTTTTCCGAGTCCTGGTGACCCGCAGAATTACGACTACAAGCCGATGCACTTGCTGCGTGTTATTACTTTATCCTAAAAATGAGAAGGCGTCTGTCTACCTGGAGTCCACAGAGTCCTGCCTCACGGCGTCTCTGGAAAGAAATCACTCCGTGTGGAGGTTCCCAGCAACACGGTTCCATTCAAAGGGACTGAACACTGCATGTCCCTCAGACATTTCATCCACTTTTAAAACTTGCTTTGGAGCCGAATGCGATTCTCAAAATCAATGATTCGATTTGACTTTCGATTTAAACTTTTTTTTCCGGCAATGACAGCTATGTACTGACGGCTAACCAAATTTCACGAAAGTCAGTTCAGACAATATTACCCACATAAATACAGGGAGAATTGCCAACCTGCTTGTGATTTCGTAGTTCGAATTAGGGCGGCATCCTAAGGGGGGGGGGCGCGATCAGGGCGCATTTTGCACACCTGTCTCCCTCTCCGATTGTACCGACGATGTGCGCACTAGCCATGAGGTGCTCGCGATCGGTGCGCGAAAACAGTGTGTTTTCATTTAGATTTAGGTTATTTTATTTTACGTCTGCTTATGGAACAAAACAAGTGCGTATGGAACGGTATGGAATGAAGCCGTGCGTAACGGGGACATGTAGTTTCTTGATGAATTTGATGTGTTGATGAAGAAGGAGAGACCGCTGATGCTGACTTGAGTAAAATAATAGATTTATTACAAAAGAACAGCATCAGACTGGACTTGCCTAGGATGCCCAGGAGAGAACCGAGCCGGATGGATTCTCTGTCGAATGACACTCAGGCAGGCGCTTTTATGCTAAGCCAGATACAATGTTGACCATCTGATTCCCCTACATAGGTCACCGTTCACATTTTCACCTTCCTTATCAACGGGACCCCTGACAATGGGCTCTGTCTTTCTCTTGAGACCCCTGGCATCGTCTGTTAATAATTATTATTTTATACAATGGGCACTGTCTTGGCACGCTACTCATTCCCAGACACCTCAGACACTTTCTCCGTCACTCTCTCCCCGATCCCCTCCTTCTCCATGAGTTACGCACAGAAAATAATCTTAACCAGTCTACGAGTCGCGCACTGTTCCTCCGTTTCCCGCCCCCACACTGTTTTTTGTTGTTTTATTTGGAGGAACGGGGCGTGGCGATCGGGCGCACAGAGAGCCGTGTTCCATTCACACATATAAAAATATATTGATGATTCCCCTTATTTATACTTATTTTATAGTTCCTCATTGAAATGTTATCGCTGTGCATGTTGTAATGCACACTGACTGACAAAAAAAACCAGCAAAAAAAACAAGACTGCTCAACTTGAAGTATCTCAGTCAACTGACAGGTTTCCGACTGATGATTAGACTCGTCGACCTTCAGGGGACTGCCCAAGACATGGCACGGGGTTAGATGCGAATAGAATGCGTTTATATTTACAAAAACGGCAAAAGAGATAAAATATCCAGTAAAACAGCCATCAAGCAGGTAAGACAATACACACACACACACACACACACACACACACACACACACACACACACACGCACATGTTTGCAACCACTACAAAGCGAATATATAAAATGCAAATATTTAATGAATTGTATGATGATATCAAGCGTCTTACTTCACAAAGTGGGGATGGTAGCTCAGGCGGTAGAGCTGGTGGTCTAGTGATCTAAAGGTTGCTGGTTGGATCCCAGGCTCCTCCTGCTAGCATGCTGTAGTGTCCTTGAGCAAGACACTTAACCCCCAATTGCTCCTGATGGCTGGTTCGATCCCAGGCTCCTCCTGCTAGCATGCTGTAGTGTCCTTGAGCAAGACACTTAACCCCCAATTGCTCCTGATGGCTGCGTCCGTCGGTGTTTGAACAATTGTAAGTCGCTTTGGATAAAAGCGTCTGCTAAATGTAATGTAATGTAACAAACTTATCTCTCTTCACCACCCAACCAGAGATTTTAGAAGCTTGGCATGTTGGCAATGCACAAACGTTCCGCTACTTCCGGTCAAATTTCATCTTTTTTCTTACAAATTCCTGCTCCGTATGAAGATCCATATGGATGAAACTTGAACACGAGATGTCTGGGACATCCCGGTTCTAACGAGACCTCAACTGTGTCCGTTGCTCCAGCTGCTGTTGTGTTCCAGACAATTTTAATAATAATGTCTGGAAGAATAATAATGATAATAATAATAATAATAATAATAATAATTGTTATTATTGTTATTATTATTATTATTATTATTATTATTATTATTATTATATTTTGTTGTTGTCCCTTTAAATTAATAAATTAATAAAAAATAAAAAATCAAGAACAAAAAAATGCATTCATTCGAAATGTTTAATATATAGAAAGGAATCAAATAAACTGTTGATGATGAACTTTTGCAACTTGGAACCTTTCAACTTTCAAAGAGCCTCTTGTACTGGTACACAGAATGAAAAAAACAATGTAATAACTTACCCCAACGAAACATGTATATGTCATGCACATCAGAAAGCCTACCTCTTCAAACTTTCCAGTGACTTCCATAACTAGAGGCAGTGTAAGGAGCGACTCCCAGGGAACTTCTGTCGAGTCTCCAAGCAACACAAAACAAATGTCCGGGCTCCACCAGAGGGGGCGCTATGGGGCCGGACGCTGAGTCGGGTTATGCTCACGATGATCTGAAATTTTAATCGGAATTGGTTTTTTTTTGTTTTGTTTGTTTGTTTTATTGTGGTTTTAGTCAAGGGTGCGGATTTTTAGGAAGCTGAAACAAATGGTTGAAGATGATACAAAAATAAAAACGTGGGTGGGTGACGTCACCCCCAAACAGGAAGCCCGTGTTCAAATGAAACTTTATTCGGGCGTCGTACGCGTGTGCGTCACATGCCGTTCGAGATGCGGGTGGGCGAGGGACGCCCTTCCGCCACAATGTTAGTCATTTGCACCGTTTAGGTCATTTTTATAATAATAATAATTACGATATATATTTATATGTATACACACATATATATATATATATATATATATATATAACAATGGCGTTATATGTCATGTCATTCATGGTTTGACGAGCTGACGCTACTGTTTGCAGCGGCTGATCCACGCTAAAGGTAGGTTCTATTTAATCTAATGACGGAGGGTTTGTTTTTTTCACGTTTGTCGTTCACCTGTTTCCACCTCAGAACGAGCCTTAAAAAATATTTCTTCTCCGCCAACACATTTACATATACAGGCTTTTTTTTTTTTTTTTTCATTTTGTATTTTTTTTTTTCAAGACCCAAGGTCGATGTTACCGTCGCTTGGTTGACACCGTAGACCACTGGCGACCAGTGGTTTCTAAACGCGAGGTCCGGGGACCCGCAGGGGGTCCAGCCGCATTCGTACTGTCGTAAAACCTCGCCATTCCAGAACTGCCACTGATGATAATGACGCTTTTCATCCCGGCTTCGCTGTTCTCTCCCTAACTGTAGTGTGAGCTGCTCCCCAATCTTAAATAAACTAACACTTACAGCAAACACGCAGGGGATGGAGTTAAAACGGTGCAATAACAGTGGCGTGTGAAGAGAGAAAACAGGGTTGAATGTACCCCAGTGATTTCACATTGTTGTATTTTGTTTCATATCCTTAAATAATGGTCGTGACCGATTTGTTTTTGTATCCTTTAGTTCGGGTGTTAATTAAAAGCATTGTGTATCCGTGCTATTGTTTTATACCTTTACTTTGACAGGCTTCGACATTGGCTGAAGGCGTGAACGCAGACGCGAATAGGCTTGTTAACTGAACTTGTTCTTCCAACAATGACCTTGTTGACAATGAGTGACGCTGAAACCGAGAGCCTTTGTGTCGATCCCTGTCTTTTTTTTTTTTTTTTTTTTTGTTGAATACGTAGATGAGCCTGCATGGTGGGGACAGTCATAGACATGATGAAATAGTCCAGCAATATTGCTGGAGGTCCGCTGCCCTTGAACGCCAGGCGCAGTTAATGCCGCCGAAGTGACAACCGTTTCCTGTGTTCTAGGCTTGAAACGTGAGGATGCTTCTGCGGACATTGTGGAGAGCAGGAGCGCACAAGCCTCTCCACCATAAATCTACGTCTGCGCTGTTTTCAAGTCCCGTCTATCAACACGGGAATGAATCGCAGCTAAGGACGGCCTCGACCTCCCCTACCTCGGGAAGTTTTCTGAGGAATTATTACCAAGAGGGACGTTGCACAAGGACGGATTTGCATGTTTTCCATCGGTTTCCGAGGTTCAGCAGCAGCCATTTAGGGAATCCTGGGACGTTTACTGAATGTACGTGGACCCGTCATTATACTACAAATCTTGTCAAATCCGTGTTGAAATCAAGTTTGAAATCGGCCGCAGTACCTGGGAAGCGGATTCCAAAAGGGCCAAGAACTAAACAGCCGTCTCGGACCAATCTGCCCTACCAAGATGAGGACAAGGTGCTTCAACGCAGCCGTCGGTCACAGGATTTACTGACACCCTGCTTGTTTTTTATTTGTTTTTTATTTCTTATATTTAAATATTGATTTCATCCTGCTCATTCCCATGTAGGACATGATGCAGTGCATTGCCTTTGCGACAGCCGATCAGTACCATTTACCTACACTTTCCCACGACCTGATAGGTCACGGCTTTTATGAAGTAGACTTACCAAGAGGTAAGGATAATTATAAATACATCTCCGTGTAATGTGGCTGGGACAGGAGCGTATCTATGTTCCCAGGAGGCTATATTCCCTCACATGCCCTAATATGCTAATCCACGTCATTATTTTCAAATTGATTATAACTTAATGGATTTCTTTTTTCTTGTTCAATACAGTATATTGTACCTCACAAGTGTGTTTGAATACAAGGGTATCGAAGCAGCTTGTCCATAAACATTTTAGATATTATTTACTGGACAAGATCTATCAGATTGTGAATTTTGGTATGGCCTTAATTCTTCTTTTTACATAACGTGGGGACATGGGGCTGTTGGGAACAAAGATTACATCCTGCTGTGATCGTAGTGTATTCTTTGTGTAAAAGTGCTCTTTAAACACATGTTTTAATTTCAGACGCCTCCAATGTGCTTGTGATATGTGCAGAAGGGGCTTCCAAACCAGACGACAATGCTTTAATATTCTTCTTCAGGTAGAGATTTAAGAGCTACAGAGATATAGAAAATAGTTTCCCAAAGTTTCCTGTTTCCTAAAAGCAGAGTCATGCCCATGCATATGGAATGGCAGACTGTCTTGATCAATATCAATAATGTCTGCTTTGCAACAGTTAATGTTCAGTGATGGTTTGTAGCCATGATCATGAAACTATAGTTGGTGGTTAATACCAGTAATTAAATACTCTTTCATGTTCATTTTATGCTACTATAACAGTGTAAGCCAATAATAGTGTTGACACTTGACACTTACTTTGCCTCAACCCAACTGATGGAAACTCACCAACTTCACATACTTTTGTATTTCTAACACTGGCTTAAAATTTAGATTAAATTTGGATGGACGATTTTACAAAGTTGTTATTATTATTATTATTATTATTATTATTAATAATAATAATAATAATAATAATAATAATAAAGATTTATTATTATTATAAGAACTTATAAATAATTATTATTGAAATTTAGAAATTGTGACAGTTCTTGATGTTTGTTTCCCAATGTCACATTTCAGGGAAGGCTCCGTGGTTTTCTGGAACGTTGAGGAAAAGACAGTAAGAAGTCAAGTCGGCTTCTAAGTGTATTTTCTTTTCCAATGTGTTTTTTATAGCAAAATAACCCACAACAAATTTTTTTGTTGTGGTTGTCCACATCTTTTTCTTTCTGGGGTCTATTAATAGTCTCCCATCTTTGTTTACAGATGAAGACGGTGATGAGAATATTGGAGCGACACGAGATCCAACCCTATGAAGTAGCGTTGGTCCACTGGGAAAATGAGGAGATCAACTACACAATAGGAGAGTATGTTCTACTAAAAAACAATTATCAAGCTTGTTCACAGACATTTCAGTGAATATTTAAAAATGACTTCAATGAGCTGTGTTATACTGTTTTGTTTTTTTTGTTTTTTTGCTTTCCTAGAGTTTAATCAATTGTATAGCTGTCATTGGGCTGGAGTATATAAAGCTCTTTATTTCCTCAGGGGAAATTCAAAGCTCCAGCACGGCAACTTCCTGCTGAATAATGAGATGGATCAAGACGAAGCTCTTTTGGAGAAATTTGCCTTCTCAAACGCCCTGTGTCTTTCAGGTGGTTAACCTCTCTCACGGCATCGCACGTGTGCAGCGGCAGTTTGTGACGGTGCTGGACTCTACCGTTTGCTTTCTTCTCTTGCAGTGAAGCTAGGGATATGGGAGGTGTTTTTAGACAACTTTGTAGAATCGATTCAATCCATTCCAGAGGTACAGTGCAGCTTTCTAAAAGCAATAGTTGTTAAATGATGAACAATTCATTGTCGATGGAAGTTTGTTTGTGTGTGTGTGTGGTTCATTATTCTCAGAACTGTAGGCCTCCCCTCAGCACTGATCTGATTGATTTTTCTGTCTTTCAAACAGATGCTGAAGTCTGGTAAACAAGTGAAGCTTTCGAGGGCGGAGGTCATGCAGAAGATAGGAGAGCTCTTCTCTCTGAGGTGACTTAACTCCTCTTTAAACATCATACGGCGGGATACGCAGCGGCTCTATTTTTAGTACGGGCGTTTACATGCACTACCTACCCAGATTAAGATCAATATTCGGGTTAAGATAATAATGCGTTTAAGGTGTTTTATATGCGTTTGGAATAATGCGATTACTGGAAAAACGAGTAGTCTGGCTACTGACAGGAAATGCTTGCTCAACCTCGCACACTTTCTTGAATAGGTCCACGTTTGGGTTCTTGCGGCCGTCCAAATAGATCACCGTATTTAGGTCCCTCCTCAAACTCAACATAAAAATGCTCGCACTTCCCACCATGTGTTTACCGGCGCTTGCCAGGCTGTCCGTTGTTTATCTGCCCAAGCAACTATTTCTGGGTCATATATATGCGATGGAATGGCTGGGTTTTATGGAGCATGTGCAGTTTGGATCATATCCGGGTTCAGCTGTTTACATGCCACAATATAAAAAAACGATTGAGGAGAAATCCCGGTCTGTTAATCGGGTCGCGCTTGCGCCTATTTCAAGTTTTGACTCGATGAACATACTCAGGGTTAAGTGTTTACATCACTCGATTGTGATTGGCTTATTCACGTGCGCGTAAACAAACCAACTGTTGAACCATCGGTTGGTGAATCGTTCTTCCGGGTGATCTTTTTTTGACAGCGCAGATTTCTTCCTGTTTATGACAGACACCGTATCAACCTGAGCTCGGACCTCCTCATCACTCCAGACTTCTACTGGGACCGGGAGAATCTGGAGCAGCTTTACGACAAGACTTGCCAGTTCCTCAGCATCAACCGCAGGGTTAAAGTAATCTTTCTTTCTTTCTTTCTTTCTTTCTTTCTTTCTTTCCTTCCTTTTTTTGATGTCTTGTCATTTCAATGTCTTGCCAAAAATAATACATGAAAAATGTGATAATAATGAATAGTTTTCCACCTGCTAAATACTTATTTATTATGGTTATATCCCGTGGGAGGGGATCATTTTTGGAGTCACTGTTTATAGTTGATCATAGTGAAAAATAAAACCATCTCATGATTGTTATTTACTGAGTAAATCAGAATACAGATAAAATAGTATTTGACAGATAAAAGTATTTGTTATTCCATTTTCCCAAAACCCGGAAAACAGAGACCGAGACAGTGACCATATTAAAAATCTAAAAAAGTGAGCGATTGGGGGGAAAAATGTTGAGGGGTAATGTAAACCGTCTGGGCTGATGAGTGAGTGGGCTGTAAGTAGACACGCCGTCCCTGTCACAGGTTGTTAATGAGAAGCTGCAGCACTGCACTGAGCTGACCGACCTCATGAGGAACCATTTAAGTGAGAAACACAGTTTGAGGCTGGAGTGGATGATCGTCATCCTCATTACCATCGAGGTAAGAAGCACACACGACGAAGTTCTTCCCTTTTGCCCGATTATTCATTTAAAGAAATGTACGAGGCCGTCTTCTATGATGTGAAAAGACAAGTAGAAATGAGGTGCTTCTGTAGTATTGATTGAGTTGCGTTGACAGCAGCGAGTATTGAAACATTGTGTGGTGTTCAGTAGCACACTTTGAAAACCAGTGGCGGGAAAAGGTACTGAAAAGCCGCACTGGAGTAAAAGCAGAGATATCTTAGCAAAAAAGGACTTGGTAAAAGTGAAGGTCACTTATTGGAATACTACTTGACTAAAACTCTTAAAGTAACTGATATTAAAGGTACTTGAGTATCAAAAGTAATTATATTGTATTAAATGTACTTTTTTGCTGTGATTTTAAAAGAATCACAGCAAAAGTAGAAGTTTACAGAAATATAAGTCAAGTACAGATACTGTCAAAAAATACTTACATACAGTAACAAAGTATTTTTTCTTTGTTATTTTACACCCTTGTTGGTACCCAAGTAGATCCCAGAAAATCCTGAAATTAAACCAAAGGTTTATTTTATTTAAGCTTTATTTATCATTATTGAATTATTTATGCTACAAAGTTATTTTCTATATGTGAACTTGAACTCAGTATTTCCATTATAACAAAGAAAATTTGTGATTACACTGGATAATATAATAATTCCCATTAGGAATTATTATTTTTTTAATTTCAGTCATTTTGACTTTTTCGCTCTATAAAAAAGTTAATAGAGCCATATTTCTGTGAGAACAAAACTCTTTTGTGTTTTGCTTTCCTCCAAGGTTATGTTTGAACTGGCCAGGATGGTCTTCTGAGGGGCTCCACCAGCAGGATCCTCCCCTTTTGAGACAGTGGAAGCTTTAAAGAAAGAATGTGGAATCACACAAAGTTAATCCCAGTCATGGGGGAGTCTAAATGTGAATGAACCTTTTACTTTTCATTAAGTATTTATCTCTTATCATTATACAATAAAGTCCCATTTTCTACAAGGTCTTCAGCGTTCTTCTGGATTCCATTTAATTATCCTGTTTGACTGCTTTCTAAACTGCCAGTTGACTCTGGATTTAGTTTTATGTTTTAACGTAGATATTTTGTATTGATGCAGAGTGGAAAAGATTGAGGAATGTGTTTTAAAACAAAACACCATCATCAAGTCCGATTTGGCCCCAGTTGTGTTGAATCATTGTCAATCGTCTTTGACGCATCATTTGCATTAATCTGTTTGGAAAACTTTTGTAAAACTATGTAACTCAAGAGTTACTCATTTAATCAAGAGACACATGCCATTAAGGGTGAGGACCTCCCAAGTCTGGAGTGGTTCTTCATAGACTTCAAGACTGAAGATTTGAAGGCACATTACTAAACTAAAAAAGTAATTCATCATTCTTAATTTCTATGAAATATTCAATATATTTATGTACCGTTTAGAATCAACCTGACCTGACTGTCAACACTCGAGTTATATTGACATAAAAGATGACACAATGTTGAACCCAATGTTTTACAGATAGTTATTTATTCAAATAAAAATTACATTAGCATTTTGACTCATTTGGAAATATATTACGGTGTGTGTGTGTGTGTGTGTGTGTGTGTGTGTGTGTGTGTGTGTGTGTGTGTGTGTGTGTGTGTGTGTGTGTGTGTGTGTGTGTGTGTGTGTGTGTGTGTGTGTATATATATATATATATGTGTATATATATATATATATATATATATATATATATATATATATATATATATATATATACTGTGATATTTGAATTGAACTAATTGTTAATTTGACATAGTCCGATTAGCAGGAATGTTTTTATTCTACTGTCAGACTCAAGAGGACAAACACATTTGCACCAGATGTTATACAAACAGCTGTGAAAGGAACAGGTAGTCAAGCTGCCGTGACTGAGTATACTGTACATTTAAGGCTCTGTTGATGTATTTATGATATATCCATCCATTCATCCATCAGTTAAGTAGCCCAGCTTGCTATGGAATAAGGCAGGAGGACGCCGGTCCATCACATGATCACATACATACACTCCCGTGATACAGTATATATTAATATTTTTTTTTCAGGGTTTCTGCAGGTTTTAACAGGTTGAATGTAAGACTTTTTAACATCATTATGAATGCAATTTAAGACCTTTTTCACGTCCATACTTGCAAAAAAAAAAAGTATAAAGTATATGAAGGAAAATCCGAGGGTGGGAGTTTACCGAGTTCCGGTGAACGCAGCATCACTTCCTGCTCTAGAGCGCTTATAACCAGAGCCCTGTCTGCGTATTCTAATGTAATTCAAATAAAAAATGAAGGATAAAATAATGCAAAAGTGGACATTTTAAGACTCTAAGGAGCCGCGGAAAACCTGTAAATGTACTGCATGTTTGTTTCAGTTTAAAACATGTCGGATATACAGTAATAACATTTAAAAAGAAAAACAGCAGTTTGCCATGCCCGCGAAGCAGCCAAGCATTTAAATCATGCTGTGATCTCCAAATTTTAAACTGTATACATTTATTTTGATATCAAATTAACACCGCAGTTCAGCCTGGCGTGACACAGTGATCGGGTACAAACTAGGGTGATGCTTATTGCTTTTTTTTTTTCCCATTGAACAGATCCTTGCAATGTAAAATAAAAGCACATTTTTGAATAATAGTAACACAGCATATGGAGATATATAATGATTGCATTACCTGCAATGAAGTGCACATGTTCTAGGAGTCAGAATAATCTAAAATCATTACAATAGCCAAATGTGAATGATGTTTTCTGTTCGGCAACAAACAAAATTAGATTCATGTTTTGACAGAGAACACAGCAAAGTGAGATGCTGTTCAGCGGTGTCCGAGCTTGACATTTGCATGCCATACGACCCATGTTTGCTCAAAAAGAAAAGTTGTATTTTCGGTTGAGGCTATTCTCTCAATACTGGATCAATTTAAAAGATCCTGATTCATCGCTCACCGGTTGACTCCCAATGATCCAAAGAATAAAAAGGCTTTTGTTGAAAAATACCAGAGTTTTCCTTTAATCAAAGTCATACTGTATGCAGAGAAATAATCCTAACAATCGAAAAAAAATACAAATAAAAAAAATTGGCTGTTTAAATTGGTAGAACGTGATGGCTTGTCACAGCAGAAAAACACTGTTTCCCGTCGCTCTCCTTCACTTTAGCGGATCAGTCTCTGCTGCCCTCCTCTCATCCATCTTCAATCCTGCAAAGAACATTCCCCAAAATATAAAAATGACTCCAAATATTGACAATGGAGAACTACAGAGTGAAATTGAGATCAAGATCTGACTCACCGGCCGGCGACCCTGGTCTCCGAGCTAGTGTAAGTCCTCACAAGGGGCACTCTCCACCGCCTTCGCTGTTCGGGGAGGCTCGAGTGCAATAGCAAAATCTTCACCATCGCTCTCGAGTTGACACTGTTCTCCTACTTGACGCGTGTCTTCTTGACTTTCTCCTTCCTTTGTGTGAGAATGTTGCTGCATATCGAGGTCCGCTGCTGCTTTTTCGCCGAGGGGGCTCTCGTTCCGACTTTGCGTTGATTCCGCAGCTTGAACGCCCGTCTTGTTGGTTCCTACTTGAGTGTCAACGTCTTCCTTGGCGTCCAGCCATACATCCTGTTCCAATTCCTCCTCCTTTTGTTCGGCTGGTTTTGCTGGCGGTTCCTTGGTCGCCAAACCTTCGGACGGAGCCGCCTGACTAGATATTGGGCTCCTCTCTGCCAACCCAATTTGCATTACAGGTCGCGTCGATCCTACGGCGTGCACGAAACACTCCGACAGCCCCGGCTGACTGAGGATCACAGCTGTCTCTATTGACTTTTCCTCTGCTGACTTGTTTTGCGCCATAGTTTCCATCGGTTGAGCAACATATTCAAGAAGCGTCGGTTGGCTCAAGATGACGTCGCTCTTGGCCAAATGGGATTCCGTCGGCAGTCTGGTGGTTTCTGTTACCTGAACGGCAGCCTCAGACAGCTTGACCTCTGTCTCGCTCTCAGCTCTTTCTATTGTTTCTATTTGTCTCACAGCTTCTAATGGCTCTCTTACTTGGACGCCAACATCTACACACACTTTAGAGCTGTCTTTACTTTCTATAATCTCCGTTTGTTTGATCGTCTCTGTTCCTCGAATCCCTACCTCAGACAAATCTGTTTGTCTCAGCGGTTCACTTTTCTCGATTATAATTGCTTCAGGAGGTGGAGAGCTTGACTGTCCAAAATGTATATTCAGTTTGAATTCTAAGGAAAGACTAGAGGGGGACTCCACCTTACCAATTGATGTGATTAATCCCGTATTTTGAGGTACCGCTATGTCTTCATTATTCGTCTTAACCGACAGGCAAGGTTTGGTCTGTGGTATCAGCTCTTTAGCTTCTTCTTCCATCAGCTTTGGCCCAGCCAATTCCTCTGATGGACACGTTGAGTCCTCTGCTCTGCAGTCTACATCAGGTTCTTTTTTCGGTTCAACCTTAGGTTCCTTAAAGTACATTATCGGAGTGTGAATGGAGACAATCTCTGAAATCTCTGGAACGTTATATCTGGGGCATTGCTGTTCCACCAACTCCAGTTGCCTTTGAACGGATGCCTCGGAAGTATCCTCTGTTGCTTTGCGAGCGGCCTCCTCACTCAGTTCTTTTCCGGTAATCTCTGTTGATTCTGATATGACAGCTGGTGGCTTGTCAACTTCTTGTTCCGTAGTTCCAACTTCTTTCTGCACACAAGATTCGTCAATCAGTGGTGCTGGAAATACCTCTGGCAGTTTCTCTTTTTCATGCTGAGTCACTTCCTGAGTCATTAACTCACTGGTCCCAATTGGTTCCTCCTCTGTTTCCAGAGTGGCGGAGAGATCCTCCACCTCATGGAATTTATGGCACACATCGATGACTATTATGGCATCTGTTACTCCCGCCTCAAGTGCTTTGTCAACAGCTACGGAGGCCGTTTTTATGTTAGCATCCACCACCTGTACTTGAATTCTGTGATTATCCTTAAACATTTCTGAGGGTAAATGCGTGGTCACAGGCACATTGCTGCCTTTTGCTGTGCTAATCATGTTGTCATTAATAATTGGTGTCAAAATCCCGGCAGACTCTATTGCCTCTTGGAACTCTTCTTCAATTGCGACAACATCTAATGGAGGTTCAAGATTGTTTGATATTTCCGCAATGGCTGTATCAGCCATTGAAGTTGTAACTTCTTTGATGGAACATGTTGATAGATCCGTTAATGGAGCACGCTCAACTTCCACAGCTTTAGTCTCAACTCTGCAAAGTTCACCTTCTCTCTCTCCCTCAATGTTGACTTCAATTAAATGTACTTGGTTGACAGGTTTACATGTGAGTGTGACAACGCCGCTTTCAGTGTCTCGGGCTGGAATGTCTTCAGAAAGAATATTCTTCTCAAGCACCTGGGCTGTACATGCATCTGAGCGCACACACGCTACGTGAACAGCTGTTGATCCCTTCAACTGCTTTGACACCTCAGTTAAATGGTCTTCATCCCTTGAAACACTGTGTCGAGGAACTTCATTAGTGTCACCCTCTATGGTTACATGCTGCTTCTCAACAAGAGATTGTTCTGTCAGTACCGCAGCTTCCCTCTCAACTTCCCCTGTCACTGAGGCACTTGCATTTTGTTTATCAGACACTGGGGTGACTTCAGTTACGACCTCGGTCTCATGAACATTAACAATGCTGGCCTCAGAATTTAGGAGGGCTGCATGGACCGCCATTAATATTTCCAACTTGTTTGTAACTTCGGCTACAATGCCATCATCCTTCGCTGCGGCATGTCTAGTGACATTATTAGGATCCCCCTCTATGGTTAAAAGCTCTTTTTCCATACAGGCTTGTTCTGTCAGTACCACCACCTCACTCTCAACATCCTCTGTAACTGAGGCACTGACATTTTCTGCATCAGACGCTGCGCTCTCTTCGGTCATTATCTGCTTGTCCAGAACCTGAACAACACTGCCCTCGACATTTAAAGAACCTATGTGGACAACGGATAATGCCTCCAACTCTTCTGTCACTTCAGGAAGTTGGCTTTCATCTCGAACTTCAATGTGCTGGGGTACATCATGGGGATCATTCTCAACGGCTACAAGGACTTTCTCCACAAACGTAGTACAGTCTGGTAGTACAGCTTCATTCTCGACATCGCCCTTAACCGAGGCACTGTCATTTTCTGTATCAGACACCGGGATATCCTCATCTGTAATTGAGGCAATGGCATAGTTGGAATTTGGTGCTGGGATATCGTCCATTGGGACTTGATCCTCGACTTCTTGAGCACCGCCCTCCTCAGCATCAATGTGGTCTATGTGTGTTGTTGAACCTGCCTGTACCTCATTGTCTGTTTCAGCCATGACATGGCTTACTTCATGGGAAAATTGTGCCGACACTGGCCCATCCTCAACTGCTGAAGCGTCCATGTTGAGGGAGGAGATTTCAGCTTTGTTCTCTTTTTCGACAATTATTTCATCAAGAGGAGCTTGCTGTATAGGTTCATGTCTATCCACGTTAATAGTGCTGTCGGTTTCATTTGCATGAATGTTCCCTGATGCAAGCTGTGTTTCAAGTATTTTTTCTTGGTCCTCAACATCAGTGGTGCTCATTATGAGCTGGTCTGATTTTTCCTGTACAGTATGAACTCTTTCCACCACTGCTGTAATGTCTGTTTCATCCATTGTCTGTGCAGCAACAGTTAACAGGCCTGTTTCATTCGGTCCCACGACATATTTTATGTGTTGATCGATACAAACGTCATCCACATAAGTTTCAGTGTCTTCAGGCAAATTCCCTGAGGACACGTCCTTGTTTGCTTCGGATATCCAGTCTTCCAGAGGTTGATTCTCATCAATACTTTCAAGTTCTTTTACACTTTCTTGTGCCAGGAAAACTTCATCTACACAAATTCCAGCTGTATCAAACTCTTCAGTGGTGTCCCAAGATATTTGCTCTGTGGAAATTGGTTCCGTGACTTCTGATAGACTCTCTCTCTCTGTCATTATGGCAGTTGTATTTATGGCATCAAATTCATCCGCAGTCAGACCAGTACATATTGCAGTGGCATCTGATTGTTTGTGTGCTTTTAGAACTGTTAGTTCTTTTGATATTGATGTCTCCACTATTTGTAGGGAGACACAACCAACTATTTTTTCAAGACTTGGATCATTTGCACACACTAAAGCTTCATTGGGGGGTGCAGACATTGTCTGCACAACCTGATGGAGGAGGATCTCTGTTTCTTTGTCATCACATTCTTCTGGGACTGGTGTTGTGTTGCCTGATGTTTTTGAAGAGTCGGTTAATTGGGACACCGCTGAAACCATCTCTGTTTCGTCTGCTAGGGTGATATCTACAGGCTCTGGTGCAGTAACCGCCTCAGATGTAAACTCTATTAGATCCTCTGCTAGAGTGTCATCCCTAGCTGCTTCTTCAGCGACTAAGCTCTCCTCAATTAAACCTTCCTCAGTGATGTCACTAAGTTGTTGATATTTGCTGACAAATTCTGTTGGCTCGTCAGCTTCTTCACTGGAAGCAGGAATTGTTGATGCCTGGTTTACTAAAGCATCATCACTATCTCTATTCCTCTCAGAGACAACAGGCACACTATCACTAGGGGGTATCGTTTCAGACACCTGACCAAGCAGATCTTGTTGAGATTCATACTCTTCCACTTCAGGTTTGTGACTCTCAATGACCGCCTGTGTTTGTACTTTGTCCTCTGTCTCACATGGGTCAAATTCAGACAAGGGAACCACGGCTGGCGTCTCAGAATCTTCATCATCCGACTGGGCTCCTCTTTCAGCCTCATCTGAGGATACTTGGTCTTGCTTTTCTGATGGTTTCCTCTTTTTCCGTCCTGGGAGGAGCTTCTTTATGGAAAAGGATGATTCCTCTTTAGAAACTTCAGTATCAGGTGGAACGATATCTTTGCTTTCCTCCACTTCCCTGGATTTCCTTTTGGGGGTGACAAGTCGTTTAAGTGATTTCCATGTTGACCCATCATCATCCTCTGCAGTACTTCCTGCTTGTTCAGGGGAAGAGGCAAAATTCTCATCCACCTCATGAGGCCTTTCCTGTTGACCCTCTAAAGCATGTCGGGATTCACCATCTGACCTATTATCTTCGCGCTCCTTATTGGGTGTTTCCTCTTCAGAATCAGAGTTTCTTCTGCTCCGTCTGCATAAGAATGCCTCCCATGAAACAGTTGAGTCTTTCCTTTTCTTGCTCTCTTCTGTGCTGAGATTTAAAATGTTTTCCTCACTTATCTTTGGTTCCTCCAGCGTGCTTGAGATGACCACCTCCTCATTGCTCACAGTGGAGCTTTTCATGCGCTTTTTAGGAGTCACAAGTTTTTTGAAGGCAGCCCAGGTACTCTCCTCCTCCTGTACTACTACCTCTGCAGGCCCTGCAGGACTCTCTTCTCTCTGATCCTCTGCAGACTCGGTCGACGAGAGCAGTTGATTACAAGTATGCTCGCTTGAGTGAGCTGGTTTTGTGTCGCTTAATTTCCCGCCCTTCTGCTTTGTGGAGAATTTCTTTAAGTTAGAGCCAGAAAGTAGCCTTCTCAGAGGACTACTTGGAACTTTTACCTTGTCATCATTAGAAATAAGCTGTCCTTCATCAACAATTTTTGAATTCTCTCCTATTTCATGACCATTTGTTGCCGGATCTGTCTCTGATGTTGCAGGAGAAAGACGCTCTGCCTTTGTTTTCTGTTCTTTCTTTCTTTCTTCATTGCCTGGACTGACCTCCTTTTCTATATCTTGTCCGATTTCTTTCACCTCCTCAAGTTCTTCTTCTTTTACCAAGTCTACCATTTCCTTCCCGATTGTCTCATTTTCAACTTTCTGCTCTTCTGCAAGTTTCTTATTTTTCCGCAAACCAGTAAAGATACTTCTTGTGAAGAACCTTTTAATGGGAGATATGACCTCTTCTTCAGCAGGAATCTTTGGAGATGTGATTTCTTCTTCTTTTTCGGGCGCAATGTCCTCTGTGTCTACAGGTGTTGATGCTTCCTCAACAAGTTTTTCCAATGTAATGTCCTCATTTCCATCTCTGGTTTCTGTGTATTTGTCCTGAGCATTTTCCTGGATGCCCTCTGATGTCATGTCTGTCGCTGTAAGGCAGGTTGTTGAATCATTTTCAGGAGAGTCCTGTGCCAAGTTATGCTCAACATAGTCTTCACTATTCTCAGTAGGGGTCTCCTTTGTGCTCTCCGTCACTTCTTCCAGACTGCTTTGCTCCCCCTCCTTTTCATCCCCTGGGACACTTGATGCCGTTTCTGGTTGTTCCTCTGTGCCTCGCTTGACTGTAAATTTTAAACTAATGTTGCTGAAAAATTTTCTAAAGCCTTTATTTACATCATTCATGCCAGCATCCGTATCACCCATATCCGGTGCTGTTGTCTCATCACCAGGTGATTCCTTCTCATTGGTCTCAACATTTTCTATGAGTGTTTCATTATTGTTAGAGGTGTTTTCTGTGTCCGGAACTTCTCCTTTTGTGAAAACAAGGGCTGATTTTGTGTCACAGACTGAGAAAAGAAAACAAGTATTACTCTTCAATCAGATGCAAACCACTTACAAGGGTTGTAAAAGACTCAGTATGAAGTATCAGAGTATGAAATTGTGCAGTATCCACAATCAGTTGAGAAGTTATGCTCCTAATAAAATGATCCATCAGTTCAAGTCTTCCAATCTTAAAACCCAAAAGACTTACCTCGGTCAACAACTTCAACCTCACAGTGGTCGTTTAGCTCAGCTATATGGTCATCTGTTTTTCCACTTAGCCCAGAGATCTGCACAACATTTTGGAGAATCTGAAAGAAATTGAAAATGTTAAATGCATCATTTGGATTTTCTCATATCTTTGGGTGATGTTATACATTAGATTACATATATAAGAATCTTTAGAAGCATAGATCATTGAAAACAAAGATGTTTACTGTTAGTTACTCATTTCATAACCTTGTTTGTATTACATTGTGCGGGTCAGCTTATTTTGTTCCACATGCAGTAAGTAAATTACTTACTGATTGTGACTTTTTGGTTAATTGAATTGATTCCCTTTTTTGCTAAAACCTTTGTGGCTATCCCTTTTATGTTGTCTCATCAACAGCGGAAACTTAAAGTACTGTTCTTTATGTTGAATAAAATGTTTATTAAAATATAAAAAAACAGGCAACAGACAATTCCATAATAACAATCAGAAGACACAAATTACAAATCCCAGACAGGCAAACGTAGTTATTCAGAAGATTTGTCTGGGAGATCCACAACTCTAATTATGAGCTAAAATGTATGTTTGCTGGATCAAGACACTGGGTACCCACATATTCCAATGACCAACAATAGACCAACAACTTTTTATGAGCGTCTTTGAACTGATTTTGTTTGGTTTGAAACTGCAGTGCCTCTCAATCTCTGTCTTCACATAGTCAACAGCATTTTATATATTTGGAAATGGCAATATTTGACTACTACACCAAACACCAACATGGAGGCATAGAGGAATAGGCATTACACTATAACTGCTGCTGTTAAAGCTATGCACCATTTATTGTATAATGATCTAATTGACCATTTGGTCTCAGTGGAATGCGAACAGTTTGATTGAGACCAGAACATTAGACGCTTTGTGCATCTGAATTGAATTCCATGGCCTTTTGAACACTGGCAGCAAGAGATGCCTTATAACCATTAATACAATTAGTTTGCAACCTTGGATGCCTTTCATTTACTGTACAAAACACAGATTCTTGACATTCACACATTTTTAAACATTATAAAAATAGATTTTGCAAGCACTACTTACCAACAATTACAACTATGAAAAACGCTATTAAAGCTGAAGTAGAAAATAAGTTACACATAAGGATTACATTTTTTTAATGCCACCTTTGTAATCAGATTACAAATTAGATTGCTGTCAATCAAATGCACCAGTTTTGCACCACTCTACAAAGCTTTGATTCATTCAAATATGGCAGCTAAAGCTTGTTTAAGCAATATCACACCAGGGGAAGTGACATTGGCTTTAAATGTAACTTTCGGTAATGCATCAATTTCTGCGCGTTAATTGTGAATGAATATCACAATTTCAAAGTTGCAATCCGAGTCTGCAACCCCGATCCAATGGGGCCCAGCACTGTACCCTTAGATTATATCCGGCCAGGCCTTTTTCCTGGTAGTAATACATCTGGTCATAGCGGATTTGGGCCGAAGAGCTAAAAATTTGATTTGAAGTAATTACACACTTGTTCATATTCAAGCTATCAATGGTCCTTGTGGTGTGGGGATGGTGTGGTTTAAGCAGCCACACCTGTTCTGGGTCTAGGTAATTGGGCCGGGGATCAGGGAGGCTGTACGCCAGTTGCTTGTTAGAGCAATCAACGAGCAACATGTAAAACCCCCATCCAAACACACATGGAGAGCCTCTGTCATCACAATGTTCCATCTGCTAGCGGCTAGTTCCAGCTTGCCCACTCCCTACAATAAACTGGTACTTTTCAACCCCATCGCCTGTGTCTCTGTGCTGGAGGACCCTGAAAACACCACTCAGGTGGCGTGTGCCAGGCGGATCTGCCACAGTCCTTTATTTGCTCTCGTCATATTTCTAAATGTTAAAGGGATGCCGTTAAAAGAAGATAAAGGAACAAGAGTTTAAATGAATGCCAAACGAAGCAGGAAAGAGTTAGACACTTTGATCTTGTTGTCACGACGGAAAGCGTTTTCATTGCTTGTATTAATGTCTGCGTTTTAATACGGCTTAATATTGGCTTAATAATGTGTATGCAGTGCTGTCGGTCGGGCTGCCATGCCAATCTGTGTGGCCTGTAGAACTCTGTCAGAGTTTTTTTTTGTGATTTGAGAGTGAGTGATGTGTTCATTGGGCAACAGAATAATTCAAACAATGATACAATTTTACGGGAATGAATCCCAAGCTATACTCTGTATCTAATGCCTTAGCTTATGGAGCTTTTGGGATCGGGTCCGAGCTTGCATACACAGTCTGGCTGTTTTCGGGTAGATCCATACCGCCACGACGTCGGGCACAGGTGGCCATTACTTCCATCCTGATGCTCATCTCAAGCTGCGATCAACAGTTAGTGGTTGAATCAACACATCTGTAAAATGTAGTGAAATTCCAGTGGTAAACTGTATTTAAGCGCTCATGTGATGCCTCTTGTCCAATCAAAATACTCAACCGGAACTAACTGTTGTATAACAATGGCCCATTACCCACACAACCGGCCTTGTAGAGTTAAGTGCAGGTTCCTGCCCCATGTAAGCATGCAAGTGTGAAGAATACCATAAGGCACTGCACGTAATCCACACTTTATGCACCCTTATACCCCTCTGGAGCAGTATTCAGACTCAATTGTTTCCCACAAGTCGTCAAAAAGAAAGTCTTGCAATGTAAAGTATGCAAATCGTTTCACATCGTAGCATAGGTTACATTCAATTTGGCTAAATGATGTGTCAAGTATAAACTAAAATGGGTGTTTTTTTCAACAAATGTAATTAATGTCTGAACCCCTTAACCAAACAAGTGATCAGGATCAGAAATCGGAACCAGCTTATTCCACCAGGTACATACGCTAGGAATTTGTTCTGAGGTGAGGCTTGGTGCAGTGGTTGTGCACGTACCACACAGGGACTAGTGAGCAAACTTCAAAACATACAATGAAGAATTGTTTACAGAATGGAAGAGGATCCACCTCAGTGAGAGCAAGTACGTTCCTGCAGCCTCCCAATGTGATCTGAAAGTCCTCCACACACTTGCAGTCTAAATGCGGGCCTGGGCGCTGTTGGCAATTAATGCAAATAGGCGCTTGGCGCAGTCCAGGAGACAGCAAGTGTGGGTTTTGGGACGGGTCCAACAATACTCCCGGTTCCCGAAAGGCGGAGATGTCTGATTGACTTCCTTCTCCGCGTGGCTGAGGGATTGTGTTGTACACAAATAATCGATGTAGCTTTGTGCAGAGTGCAGCACCCGAGAAATTCCATCTCTCCGCTGGGATTGAAGCCTCAGGTTATCCCATGAAATGAAGGTCATTAAACCTCCGTGCTGGTTTGTTTTTCGTCTCAAAACAACCCCAAGCTGTTTTATCATGCAGAGCACACCCCACTCTATAAACTATACATGTTAACGTTCAGTAATTTAAAGTGGGACATGTCTAATAACGATGCAGGTCACAAACTAACACAGGGGTTGTAAACATTATTTAAAGTGTAATAATCAATATTCCAATATAGACCTTTACCTAATAGATAATAAGTTATTATTGGTAACGTGGGACACCTACTGAAAACTGTTACAGTATAATACTGTTTCTTTTACAAATTACCACTTTTTCCTTAATGTGCTAGTATTCTAAGCAGACTGAGAACAACTTCACATTATATAAAAAAAAACTATAAACGAAAAAGATAAAATATCCCAATTTAGAACAATAAAATAATACACGAGGCAAAGGAATTTGATACATGCAGATGAAAGTCCTTCTGGTTTTAAACCAGTTGGACGGACCGTTAGCAATTCATTCAAATGGAAAAGAGATTTCTCTGTCCCTGAGGTAATGGCAAGCAGCACACTGCGAACATCACCAAAACTATATCCCATACTGTAAGTACTGTGGACTGTTCCACCTAGATGGGCTAAAGAGGCAATAATTCCGATTTTTCATCAGAGCTATAATAACCTTACGATGTGAATAATCATTTTCACGATTACAATAAAGAAATATGAACACAAAGCTGCCTTTAATATTATAATTATAATAATTATAATATTTCCTTTACTACTGGGGAAAAAAAATAGTTGTTCAATGGGAACTCTTTAATTTTCCAATTTTGTTTGGATCCAACATTAGAAATCTCCTGTGGAATGAGCCTAAACATAAATTACTAAAACCTACATTATTATTATTATTATTATTATTATTATTATTATGTCTTTTGGGGTTTATGGTGAATCATGATGGTCTGTTTTCAGTATGCTAATATGTCCAATATCATTTTTTTTTTTAAATATGCATGACTTGTGATATTATTTGAAAATACATGTTTGTGTTTACAGATAGATAGATAGATAGATAACTTAAATAATCGTTAATTAAATCATTATAATGAATGAAGGGATGTGAACACAAATAATCGTTCACATTCAGTTTTGTGCTAAAAATAAAAACAACAATAAATAAGAACGACCTACCCTGTCCTCGGTGCTCCCCGCAGCCTGAGCTCCGTCCCCCGGGGCTCCCTGCTCCCCGGGGGCTCCCTGCTCCTCCGGGGCTCCCTGCTCCCCCGGGGCCGCAGCCTCCTCCCCGCTGCCCCGCTGTGCAGACTGAGCGTCTCCCATGCCGAAAGAGGAGCGAGAGGTGTCCGGGCCGGGCACGGGCTCCGGGCCGGGGACAGGATGTGAAATGGTGCAGTCCGGCTGTGTGCGCTGCTTTTAGCCCAACACCGCCCACCCGCCAGAGTCACATGGGGAAGCAGAGGGACCCCGGACCGGCTCGGATCGGCTCGGCTCAGACCGGCCCGCCTCCCACTGCATCAAAACCCTGCTGGGAGGGGGGAGACACCCTTATCAGATGTTTGGATCTGATTCATCTATTCTGTAGTTCTTTGCGTTTGCTCTGTTTGCTTCGGAGGAAAACAGTGAGCATCTCCTGAGAACCACAAAGCTTTCCTGACTAGTCAAGGGAAATGTGTAAGGGTGAGCCAATCAAGTAATAAGGATGAGAATAACAACAGTCATAATAATAATAATATAAAAAAAATATATATAATATATTAATAACAACAATATAATAATTACATTAATAATAATAGTGGTCATAATCATAATAATAGCTATTGTTGATGTCCCAAGTATTTATTTGTGTGTGTCTGTGTGTGTGTGTGTGTGTGTGTGTGTGTATATGTATGTATATATATACATATATATATAAATACTTCACATCAACAATCACTATTATTATTATTATTATCCTAGTTTTTCTTGTGTTTTATTATTATTATTATTATTATTATTATTATTTTGGATAGAGAAGTGTGTATATATATATATATATATATATATATATATATATATATATATATATATATATAAAACGATCACGCAAATGTCATTATGAGGACAGGTATCCCATGCTGCTCAAAACAGTCTCTGTTGGTTAAACTTCTAGAGCTGTGCTTTGTCTCAGAAATAGTTTGTCTGGTCCATGACCTCCTTAGAAACGGTTCCTAAATGGATGTTAGAGTTCATTGCTTCCATTTTCAAATTAAATTAGGATTTGGTGGAAAACATTTGTCTTGTTTACGGACAACATCGCAGCAGTGATGCAGGCTCCTCCTCGTCACCAGTAACGATGAAAATGTTTAATTATTGCTGGTTTTTCATTCAGAGTTTGTATAGACATAATTTATTTTCCACTGTAATAGTTGTTCAAATGGAACATGGAAGCTCTTTTTTTCTCCAATTTTGTTTGGATTTAAGATTTAAAATATATTGAGAACTGAGCCTTAATACAATTGCATTAAGACAACAGCATGCAAAGGTTATCATTTAATGTTTAAGCATTGGGCAAACAACCAGTAGAGTGTAACAACTGATTTCTTCTATTTTCCCTTTGATTCATCTGAAGTTTTTTTTCCCCATTTATGGTAAATCACTTTGATGTCCCTTTGGGGTCATTTTTCTCTGTGCTAACGTGTTCAATGGAAAGCACTTATAATGAAGTATTCATTAATATTTCTGAAGTTACTGTAGATAATTGGTGCTCAACCTGGGGTCTGGGGACCTCCAGCGGATCCCTCAAGGGGATCTGGGGGGTGCCCAGCAAAATGATTAAGAGCAAAACTTCAGCATTATTACATTTACAAGATGTCAGCACCAGTAGAGAATGTACAATGATAACTGTTTTGATAATAGTTTCACTGTTATCTCCCTAACTAAAATATAAACAATAAATCATATCTAACAAGTTGCGGTGTGGGGATGGTCTGGGTTCAGCAGCCACACCTGATATGGATCTAGGTGATTGGGATCAGGGTGGCTGCATGCCTGTTGCTCCTTGGTTGGACTAACGAGCAGCAGGTTAAAACCCCCATCCCCACACACACTCAGGATAGGAACCCTGTCATGATATGTTCTTTCTGCTCCTGGGCTAATTCCAACTGGCTCGCTCTGTACAATAAACTGGTGTTTACAACCCCCCGTCTTCTGTGTCTCTGTTCCGGAGGTCCCTGAAAACGCCACTTGGGTGGCGTGTGGCAGGAGAAAATACCACACAAGTCTTCTCAGATTGGGGTCCCTCAAAGAGAGTGAACCTTATTAAATAAAATGGGGTCCTCCACGGTGCAATGTGTATCAAACTGATGGTTCTTGATGTAAAAAACAACTTTTAGAATTATTGATTTAAAATAAGTGACTCTCAGATGATATTAGATGATATTATTTTACTTTTTGTTACCTGATTATGCACTTTCCCTAAGTAACAATCATCGGTTTCATTTTGTGTTAGAGAGACAAGGTCACTTCTTTCTAATAGCAGAAACCTTTTCTAATCGTTAAGCATAATATAGTATAATGCAATATTTATACAAACTCTTTAATAAAGTAAAGTGGTAAATAAAGTTGACTATGAACTCACAGCATTGTTGAATTTACAGTTATTCCTTAATATGTGTCCTTTAATCAATATAACTGGAGGTTTTCTAGTGAGTTTAATCCTTGTTTTTTTACCTCATTGAATGGAGATGCATTTATTGCTCATCCCTTTAGTCAGTAAGCACAATAGCAAAAATGACACAGTCTTATGTAAGGCGGTGAAAGAAGACTTAAGCGTGGAGCGAGAAGTTCACGTGAAAATACAAATCAACTGACTGGTCAAATGTTTCTCTGGAGAAGAACTTATCGTAATGTAATTAGGAGATTAAACCGGGACACGTGGGCAGAAAATCACGAGCGGAACAAACAGCCCTACATGAAGCCGTCTGAGGCAATTTTCTCATGATCCGTACGCTCTCAAGAAATTGTTTAATAATTCAATGCTCATAAATAATCGTCATTTCATTTTTGATTCACGGATCAAATCGTTTTTTTTCTTCAGTGTACCGTATCTCCTAACGAGACGTCGGCATAACTTATAGTCCTTATAATGCCTTTATTGTTTGATTATCATGACAACTGTATGCATACAGTATGAGAGTCAATTATCATAAAATCATAAAATTATTCACTAGACACTGGCATTGTTATCATCCTACTCATTACGATCTATATTAATTTCAACTATGTTGGCAGGAATCATTTAGCCAGAGTCAGTCTCTAATGCCTTCTGGCAGATATTTTACTTTAGAAGATGGATTCCCTCAGAGAAAGGCCATTGAGGCTGTTCAAAAGATAATTTTGCATCTTTTTATTTGTTCCATCGTGATTTGTGAGTGTGTGTACAGGTATTTTACAAGTGCGTGTGTGTATTTCAGTAGCTCATGTCAAACTAGCACTTTCTCGTAGCTTAGGCGCACTAGTGTCGAGCTGTATTCAGTATTGTTTATGAGATCATTATTGAGTGGTTTCCATTAATGTGTGTGTGGGAGTAGTTTATAGCAGCTGTTCTCAAACTTCACATCACATCAAGGACCAGCAACTTGATGCACATTATGCTGCAGGGCCCATTTGATAAGGTGCCCAATCTGAAAAGATTGATAGTATTAGATATGGTTTAGTCCAAACCTCAATACCTGTACTATACTATATTTGGAGATAACAGTGATTACCATTTAAAACAGTTATTATTGTACATTCTCTAATGGCGCGGATGTTTCCTAAATTAAAAAAATGTTGCAGTCTAACTACCAATCATTTTGCTGGGGACCACATAGAACCTCTTGTAGGACCCCTAGGGGGCCACCAGCCCCATGTTGAAAACCACTAGTTTACAGGCTTGAATGAGGGATTCTTTTATCATTTTAATCAACCTGTATATGTGTGATTAAATTCAGTTTGAGTTATCAATCCGTATTTATTTGATACATATAGTATTGGAACAGGTTAAATATCTTTTAATCGAAACACAAACTTTTCAAAAGCAGGAGCTCAAGAGACAGTATTGCACACCGGACACATGACAAGCATCCATTTTAATTTGATAAAATTCTCTGGGACACTGGTGTTCCTGTACAAATCCGTATACCAGGCTGAGTTGAATTAATTAGAGTCACAACTCACAGCTCGGGTAAGTGGAAGCAGCTGATGTTTTCTCCACTGATTACAGATTTCAAACTCCTGAGTCCTGAAGATGAAGAATGAGTGTCATGAGGTTTAATAGCAACAGAACCCAAATGCAGACATGGGAGGCAGACAGAAGTTTTAACTACAAACTGGTGAATGCTACAGGTTCAGGTGAATTTAGGAAGAACAGGCAGGCGGAGGAAGCTGGTGGCTGACAAACAGGAGCAGGACGGATTGCAAGAGCTGGGACAGAAGACACGGGATCAGGACAGGGAGGCCCGAAGCGTGGTCGGTAGTGGAAGAGGATTTTGCACCAAAGGAAGGGAACAGCAGAGCTTTTATGCAGGCTCACTAATTAGTGGTTGCTGCTGTACTACGAGTGGTGTGAGTCTGATTTCTGACAATAATCAGGTTGTGGAAACTAGGACACAGAGCACACAGGTCATGGGGGAGCAGTGGGAGCCATCCCAGTCCAACAAATACTGCAGGCCCTGGCCTCTGCGGCGGGCAACCAGGAGGCCCAGATAGTGTAGGCAGGGTCGATGATCTGGGGGGGTGGAGGGGGCGGAGCTATGGGAATGAGTGGACTGGAGGAGACAGGCTTGAATGCGAGATGAATCCACAGGGCGCGAGGCAGTTTGAGGCGGACCACCTCTTGGTTAAGGACCTTGTCGATTTCAAAGGGACCGATGAGCCTAGGCATCTAGGAGTCTGCCTTGAAGGGAAGGTCTTTGGTGGAGAGCCATACCTTATCCCCTAGGGAGTAGTCAGGGGCTACAGAGCGCCGATGGTTGGCACACTGCTGGTTGCTGCCATAGGCTTTCAACAAGGCAGCCCGTGCACGACACCAAGTCTTATGGCACTGGTGGACGTGAGCCTGGATAGATGGAACAGGGGTCTCCTTCTCCTGGTGGGGAACAGAGGTGGCTGGTAGCCATACAGGCATTGAAAAGGGGACATACCTGTGGCCGAGCTGGACAAGGTGTTGTGGAGTATTTAACCCAGGAGAGCTGTGTGGACCAGGTGAATGGGTTGGTGGAAACCAGGCAGTGCAGGGTAGCCTCAAGCTCCTGGTTGGCCCTCCCTAGCCAGTTTGTCTGGTGGTGGAACCAAGTTGACAGACTGACAGTGGCCCAATAGCCGACAAGAAGGCCCTCCAAACTACTGAGGTGAACTGGTGCCGCTGGTTGGACACCAGGTTAAAGGTGAGGCCATGGATCTGGAAGACCTCCTTAACCAAGAGGTCAGCTGTCTGCATGGCACAGGGTAATTTGGCAATGGCAGAAAATGGGAGAATTTACTGATGATTTATGACAGTAAGGATGACTGTGTTACAATTGGAGGGTGGCAGACTGGTGACAAAATCTCATCCCGGGTGTGACCAGGGACGCCGAGGGACTGACAGGGGACGGAGAAGACCCGAGCTGGGTTTGGTGGAAGTTCTTATGTGGGCACAGACAGAACAAGCGGAAACAAAAGACTTGGTGTCTTGGTTTCTCCTCCACCAGAACCGTCTATGGAGGAATGCCAATATGTGGGAGATGCCAGGGTGACAGGTAAGTCTGGAGGAATGTGTCCATTGCAACAACTTAGCCTACACAGAGTGGAGAACAAACAGACAGCCAGGGGGATCAGTACCAGGTCTGTAGGTCACAGTAAAATTTAAACGATCAAAGGAAAGTGCCAACCTGGCTTGCCGGGAGCTGAGTCATTTGGATGTAAGCCAGGTTCTTTTGGTCAGTCCAGACCAGGAACACTTGTTCGGACCCCTCCAGCCAGTGTCACCATTCTTCCAGGGCCAACTTAACTGCCAGAAGCTCATAAATGCCTTTGTAGTAGTTTGTTTCTAGGGGGGAGAGACAATGAGAAAAGAAGGCTCAGGAGTGAAGCTAACCATCTTCTGCAGAGCACTGTGTGAGGATAGCCCCAACTCCCGCATAAGAGGTGTCCACCTCCACCACAAACTGCTTTTTTGGGTCCGGCTGAATGAGGATGTGACCCCAAGCAGTGCTTGATGTCGGTGACAGCAGCTCTGGGGTCCACTGAACCTGCCTGGAGGTGGATGTCACAGCAGTTAAAGAAGCTGCAACCCGGCTGTAGTTGCGAATAAATCTCTGATAAAAGTTAGCAAACCGCAGAAACCTAGCTGCTTGCGACTGTCTGGATGCAGCCACTCCAATACCAATCTCACCACAGCTGGGTCCATCTTTACCGGGCCCTCTCTGGTGACATAGCCCAGGAAGGTGACAGATGGGGCACGGAACTCCCACTTTTCAGCTTTGACAAAGCTGTTTTTTACAAAAGGTGTTCGGGGACTTGCCGGACATAACCAGACTGAAGGCCAAGAGTCGGATGAGCCCCACAGCCAGAGACTCCTTGATGTATATCTCCATTGCCTCCCACTCAGGCAATGGAGATATAGTAGAGCCGAACACTGAGTAGAGGTGCCCCGGTAAGCAGCTCGATGGCAAAGTCATATGGCCTATGCGGAGACAGGGACAGCGCTTGTTGCTTACTGAAAACCTCCTGCAGGTCATGGTACTCCCGGAAGACACGTCGGGGGCTTCAGGGCTGGACTAAAATCTTGGAACAGCGGGGGGCCACGCACACTGTCGGTAAATGGCAGAAACTCCAGCTAGTGATGGTTCCCGTGGTCCAGTCAATGGGGGTTGTGGGTCTCAAGCCATGGGTGGCCAAGAACAATAAGCATGTGAAGTGACTTAAGTACATGAAAACTTATCACTTCCTGGTGGTTGGTCCTCTGCCAACCACACATTTACTGCAGCATTTGCATTTGCTGCAGTACATTCAGAGCCTAGCGCAGCTACGGTAGGTTTCTTGTAGGAAGCGACACAACTTCCTGTTTCTAGTCTCTTAAGATGTAGCCTAGAGAGATGATGTGCAGAAGTGCAAGAGTAAACAAAAATATTTCAAATTTCAAAAAACTGATAAAATGCACGGTTTGCAACCATTTATTGTTTAAGTATAACATATAAAGACTGTCTCAGTATGTTGTGAGCTTTGTGTTTTAGCATATATTTTATTTCAAAGCAGAGCAAATGCAATTTATTTGCATTACCGTTGTCACAGTTACTGTTTCAAAAGCGTTTCAACGTGTCTATATAAAGGACAGTTTGACACTCTCTACTCCTAAATACTTGTCAAATATCCTAAATTGCAATCTGTGATCTCAGTGCTGTTTCCATCGTGTGTCTCTTACATTTGTATGAGGATTTTTCAGCTGTACTGAGAATATTAAGGACCCTGGACATTGAACCATAACCAGTAATCCTTCCCCCAGAAGCGTTGAGCATAAAGAGAACAAATACTCCAATCAGTCAGTCATGTGTGCGTGCATATCTTGCAAAGAATCCCGTATTATACGCAACTAATACAATTTCAACCACAGAGAACTGTTCTGTTGTAAATTGGATGACAAATCACATTAAGCATGAAATGTTACAAAGAAATTGATTTTAACACTTGTAGGGAAGTAACGGATGAAAAACATGTTGGTCCCAGTTGAAGCCATAGGAACTCTATAACAACAAAAAACATAGATTGTTAGATGGGTGGGTGGATGGATGGATGGATGGATGGGTGGAGGGATGGATGGAGGGATGGAGGGATGGATGGATAGATGATAAATAGACCTAGGTCAACGTCAAAGAGCCCATTTAGTTTCAGCAGTTCTGACTTATTATACAATCTATTATGCATTATATAATCTTGATAAACAATGCTTTTCCTCTCTCAAGCAAGTAATGTGAGAATCTTTCATTCGAGCCTCTAAACTACTTTCACACATATTAACTTTATTTATGATAAACCACTCAGCACAAGTCCTTAGGCTGGCCTGTGCGATGCCAGATTTGTCACCTTTTCACATTTGTTTTAGTCAAACTAATCTTCAGCGAGTGCAACGACAAACGACCAAAATGATGTAGTGAACAAAATGGGAGAATGGTCTTTCTGCCACTTTCACATCCTTCCAAATGGAGAAAAGAATCAACTGGGGGACGTTTAACGATGCGTTTAGGTCAGATTTGTCACACAAACACACATTAGAGAAAAACTCTGCATAAAACAACTGAAATGATCTCATGGACAAGACTACATGCTCATATGAACTGGACACATATATGCTCATATATATATACGCTCCTGAAAATCCTCTACACACGCTGTTGAAATGCACACATGCGCAACAAAAATACCGGTACACGCACACACACGCACACACGCGCACACACGCGCACACACGCACACACGCACACACGCACACACAGGCACACACAGGCACACACACACTCACACACACTCACACACACACACAGAGGAGTCAACGCCTTGCACGCTGTAATGAAAATCAGCCTCCCGTGTACTTGTGAGGTTAAGTAATCGTACCATAACCCGGTTTGAAACGTGTCCTCTGTGGCTCCTCGTGGACTGGCAGGAAGAGACATACAGTATGTTGTACATCATATTATGTTGCCGTCGTCGAGTCGAAAGTCGGGGTCAGAAAACAAAATGCAGACTGTGACACAGATATGTTCGTGGCTCAAGTCGTGTGGGCCGATGTGACCTAAGGAAACACTAACACGCAGCGCTTCCTTCTCAACCTAAAGGGAGGTGAGGTGTGAGGAGGGTGACGTGTTTGTCACAGAAGCGGAGTTAATTTGGTAATCAGCTGAGACCAAATCAATGATGAAAATGTTGCACAGTTTCCCTTTAAGATGCGTTAACATGCACATGTGTCACGTGTGGCCATACCGTGTTCTGTTGTAATATTATTGTGATGTTATAGACATTGCAATCATTTTCTAATAACTCATACCTACTTGCTCATTGTTATCATCCCTGTGGTATCGTATTCATATTTGTTCATCCGTACACTACATCCACCTCTATTTATATTATATTTTATTTTATTTTATTTTAATTTTTTTATTTATACCCATAACCTTACTAGCAATTACACTAATGTACCACTTAGCGCCAGATATTGTCTTTTTAACTTTGCGTATCCTGCGCATAGAATCACTTTTTTGTATATTCTGTATATTAGAATTTTTGTTTTGCACATTTGGCTATTTATGTCTAATTAGTTTCCAACTGCTTATATTACTATTATAATGCTATATTATTATAATACTTCTGGTAACTGCGTTGAGGGCCCCCCGGGAGGAGCTTCTTTGGGAGGCCGTGGGATGGAGTGTGGGGGCCCTCGCCCTGAGCCGCATCGAGGGGTCCGTCGCTGGGAGGGAAAAGCTTCTGTCCGGTGACTCGGTGCGATCACATGCTTCCTTGCTGGACGTGCGTGAGGGAGACTCACATGTGAGACTCGAGCATCAGTTTGTTTTTTTTAAAACACTGTGGAGTTCAATCAGTTCCAGCTGAAACGAAAGCGCTACCTGCTTGTCATTTCGGCTTAATTATCCTGTAATATGTTCCAGTTCTGCCGCAGAAAGAGAGCCAGTGCGTGGGTGAATAGGCTTTGTGCTAATTGCTTATTGTACGTCCTAAAAAATAAATGAGTAATGTTACGTAATATGTTATGTAAATATAGAATTATTATTATTTTTTTTAATACATATCCAAATTGCTGCCCTCTCCCAAATGAAGGAAGCGATAAAACTATATCTGCAGAGGATGAAAATCTAACCCACCCAGGTTAGAAATAAATGAACTAAATCACATGACGACGATGATGATGACGATGATGATGATGATGATGACGATGACGATGACGACGATGATGATGCTGATGATGACGATGATGACGATGATGACGACGACGATGATGACGATGACGACGATGATGACGATGACGATGACGATGATGACGATGATGACGATGATGACGATGACGATGATGGTGAAATGCAAAATCACCTTTGGTTAAATAAGCTTTTTCCAAAGTGCACCAGTGTGAATTCTCATAATTATCTCTCTTCGCGCGGCCTGGAGCTATGCCGCCACGTTCAAGGCCCCCAATCAAAAAGGCCCCCAGTCAAAAAGGCCCCCAATCAGAAAGGCCCCCAATCAAAAAGGCCCCCAGTCAAAAAGGCCCCCAATCAAAAAGGCCCCCAGTCAAAAAGGCCCCCAATCAGAAAGGCCCCCAAAATCGATGGACGACAGGTGAATCGATAGACGTCGGAAGGCGTTTAACTGAAGCCGCCGCCCGGGGGCGCTCTGGTGGCCCCCGTCTAATCGTTGCGGTCGCTTCCTGGTGCCTCGGGACGTCGTCGCTGCGGTTGCGGTTTCGGTTTCGTCCAGGTGAGCGGCGGAAAATAAAACCCCTTCGTGGTGTTTGTTTGGTTTTTTGTGTTTGGGGTTTTTTTTGTTTTTTTTGGTTCCCTCCTGGTCGGTGTTGTGTCATCCGCGCGTTCAGCCCTTGACGTCGGAGCGACGGGGAGCTGTGGAGCCGTCAGCCGCCCTCACGTTATAACGCGCGTCGTTCTCGCTGACGTTCGTCGTGTCCGTCGTAACGCGTGTAAAGATACAAAAAAAAAATATATATATATATACTAAAATGTTCTTTGGGACCCGCAACAAATTGATATTTTCTACTAGATTTGTAGGGTGTTACATGATTCATACAAACAAATCCCCCCCTGGCAGAAGCGACATGGGAGTGAAGCTTCAACGCAACTTGGATACAGTGGAGTTCTCATGAAAAAAAGTTCTTCCAGAAAGTGGAGGAACCCGTTTGAATTAAAAGCCGCTTCTGTACAAAACTCACCCGGGTGAGTGCGTAGCCACCGGGTGTCAGGACGTTTCACTGCATATATGTATGACCGTATGTATATGTACGTGACATTTAATCTCTTGAATTTGAGCTTGAACTTGAGCTTGAACTTCAACAGTGTTTTCCAAGTGGGGTTACTCGTACCCCCAGGGCTGATTTGGAGTACTGCAGGGGGTACTCCCAAAATAAAAAAATAAATGTGTTAAAAATATTGGTTATATACTATCATGTAAAAAAAAAAAAAAACAACCAACCCCACCAACGACGCGCCCACAGTGCATGATTGATGTTGATTTAATTTCTTCTCTTTTCTCCCAATGCCAGTGAAGGGGGGACTCGGCTAAAGATCCACATCTTGGAGGGGCTTCGCTGCGGAAAGGAGCTTTGCGAACGCGTAGGGGCGGCGGGCGCCTGGTTGGGAAGCCCACCTCTGCCCACCTCTGCCCACCTCTGCCCAACGCAGGGGGCGCGTGCGGGACCCCTCCTCCGTGGGATAGTGAAGCTGGAGCCGGTTTCTTCTCCTTCTTTCTAACTTTCCGCTCGTTGGTCGTCAGAGCTTCTCTCCTGCGGAGTGACGGGAGGGGCCACCGCCGTCATGGCGACCGGGAGGCTGCTGCCGCTGCTGCTGCTGCTTCAGGTGCTTTCCATCAACTCAGGTGACAATCTGATGAAGTACCAGTACTCTCACATACAAGTACCAGTAGACTGAAATACCAGTACTCTCACATACAAGTACCAGAAGTCTGAAGTACCAGTACTCTGACATACAAGTACCAGTACTCTGGATTTCAAGTACCAGTACTCTGTCATACAAGTACCAGTAGACTGAAGTACCATTACTCTGACATACAAGTACCAGTCCTCTGGAGTACAAGTATGAGTACTCTGAAGTACAAGTACCAGTTAGTATCAGTATTCTGAAGTACAAGTACCAGTTCCCTGACATACATGTCCAGTACTCTGAAGTACAAGTACCAGTAAGTATCAGTACTCTGAAGTACAAGTTTCAGTACTTGGAAGTACAAGTACCAGTTCTCTGACATACATGTCCAGTACTCTGAAGTACAAGTATCAGTACTCTGAAGTACAAATACTGGTACTCTGAAGTACTCTGGTCAAAGCAGGAAGTATAGAAGTAAATGTGCTATTAGATGTATTGGAAGTATTTCAAGAACCTAACTCCCTGACACTCTAGAAAGCACCTGCTCATGAAGTACTTGATGAAGTACTTTACAAAGTACAGATATTTGAAATGCAGTATAGTAAAAGTGGAAAAGTACAGTTCTAGTGAAATGTTTAAAATACCAGAAGCGAGGGTTCCCAAACTGGGTTCTGTGGCCCCTAGGTGTCCTCAAAGGGATTGCAGGGGGTCCACAGCAAAATTATAATTTCTTATTTTGCCTTGCATGTTTCAATATATGTATTTTGTCCTAATAGACATTCACATTGGGAATCTGAAGGTCAACCAATGACATATAAAGAAATCATATTTCTCCGTCAGTTAGTCAACTCCAACTGGTTGCGCTGGTTTCCTGCAGAGCAAGAAGCAACCTTCCTCTACGGCTGCGCCCAGTCGGGGGAGGGCCAGGCCTCGCTGTACTGGGACGGGGACCAGGTCCTCCGCGCCGACTTTGCGGCCGGGCACGAGGAGTGGACGGGGGCCATGTTGCCCGAGCTGAAGGACAAGCTGTGGCCCGAGTTCTACCTCACGGCCCAGATCAGCAAGGAGAGGGTGTATCACCACTACCTGACCAAGGCCATGGAGGGGGACCGGCTGGTCCCCAGGACCAGAGGTACAGGGAATACTGCAGAGTATATCATATTTTATTACAATATATTATATTATATCATATTATATTACAATATATTCATATTATATAACTATCTTCTTCATCTTTCGGCTGCTCCGTGAAGTACTGGATTCCGATTGGTGATGACTGTTTTTTAATAAGGGCTATTGCCACGGCAACCACTTCTACAGGTTAAAGCTAACGCTAGTTAGTGGCGCCACCAGGTGGCACTACATAGAAACTACAGTGGGAGACTTGTATCTAGTTGAAAATTAATAACATGCAATTGTTTATTATTATGTTAAATTAGAGTTATACCAGTAAATAGTTTATTCATATTCATATTTGGTGTTTTCAGACCAAACAGTTCTGGAGACTCCCATTGAGGGGAACTGTGGTGTTCCCCCAGGAACTGAATCTTTAAGTGCTTTGTTTCTCTTTGCATCGGCCAGTAGGAACGCTGAAGTGACGTAAGCCAATGGGGTTTCGGCACAAGTTCCCTGTTGTATTAGTCTGTAAACCTTCACTGGGTTCAGCTTATCAGTCCCACCCAAATCTGTTCCTGAACAAATTTGAGGCGAGAAATAATCAATCCAGGTGCAGAATCTTCACTCCTATTAGATCTACAAGGTGTCATTTCAAAGTTTTCTCCGACTCTGGTGAGGCGAGGGCACGCAGCGGGACACCGCGCGGGTATTTTTTTCTTTCATTCAATTTGGAATGGGAAATTAATGAAATAAACACATCTACAATAAAAACACCATCCCTTTTATTGTTTTTTAATTTTTATGAGTTGTTTTTTTTTATTGGCGCCGAGCGAACGTGGGCCGCCCAGATCGATGCGACTCGGTCGGACTGCGCGGCGAGGCCTGACGCTGTTTTTTTTTTTTTGTTTGTTTTGGTTGTTTTTTTTACATGGATGTTAATGTTTTGAAAATAAATTGTGTGTAGATAAACACATGTTTACTTTAACTTCAACTTCAAAAGCGTCAGATTTTTGGCCTCGGTTGTCGTTAACATTTCACACGTGGTTTTTTTGAATACGCCGGTCGCCGAGGCTGCATCGGCTCATGTGTTCGACCCATCACTGTGCACTTACGTCACTCAAAGTTCCTCTTGTGCTGGAAACGACCTGCCCTGGAGAAGGAACTAAAAAAAAGTCCCTCAAAACGGTGTTCCAAGAACAACAACCGTTCTAAGTTCCTGCAGTGCGGACAAAAAAGAGGGAGGGTTCCTCCGAATGTTGTTAGAGCTATGAAAAGGTTGCTGTGGTGCAAATCGCCGACTGTGACAGTTTTTCCTCAGTGGAAGATTTTAAACTTGCCCTTCCAGTTATGAAACTAGTCGTACTAGTTATAAAATATATTCTGTCTGTGTGTTGTTTTATTGAGTAAGTAGTGTGTAATGTGCAGGATAACGTCCATCCAGATGTTCATTATGTCTAAACAACTCCTCCAGAGTGATGGTGGTCAGTTAGAGGTGACGTCTGTCTGGCTGCACCTTATTCCCTCACTACCTCCCATGTCCTGTGTCCTGGCGAAGCACCGGCAACCTCCCTCTTCCCGGCGGACGAGCCGGTGGCAGGACAGGACAACGTCATGGTCTGCTACGTCAGCCGCTTCTACCCGCCCACCCTCAACGTGACGTGGACGCAGGACGGCGTGCGGGTGACGGAGGGCGCCGTCCTCGGCGACCCCTACCCCGAGGTCGACGGCTCCTTCAGCCTGGTGTCCAGCCTGCCGGTGCGACTGCGCCACAACTCCCAGCTGGCCTGCACCGTGGAGCACCAGACGCTCCGACGCTCCTACAGCGCCACCTGGAGTGAGTCCATGCACCGCACTGGACGGAATGAACCCGAACACACTCCGATAAGATAAGATAAGATAAGATAGACTTTAAAGATAAGATTTTATTAATTCCCAGTTTCAGGCTCAAATTCAGGTGTTACAGCAGTAAAAAGTCTATTGTAACACATGATTGGTACACATTATTACAATATTGATACACATTATTACACTATTGCTACACTACGGTATATAACACTATTGATACACATTGCTACACTATATTACATTACTGATACACATTGTTATACTATATTAGACTATTGATACACATTGCTACACAATATTACACTATTGATACACATTGCTACGCTATATTTCACTATTGATACACATTGCTACACTATATTACCTTACTGATACACATTGTTATACTATATTACACTATTGATACACATTGCTACACTATATTACATTACTGATACACATTGTTATACTATATTACACTATTGATACACATTGCTACACTATATTACATTACTGATACACATTGTTATGCTATATTAGACTATTGATACACATTGCTACACTATATTTCACTATTGATACACATTGCTACACTATATTACACTATTGATACTCATTGCTACACTATATTACACTACTGATACACATTGCTACACTATATTTCACTATTGATACACATTGCTACACTATATTACACTTATTAATACACATTCTTATACTATATTACACTATTGATACACATTGTTATACTTTATTACACTATTGATACACATTGTTATTCTATATTACACTACTGATACACATTGCTACACTATATTACACTATTGGTACACATTGTTGTGCTATATTACACTATAAATACACATTGTTACACATTATTACGCTATTGGTACACATCACATTACTATTACACCATTATTACACTATTACAAATTATTACCTATTTTTACACTATTATCACAGACAATGAAATTATTAATCGCAATTATTTGTATGATAAGGAATTGCCACTAGAATGTCCCGATCGATGTGTACTGATTGAAATATCGTGTTTTTGTGAATATATTCAGAACATGAATATGGTGAGTGGGTGGTCAGTGTCACAGGAAGTGACCTCATCTTACTTCCTGTTCCTCAGGGTTGGATGTGGCATGGGCGGACCGCAGCGCGGCCGTGCTGTTCGGGGTGTGCGCGGCGGTGGGAACAATCTGTCTGGTGATGGGCGGAGTCCTCTTCAGGAAAGCACGAAAGAGGAACTGAGGCTCCAAACACCAAATACTGCACTATTTACTTGCCCTGTAATACCAGTACTCATACTGTAGTACCAAGTATTTTACCAAATCAAGGTAAAGTTTTAATGAAACACATTGATCATGTACGACTTCTCTCAAAGCGTACTCTGAGAAGTATTCAGTTACTAACAGTAATGCTTAATTACTCAGTAATAGTTACTCAGATTAATACTGAGTCTGCAAAATTTCTGAGAGTAGTACTTAATTAATCTTTGTACTTTGTTACCCAGAGTAGTACTTCGTTTCTCAGAGTATTAAGTATTAACTCACAGTAGTACTTAGTGACTAGGGGTAATGCTTAGTAGTTACTTTAAAAATAGCTGTAATCTGCATTTATAATAATACTTCTCAATTTATATGTTAATCTGCAGATTTATTAAACAGAATAAATGTTTCTGTAAACATGGCAACGTTTGCAGTTTTAAACAGGGGCATCGGCTACTATCATGCCTGATCAAAATGATAGATGACACAGAACACTTTATTAAACTCAGGAGCCCAAATTATGATTTTTGATCAACATATATTATTACACACTTCTTAATTCAGTAACTTTTGCTTCTGTTATATGTTGAATTTACACAGTGACCGAATGAATGAATAATCAATAACCTGTGATGATTGTAACTATTATGAGTCTAATGAATAATACATGTTCAAACTGATGTTTGCATTTAGAATAGATGTCGGCTGTACGTTTCATGTGATAATGTGAACGGAGATTGAATTCAGTTATGAAATGTGGGAGAGTAGATGAAGTCAGTGGAAACATATCCTGAGTGATTATTGGATGTGTTGTTATAATAACCAACATAAGTCACTCAACTCCCGGGATGCCTCGGGACGCTCCCGGTGACGCTGTGCGACTGACTGCTTTAGTCCTGTTTTCCTTTTCTCCTGAATGTAAAACCGAAGTCGATATTACTCAATGATAGATATGGAACTAAATAACACTAATCGAATATGATTTCAATCCTTTATGACAACTTCAAAATCCCCTCCGAAAAAGGGGATGTGGTGTGACTGGCCCGACCTCCACGCAGAGCGATGGAAATGACTCATCGCGCTCTGTCGCGAGCTGTGGAAATGACCCGTCACCGCCCGCGTGAAAGTAAAACACCGCCTGCCGTCCAACTTCCCCTGTTGCGTTAAATTTTGGAGATTTAAAGCTCTGTGTTCTGGTGGTCGTACTCGGGGACGGACGACTCACTTTTGCTCCTAACCCTGAGAGCCGACGAGGCGCGATCGAGTGTGTCCTTCACTCTTCACTCTTCAGTTCTCGTGGGGGATCACACTTCAGATACTTTCTCTTTATTTTGTGGTCCCAAGTCGCTGTCGGTGTGTCATCTCTGCCGTGGTTCTGTTTTTTTTTATTGGTTTATATAAGGATTCATAGTCCACCATGGAAACCCTCAGAACTACAGTATATCCGCAAGAGAACAGGGAATCCGAAACGTCTGAGACACGCATTTGAACACATACTGTACACACACATACACACGCACACACACACACACACACACACACATACGGTACAAGCATATGAGACCTTGAGCGTGGACGAGGCGGTTGGCCTCGAGAATGTTCGCCGTCGTCCCGCGGTTCCATGTGACGTGAGATGGCGGTTCAGATTTTCCGAAAAAACGCACAACCATCATCCCGTGAAGGAACCGGGGAGGTAGAGTGAAGGTGAGGGTGTGATCATCATCATCCCGTGTTGACAACCCACCGACCGCTTGATCAAAGCGGGTCTGATGAAAGTCAACTGGGTGGGAAATGACGACGCTGTTTGTGGTGAAGAGTGTTTGTTGATAACAAAGACTTATCTGAGTTGGGATTTCTTATCTGAGGTCATGGGGAGAGACAAGCAGATGACCTGAGATCTGCTCCAAAAGCAGACTTCAGGTTTAGACGTTCGCATTCTTTAATGACTTTTTAATATATATTTTTTCGTATTATTGAAATTGATTTGAAAATGAAATTGGTATCATTATTTTTTTTTTGTTTTCGTCTGCCATTATTTAGTCTTGTTTTCATTCCTTTTGTCTAATGTTTTTTATACATTTTATTTATTATTATTATAATAATTTTTTTTTTGTAAAGCACATTTGGGTTTTCTGTGTGAATGAAATGACTTCACCAAACAAAACAACAGGACTCTTTCACACTAGGGAAATTAAATTCTAAAAATTCTTAAATTCTTTCCGTCCAGTTTTGGGCCAAATAACTGGTGTAGGTTACAGGTTTATAAATTCATTTTAACAAAAAAAGAAAAAAAAAAGAACCCTAGTAAAACCCAGTGACCTGGACATCCTTGGTGTAGGTAATCTTTTTACTTCTCACACGGATCACCACACTTGCTTGATGAGTTTTGAAAGAGATCCAGCTCCTAAAGGACCAGGTGCATTCAGATGAGATTACCTGGAAAAATGTGCTGTTTGCGGTTAATAATTAATGGTTATTGAATGTCCCTTTGCACAAAAACAAAATGACACGATTAGTCATAATGTTCTAGATACATTTAATATCAATCATTAACATACTTGACCTTGTGTGGTGTTGAATGGAGGATTTATATTTTCACCACAGCACTATTTTCTGTCGGATATTATTTATACTCTCTGTACTCACAGAAAAGCCAATTACTTTTATATGGAGATAAGTGTAGGATAAGTTGTTTCTTCCTCTTTGTGTTTTTTTCCCCTCTCATTTTTAATATTCATAAATGACTCAACGTGTGCCTCCTGGCTGCTACTCAATCTAGGTTCATATTCTCTCCATCCCCACGTGAATGGATGAATGTTGATCCAACCCTCCCTCCGTTATCTCTGCTCAGACACCAGGAGATGGAGGTCAGGGTTCATCTGGATAATATGCCACCTCGACACGTGATGAAAACACAAAGCAAAAAAAAAGAAAAGTGAAGAAGTGATTTTGTTTTACGTTTGCTGAGGCGGAAAACAAACAAACAACAAAAAAAAGAAACCATAACCATAGCCTTTGAGGCAATTTAAAGGTGCCGTGTGTAGAAATCATGGAACAGACTTGGCAGAAATGTAATATAATATTCATAAGTATATTTTAATTACTGTATAATACCATGAAAATAAGATCGTTGTGTTTTCATTACCTTAGAATAGTATAAAATTAGTTGTATCATTTTTATCTGTATTTACACGGGGAGCGGGTACGCTCCACGGAGGCCGCCATGTTGCACCGCCGTGGGGAGTATTCAGTTGGTTGCGATCTGCAACCAACTGAATACCGAATACCGCTAGATGCCGCTAAATCCCACTGTACACACTGCACCTTTAATGCATGTCTTAGCTTAAAAAAAAGACTGAAATTAAAAAAGCAAAAGTAATAATATATATTTTTTATATTACGTCCGTGTGACGTAATACAGCAGCAGTTGTGCTCATCCTGATTAATGTTGAATGTTTCCATTTAACTCTCAATGTATTAAATCATATTTTTAATTGAAACAGTAAATTAAATTAAATTAAAGTAATTAAATTCAATAAAATTCAATAATTCTTAATTCGCCCAGTTAAAATGTTAAGTTAAAAAATGTGAAAATGTTAAGTCAGTGCACTTAAAAAAGGAAAGAAAAACAAAACAAACAAAGGTGATCCTTATGATCCTCCTCCTCCATCCCGCTGGATGGAGGAGGAGGATCATAATAATAATAATAATAATAATAATAATAATAATAATTATAATTATAATAATTATGATGATTGTTATTTTAATAATAATACAATTATGCTTATTATTTTATTAATAATAATAATAATAATAATAAGAAGAAGAAGAAGAAGAAGAACAATAACAATAACGAGTACTAATAACAATGATTACTACTATTGTTTTTGTTGTTGTTATTATTATTATTCTTATTATTGTTGTGGTTATAATGATTATTATTTTAATAATATAATAAAAATGATTATTATTACTATTGATTATTAATATTACTACTGTTGTTGTTGTTATCATTATTGGACTAATGATAATGAACGACCATGCCGGTGGCGTCGAGGCGGAACAGAGGCGTCGTCTTCCGCACTCTAGCAGCGGTGTCGGGCTGCTCACCGCGGAACTGGCGCCTCTTCGCTGTGATGATGTGGAAACTCTGCAAAACGAGAAGAGACAAATGATCGTTCCAGTCTGGAGGAGCGTGGACCTGGCCTGACACGGTTTGTTTCACGTCGCACGCCACTCGCTGGAATAACTTTGTTTGCTTGCGTCTTGAAACCGGGATCATGAGATGTTTACAGTGGGGGTCGGGCGGGTTTTGACTGCTCCAAATAGAATGGAAGTGAATGACTTAAAACAACTCTATGAATGTGTATATCTCTGTCTTGATCCGCTATGGTAATGTAATAAAAATAATAACAATAATGATAATAATAATAATAATAATAATAATAATAATAATAATAATGATATGCTGATTCTGAGGTGTTATGTTGGTTTGGTCTCGGTCTTACCGCTTGGCAACTCTCCAAGTCATATTTAAATGACCATACATCACATAACCTCCAAATCAGCCCAGGTAAAGAATGTAAATAATGTAAATAATGTTAATAGTTCGTGTCTGGATGTGAAGTCAACACACTGTCACTTAATTGTGTTTTGTGTTGGGTAAAGAGGATAAGGTCATCCTGATATTGATCTGTCAGGAAAAAAAAGTTTGGTGAAGATATTTGTTTGAAAAAAAAGGCAAAATATTACTTTTATGTTTAAATCTTGGGTTAGGGTTAGATTGATTTTCTAAATGTGTGCTATAGACCTATAGAGCTTTATTTGTTCTCTACGGGTCAGACTTGAACCAAAGAAGGATTACGATGCGGCTCGTTGACGTAGATACAGCCAAAATATCACATTATTTGATTTAAAAAAAAAAAAAAAAAAAAAAAAAGGGAGAAAATCCCCAAAAGGTATTGTCAACAACATACAGTATGGTGTAATCCATGTGTCCTCATCGCACAACCCTGGTTCAAGGGATTTTTCTCTAAGAATTGAAAGACAGATCTTCACTGAAGTCCTCGAATGAGTATTAATCATAAAGTGTTCTCCCATTTTTTCCTGCAGCTGAGATGAAGAACAGACTGGGCGACCTGCAGGGCATCGGCGCCCGCTCCGCGGGCACCGAGGCGGGGTCCGAGGAGCCCCTGAGCGCCGAGGAGGGCGGCGACCTGGACCAGGACGCCGTCGTCTTCGACGGCGAGGACGTGATGGCCGGCGTGTTCAAGGAGGCGCAGTCCATGCGGAAGGAGATCGCGCTGCTCCGAATCGACGTGAAGCGCCTCGGGAAGCAGAACACCCGCTTCCTGACGTCCGTCCGGAGGATAAGCAGCATCAAGCGGGACTCCAACGCCCTCGGCCGGGACATCAAGGCCCGGGGCGAGGCCATCTTCGGCCGCCTGGAGAGGCTGTCCGCGCTGAGCAAGGAGCTGGAGGTCCAGCACGGGCCGTGCTCGGCCGTCACCCGCATGGTGCGCTCGCAGCACGTCACGCTGACGCGGGCCTTCCACGACGCCATGTCTGAGTACAACGAGGCCGAGATGGCCCAGAGGGAGAACTGCAAGACTCGCATCCAGAGGCAGGCGGAGATCGTGGGCAGGGAGGTGAGCCGGGAGCAGATAGAGGAGATGATCGAGACGGGCAAGTGGAACGTCTTCTCGGACAACCTGCTGACGGACGGCAGGACGGCCCGGCTCGCCCTCACCGAGATCGAGAACCGCCACAGGGAGCTGCTGGAGCTGGAGGGCCGCATCCGTGACATCCACGAGCTCTTCTTCCAGATGGCGCTGCTGGTGGAGGAGCAGGGCGGCATGCTGGACAACATCGAGGCCAACCTGGGCAGCACCCAGGACTACGTCGCCAAGGCCACCGCTCAGATCAAGAAGGCCGCGCGGTACAAGAAGAGCAACCCGTGCCGCCGCTTCTTCTGCTGCTGCTTCCCCTGCTGCCGTTAGGGCCGAGGAGACGCGGGAGACCCCCGGCTCCGGCTCCGGTTCCGGTTCCCGGCGACGCCCGAGACCTCTTTGGATCCACAATCTCGCCCGGCGGGGCAGTCGCGCCCGTGGAAGGGCGTGGTCGTGATTGCCCCCATTGATTGCGCGGCCGCCGGCTGAAGCTTGCCTCTCAGCGGCGGATCCTTTTCAAAGATTCCGGCGCCAGTCGCTCGGCTTGTCCCCGCCACGGTAGAAAAGTAATGTTCAGGTTTAAAAATACCAGAGAATTGCTCAATTACATTTTCTTTTATTTTTTTTACTTTATTTTTTTTTTTTTAACGTCACGTGTCGTTGATCCAGTTTGTACATGTATTTAATTGAAGTTCGTTCTGTGCAGTATTTTGGATGGTTCTTCGGGTCATAGTTATAGCATTTCACATCAACACCAAGATGGGATGGTACCAACTGAAAGTAAAGGCCTATTTTTCAACGGTCTCCATTTCAAACCACACGTCCTCATGCAAACGCTGTACAGTGCAGTATTTACAGTTCTACTTCCTGGTTGTGGAGGAGACGCTTGTTTGCATAAATGTTGTAAAATATGGAAGCGAGAGCCGTTTCCAGTGGCTTAAAAAAATCTGAAATGTTTTTTTTGTTTTTTTGTTTTTACGTATTTAAGTAATAAAAATGTAAGACTGTGTAAATTCGGTAACTTTGGAGTTTTTGTTCAAACATACTGTCGGGTCTTTCTGTGTGCATTGTTGGGTTGTTGTACTTTTTTTTTTTTCAAACCGTTGCCACATGCACACACACACACACACACACACACACACACACACACACACACACACACACACACACACACACACACACACACACACACACACACACACACACACACACACACACACTCTTTGGAAATTCTGCACTCACACACACCCTCCTCAGCTCACACAGTCATTGTGGTCATTTATCTGCTCTGTGGAAACAAGATTCATTCTGAAACAATGCACTTTTGGTTCTACATGAGGCGGGATTTTAGGTTTGTTCATTCCAGTTCCCAAGCTCTGCTTCCAAATAAAGGAAACCTCATTGTGTGCCGTCCCTTAGAAGATACGAAGATTGAGAAACGCAGAGGAAAGCAAACGTTGTACAAACACCTTCTGTGCCAAGCGGAGGGCTCTTTGAAATAGGACCTTGTGTAAAAGCAAAGCCGCCTCAGTTAAAGCCTGTGGTTGGCCCCCCAAACATTCATCATCATGCGATTTGATGAATGCACTCTTTGCTTTATAGGGGGGTTCCCAAACTAAATTCCCCCCAAAAATGCAAAACAAAAAAACGAATGAACTTGTATCTTAAACTGAGAGAAGTGGAAACATTTCACAACTGACTATCATAAGGAGTTGAGTCAATATATTGTGTGAAAAATGTAATATACAGTTTATATATATGAATTATCATTTTGCTGCGGACCCCCTGTAATTCCTTTGAGGACCCATAGAGGGCCGCAGATCCCAGTTTGGGAACCTCTGTTGTGGCCCTTGTGTTTTTTGTTTTATTTAGCTAAATTATACAAAGAAAATTAGCGGCAAATATAACAGCACGTGGAAACGTAAGCTTTTGAAAACCAGCAAACATAAAATAAGTAAATATATATTATAAATAATAATAATAATAATAATAATAATAATAATAAATACGTAGATTTGAGGGAAGAGGGACACAAAAACAAAGCGAAACATTGATGTGGATTTGTATTATTTTCAAAATGTATTGCTTCTCTTATTGTTTATTAGATGGAGATATTTTATGATTACATATAAATAGATAAATAGATTTTTTTTTTTTTATAACATACCAGTAGGTAAGAATGCATCAGGAATTTAGAATTTATTTATTTATGAATGAAGCCATACCTCCATATAAAATACAAATACATACCATATAAAACAATGAAATATGGACGTGTTATGATGAATATAATGACTCTTCAAAAGTTAAACGAGCAACCTAACTAACTTCGTCTTATTCATATTTATTTCACATTGAATGAATAAATAAATAAATAAACAGAAATGGTGCCGTCCCATCAGCACATCCACACAAAGAGCAGGAAGTGCAAACAATCGACCTACATTCTGTTTTTTCATGGGTTTTTTATATTGTTTGCACTGTGATGTCACATATGTACCTGAGCAGGTGACCACACCCAGTCCCCTGAACAATCATTGTTTACCTATTTCTACAACACAAAGCCTGCCCCATTGCCTACACACCAGGATGGCCGAGTGGTTAAGGCGTTGGACTTAAGATCCAATGGATGAATGTCCTCGTGGGTTCGAGCCCCACTCCTGGTAAACATTTTAGCCCACAGTTCTGTGGGGTTGATGTAACCTCATGGGGTCATTCCTACGTTCCCAGGGTCATATGTTGGTCCTGTGGGAACATGAGATCCCTGGCAACATACAACTTTGGGGACATATTACCTGGGAATATGAATAGGTTTTGTTCCTAGGATTCTATTTTGGTCCTTTGTCCTATGGGAACATAGGCACCTGGGCCTTGGCAACATAGGATCCCTGCAACACAGGATCCCTAGGAACATGGGATCCCTGCAACTCAGGGCCCTAGGAACATAAGATCCTTGGGAACATAGGCAGCTGGGGAACTTAAAAGTGGTAAAGGCGTTGGGCTCAAGATCCAATGGATGTGTGGGTTCAAACACCATTCTGTGCAGTTGCTGTAACCCCGAAGTTGTTCCCAGGCTCATATGTTTGTTCAATGGGATCATACAAAATTTTACACGATTCTGTGGTATTGCTGTAACCTCAAGTTTAATCGGCGTCATTCACAGGGTCCCATGTATGTCCCATTGGAACATAGGAGCTTGGGCAACTTAGGGCCCTGTGATCCAAGGACCTTGGCAACATAGGTCATTGTGAACTTAGGACCCCGGGAACATCGGGCCGTGAGGAACTTAGGGCCCTGCAAACAAAGGATGTATGTCCTCGTGGGTTTGAACCCCACTCCTGGTAGACATACTAACATGATTCTGTGCAGTTGATGGAACCCCAAGGTTGGTTGAAGTCATTCCTATGTTCCCAGGGTCATATGTTTGTCCTATACAACCATTAATTTTTTAGTGGGGATGGTAGCTCAGGCGCTAGAGCTGGTGCTCTAGTGATCTAAAGGTGGCTGGTTTGATCCCAGGCTCCTCCTGCTAGCATGCTGTAGTGTCCTTGAGCAAGACACTTAACCCTTCTGCTAAAAGCTTCTGCTAAATGTAATGTAACTTTAACAGAGTACTGTGGGGTTGATGTACATTGGACCTGAGGAACAAAGGACCCTAGAACTTAGAGCCCTGGGAACATAGGACCTTGTGATCATCGGGCTGTGAGGAACTTAGGGCCCTGCAAACACAGGACCCTCATAACTTAGGATCCCTGGAGCACAGGACATTGGGGACACATAAGACACTGGAAACACACATACATGGGAACATAGATACTCTCCCACTTGATCTGTCACATTGGGTTATGGGCATCCACCAGGATGGCCGAGTGGTTAAGGCGTTGGTCTCAAGATCCAATGGATGTATGTCCTCGTGGGTTCGACCCCCACTCCTGGTAGCCTTCTTAACATGGTTCTGTGCGATTGATGTAACCTCAAAGTTGGTTGAAGTTGTTCTATGTGACATAGAACTCTTACCACAATCTTGTGGTGTTGATGGAACCTCAAGTTTGATCAGGTCCCAGGGTCCCATGTTGGTCATATGTCCTATGGGAACCTGGGCAACTTAGGGCCCTATGAACACGGGGGTGTCACAAACTTAGGGCCCTGCAAACAAAGCACCATGGGAACTTAGATACTCACTCGCTTTGGACACATACGACACTGGGAACATAGATACTCTCCCATTTGATCTGTCACATTGTATTGTTGGAGGCCACCAGGATGGCCGAGTGGTTAAGGCGTTGGACTTAAGATCCAATGGATGTATGTCCTCGTGGGTTCGACCCCCACTCCTGGTAGCCTTCTTAACATGGTTCTATGCGGTTGATAAGGGACCCTGGGAGCATAGTACCTCTCAAACTTAGAGCCCTGGGAACATAACTCATTGTGAACACTATTCTGTGGTTTTGATGGAACCTCAAGTTTTATTGGGTCATACCCAGGGTCCCATGTTGGCTGTGTCCTAGGGAAACATAGAGGGCGAACTTAGGGCCCTCATAATTCAGGATCCCTGCGAACACAGGGATCCTGAATCATGTTGCTCGTATGTCCCATGGGAACATAGGCACCTGGGCAACTTAGGGCCCTGTGAACATAGGAACATGGGGCTGTCACAAACTTAGGGCCCTGCAAACAAAGCACCATGGGAACTTAGATACTCACTCGCTTTGGACACATATGACACTGGGAACATTGATACTCTCCCATTTGATCTGTCACATTGTGTTATGGGAGTCCACCAGGATGGCCAAGTGGTTAAGGCGTTGGATTTAAGACCCAATGGATGTATGTCCTCGTGGGTTCGACCCCCACTCCTGGTAGCCTTCTTAACATGGTTCTATGCGGTTGATAAGGGACCCTGGGAGCATAGTACCTCTCAAACTTAGAGCCCTGGGAACATAACTCATTGTGAACACTATTCTGTGGTTTTGATGGAACCTCAAGTTTTATTGGGTCATACCCAGGGTCCCATGTTGGCTGTGTCCTAGGGAAACATAGAGGGCGAACTTAGGGCCCTCATAATTCAGGATCCCTGCGAACACAGGGATCCTGAATCATGTTGCTCGTATGTCCCATGGGAACATAGGCACCTGGGCAACTTAGGGCCCTGTGAACATAGGAACATGGGGCTGTCACAAACTTAGGGCCCTGCAAACAAAGCACCATGGGAACTTAGATACTCACTCGCTTTGGACACATATGACACTGGGAACATTGATACTCTCCCATTTGATCTGTCACATTGTGTTATGGGAGTCCACCAGGATGGCCGAGTGGTTAAGGCGTTGGACTCAAGACCCAATGGATGTATGTCCTCGTGGGTTCGACCCCCACTCCTGGTATCCTTCTTAACATGGTTCTGTGCGGTTGATGTAACCTTGAAGGTGTACTATGTGACATAGAACTCTTACAACAATTTTGTGGTGTTGATGGAACCTCAAGTTTGATGGGGTCCCAGGGTCCCGTGTTGGTCATATGTCCCATGGGAACAGAGGCGCCTGGCGACCTAAGGCTCTGTGAACATCGGGCTGTCACAAACTTAGGGCCCTGCAAACAAAGCACCATGGCAACATTGATACTCTCCCGTTTGAATGCTTCGGTGTGCCAGGATGGCCGAGTATTTACAGCCATTGGACTCAAGATCTATTCTATGTATGTTGTCGTGGATTCGGGCCCCACTCCTGCTATACATTTGAACACTATTCTGTGGGGGTGATGTAACCTCCAGTTTAATAGGGGTCATTCCTATGTTCCCAGGGATCAATGTCATAAGATCCCGAGGAACTTAGGACCCCCGGCAACATTGGACCTTTAGAATATGATCCTCAGGAATTTAGGACCTTGGGAACATACGACCTTGTGAATAAAGGATCCTGGGAACATAGGTCATTGTGAACTTAGGACCCTGGAAACATTGTGCTGTGGGGAACTTAGGGCCCTGCAAACTGAGGACCTTTGGAACTTAGGATCCCTGGGAACAAAGGACCCTGGAAACATAGGATCCCTGGGAACATAGGATCCCTGGGAACATAGGACCCTGGGAGCACAGGACCCTGGAAACATAGGATCCTTGGGAACATAGGACCCTGGGAGCACAGGACCTTGGGAACATATCTACTCTTCTGTTTGATCTGCCACATAGTGATGTGTTGGAGCACACCAGGATTGCCAGTGGTAAAGGCGTTGGGCTCAAGATCCAATGGATGTGTGGGTTTAAACCCCACTCCTGCTAGACATATGAACACCCTTCTGTGCAGTTGATGTAACCCTAAAGTTGATTGAGGTCGTTCCAATGCTCATATGTTTGTCCAATAGGACCATACAAACGCAATTCTGTGGTATTGATGTAGACTTCCACCAAGGTTGGTTGAAGGCATTCCTATGTTTGTCCTATACAACCATTTCTTTTTTAACACAGTTCTGTGGTGTTAATGTACATAGGACCTGAGGAACAAAGGACCTTAGGAACAAAGGATCCTAGAACCGTAGGACCTTTGGAACTTAGAACCCTGGGAACAGAGGACCTTGTAATCATCGGGCTGTGAGGAACTTAGGGTCCTGCAAACATAGGACCCTCATAACTTAGGATCCCTGGGAGCTCAGGACATTTGGAACACAGGGCTTTGGACACATAGGACACTGAAAACATACATGCATGGAAACATAGATACTCTCCCATTTGATCCGTCACATTGTGTTGTGGGAGTCCACCAGGATGGCCGAGTGGTTAAGGCGTTGGACTTAAGATCCAATGGATGTATGTCCTCGTGGGTTCGACCCCCACTCCTGGTAGCCTTCTTAACATGGTTCTGTGCGGTTGATGTAACCTTGAAGTTGAACTATGTGACATAGAGCTCTTACCACAATTTTGTGGTGTTGATGGAACCTCAAGTTTGATGGGGTCCCAGGGTCTCGTGTTGGTCATATGTCCCATGGGAACAGAGGCCCCTGGGCAACCTAAGGCTCTGTGAACATCGGGCTGTCACAAACTTAGGGCCCTGCAAACAAAGCACCATGGGAACATAGATATTCTCCCGTTTGAATGCTTCGCTGGGCCAGGATGGCCGAGTATTTACAGCCATTGGACTCAAGATCTATTCTATGTAAGTTATCGTGGATTCGGCCCCCACTCCTGCTATACATTTGAACACTATTCTGTGGGGGTGATGTAACCTCCAGTTAAATGGGGGTCATTCCTATGTTCCCAGGTATCAATGTCATAAGATCCCGAGGAACTTAGGACCCCTGGCAACATTGGACCTTTAGAATATGATCCTCAGGAATTTAGGACCTTGGGAACATACGACCTTGTGAATAAAGGATCCTGGGAACATAGGATCCCTGGGAACATAGGTCATTGTGAACTTAGGAACCTGGAAACATTGTGCTGTGGGGAACTTAGGGCCCTGCAAACTGAGGACCGTGGGAACTTAGGATCCCTGGGAACATAGGACCTTAGGAACAAAGGACCCTGGAAACATAGGATCCCTGGGAACATAGGACCATGGGAGCACAGGACCTTGGGAACATAGGACACTGGGAACATATCTACTCTTCTGTTTGATCTGTCACATAGTGATGTGTTGGAGCACACCAGGATGGCCAGTGGTAAAGGCGTTGGGCTCAAGATCCAATGGATGTGTGGGTTTGAGCCCCACTCCTGCTAGACATCTGAACACCCTTCTGTGCAGTTGATGTAACCCTAAAGTTGATTGAAGTCGTTCCCAAGCTCATATGTTTGTCCAATAGGACCATAAAAACACAATTCTGTGGTATTGATGTAGACTTCCACCAAGGTTGGTTGAAGGCATTCCTATGTTTGTCCTATACAACCATCTCTTTTTTAACACAATTCTGTGGTGTTAATGTACATAGGACCTGAGGAACAAAGGACCTTAGGAACAAAGGATCCTAGAACCGTAGGACCTTTGGAACTTAGAGCCCTGGGACAGAGGACCTTGTGATCATCGGGCTGTGAGGAACTTAGGGCCCTGCAAACCAAGGACCCTCATAACTTAGGATCCCTGGGCGCACAGGACATTGGACACATACATACTCTCCCATTTGACCGGCCACATTGTACTATAGGAGTCCACCAGGATGGCCGAGTGGTTAAGGCGTTGGACTCAAGATCCAATGGATGTATGTCCTCGTGGGTTCGACCCCCACTCCTGGTAGCCTTCTTAACACGTTTCTGTGCGCTTGATGTAACCTTGAAGTTGTGCTATGTGACATAGAGCTCTTACCACAGTTTGGTGGTGTTGCTGGAACCTCAAGTTTGATCGGGTCCCATGGGAACAGAGGCCCCTGGGCAACTTAAGGCTCTGTGAACATCGGGCTGTCACAAACTTAGGGCCCTGCAAACAAAGCACCATGGGAACATAGATATTCTCCCGTTTGAATGCTTCGCTGGGCCAGGATGGCCGAGTATTTACAGCCATTGGACTCAAGATCTATTCTATGTATGTTGTCGTGGATTCGGGCCCCACTCCTGCTATACATTTGAACACTATTCTGCGGGGGTGATGTAACCTCCAGTTTAATATGGGTCATTCCTATGTTCCCAGGGATCAATGTTAGAACATAAGATCCCGAGGAACTTAGGACCCCTGGCAACATTGGACCTTTAGAATATGATCCTCAGGAATTTAGGACCTTGGGAACATACGACCTTGTGAATAAAGGATCCTGGGAACATAGGTCATTGTGAACTTAGGACCCTGGAAACATTGTGCTGTGGGGAACTTAGGGCCCTGCAAACTGAGGACCTTGGGAACTTAGGATCCCTGGGAACAAAGGACCCTGGAAACATAGGATCCCTGGGAACATAGGACCTTAGGAACAAAGGACCCTGGAAACATAGGATCCTTGGGAACATAGGACCCTGGGAGCACAGGACCTTGGGAACATATCTACTCTTCTGTTTGATCTGCCACATAGTGATGTGTTGGAGCACACCAGGATTGCCAATGGTAAAGGCGTTGGGCTCAAGATCCAATGGATGTGTGGGTTTGAACCCCACTCCTGCTAGACATATGAACACCCTTCTGTGCAGTTGATGTAACCCTAAAGTTGATTGAGGTCGTTCCAATGCTCATATGTTTGTCCAATAGGACCATACAAACGCAATTCTGTGGTATTGATGTAGACTTCCACCAAGGTTGGTTGAAGGCATTCCTATGTTTGTCCTATACAACCATCTCTTTTTTAACACAGTTCTGTGGTGTTAATGTACATAGGACCTGAGGAACAAAGGACCTTAGGAACAAAGGATCCTAGAACCGTAGGACCTTTGGAACTTAGAACCCTGGGAACAGAGGACCTTGTGATCATCGGGCTGTGAGGAACTTAGGGCCCTGCAAACATAGGACCCTCATAACTTAGGATCCCTGGGAGCTCAGGACATTTGGAACACAGGGCTTTGGACACATAGGACACTGAAAACATACATGCATGGAAACATAGATACTCTCCCATTTGATCCGTCACATTGTGTTGTGGGAGTCCACCAGGATGGCTGAGTGGTTAAGGCGTTGGACTTAAGATCCAATGGATGTATGTCCTCGTGGGTTCGACCCCCACTCCTGGTAGCCTTCTTAACATGGTTCTGTGCGGTTGATGTAACCTTGAAGTTGAACTATGTGACATAGAGCTCTTACCACAATTTTGTGGTGTTGATGGATCTCAAGTTTGATGGGGTCCCAGGGTCCCGTGTTGGTCATATGTCCCATGGGAACAGAGGCGCCTGGGCAACCTAAGGCTCTGTGAACATCGGGCTCTTACAAACTTAGGGCCCTGCAAACAAGCACCATGGGAACATAGATACCCTCCCGTGTGAATGCTTCGCTGGGCCAGGATGGCCGTGTATTTACAGGCTTTGGACTTAAGATCTATTGTATGTATGTTGTCGTGGGTTCGGGCCCCACTCCTGGTATACATTTGAACACTATTCTGTGGGGTTGATGTAACCTCCAGGTTAATAGGGGTCATTCCTATGTTCCCAGGGATCAATGTTAGAACATAAGATCCCGAGGAACTTAGGACCCCTGGCAACATTGGACCTTTAGAATATGATCCTTAGGAATTTAGGAACTTGGGAACATACGACCTTGTGAACTAAGAACCCTGGGAACATAGAGTCCTGGAAACATTGTGCTGTGGGGAAATAAGGGCCCTGCAAACTGAGGACCTTGGGAACATAGGATTCCTTGGAACATCAGACCTTGGGAACTTAGGATCTTGGGAACAAAGGACCCTGGAAACATAGGATCCCTGGGATCATATCTACTCTTCTGTTTGATCTGCCACATAGTGATGTGTTGGAGCACACCAGGATGGCCAGTGGTAAAGGCATTGGGCTCAAGATCCAATTGATCTGTGGGTTTGTACCCCACTCTTGCTAGACATATGAACACCCTTCTGTGCAGTTGATGTAACCCTAAAGTTGATTGAAGTCGTTCCCAGGCTCATATGTCTGTCCAATAGGACCATACAAACACAATTCTGTGGTATTGATGTAGACTTCCACCAAGGTTGGTTGAAGTCATTCCTATGTTCCCAGGGTCATATGTTTGTCCTATACAACCATCCCTTTTTTAACAGAATTCTGTGGTGTTAATGTACATAGGACCTGAGGAACAAAGGACCTTAGGAACAAAGGATCCTAGAACCGTAGGACCTTTGGAACTTAGAGCCCTGGGAACAGAGGACCTTGTGATCATCGGGCTGTGAGGAACTTAGGGCCCTGCAAACATAGGACCCTCATAACTTAGGATCCCTGGGAGCACAGGACATTGGACACATACATACTCTCCCATTTGATCGGCCACATTGTACTATAGGAGTCCACCAGGATGGCCGAGTGGTTAAGGCGTTGGACTCAAGATCCAATGGATGTATGTCCTCGTGGGTTCGACCCCCACTCCTGGTAGCCTTCTTAACATGGTTCTGTGCGCTTGATGTAACCTTGAAGTTGTGACATAGAACTCTTACCACAGTTTTGTGGTGTTGATGGAACCTCAAGTTTGATCGGGTCCCATGTTGGTCATATGTCCCATGGGAACAGAGGCCCCTGGGCAACCTAAGGCTCTGTGAACATCGGGCTGTCACAAACTTAGGGCCCTGCAAACAAAGCACCATGGGAACATAGATACTCTCCCGTTTGAATGCTTCGGTGTGCCCGGATGGCCGAGTATTTACAGCCATTGGACTCAAGATCTATTCTATGTATGTTATCGTGGATTCGGGCCCCACTCCTGCTATACATTTGAACACTATTCTGTGGGGGTGATGTAACCTCCAGTTTAATAGGGGTCATTCCTATGTTCCCAGGGATCAATGTCATAAGATCCCGAGGAACCTAGGACCCCTGGCAACATTGGACCTTTAGAATATGATCCTCAGGAATTTAGGACCTTGGGAACATACGACCTTGTGAATAAAGGATCCTGGGAACATAGGATCCCTGGGAACATAGGTCATTGTGAACTTAGGAACCTGGAAACATTGTGCTGTGGGGAACTTAGGGCCCTGCAAACTGAGGACCGTGGGAACTTAGGATCCCTGGGAACAAAGGACCCTGGAAACATAGGATCCCTGGGAACATAGGACCTTAGGAACAAAGGACCCTGGAAACATAGGATCCCTGGGAACATAGGACCCTGGGAGCACAGGACCTTGGGAACATAGGACACTGGGAACATATCTACTCTTCTGTTTGATCTGTCACATAGTGATGTGTTGGAGCACACCAGGGTGGCCAGTGGTAAAGGCGTTGGGCTCAAGATCCAATGGATCTGTGGGTTTGTACCCCACTCTTGCTAGACATATGAACACCCTTCTGTGCAGTTGATGTAACCCTAAAGTTGATTGAAGTCGTTCCCAAGCTCGTATGTTTGTCCAATAGGACCATACAAACACAATTCTGTGGTATTGATGTAGACTTCCACCAAGGTTGGTTGAAGGCATTCCTATGTTTGTCCTATACAACCATCTCTTTTTTAACACAATTCTGTGGTGTTAATGTACATAGGACCTGAAGAACAAAGGACCTTAGGAACAAAGGATCCTAGAACTGTAGGACCTTTGGAACTTAGAGCCCTGGGAACAGAGGACCTTGTGATCATCGGGCTGTGAGGAACTTAGGGCCCTGCAAACCAAGGACCCTCATAACTTAGGATCCCTGGGCGCACAGGACATTGGACACATACATACTCTCCCATTTGATCGGCCACATTGTACTATAGGAGTCCACCAGGATGGCCGAGTGGTTAAGGCGTTGGACTCAAGATCCAATGGATGTATGTCCTCGTGGGTTCGACCCCCACTCCTGGTAGCCTTCTTAACACGTTTCTGTGCGCTTGATGTAACCTTGAAGTTGTGCTATGTGACATAGAGCTCTTACCACAGTTTTGTGGTGTTGATGGAACCTCAAGTTTGATCGGGTCCCATGGGAACAGAGGCCCCTGGGCAACTTAAGGCTCTGTGAACATCGGGCTGTCACAAACTTAGGGCCCTGCAAACAAAGCACCATGGGAACATAGATATTCTCCCGTTTGAATGCTTCGCTGGGCCAGGATGGCCGAGTATTTACAGCCATTGGACTCAAGATCTATTCTATGTATGTTGTCGTGGATTCGGGCCCCACTCCTGGTAGCCTTCTTAACATGGTTCTGTGCGATTGATGTAACCTCAAAGTTGGTTGAAGTTGTTCTATGTGACATAGAACTCTTACCACAATCTTGTGGTGTTGATGGAACCTCAAGTTTGATCAGGTCCCAGGGTCCCATGTTGGTCATATGTCCTATGGGAACATAGGCACCTGGGCAACTTAGGGCCCTATGAACACGGGGGTGTCACAAACTTAGGGCCCTGCAAACAAAGCACCATGGGAACTTAGATACTCACTCGCTTTGGACACATACGACACTGGGAACATAGATACTCTCCCATTTGATCTGTCACATTGTATTGTTGGAGGCCACCAGGATGGCCGAGTGGTTAAGGCGTTGGACTTAAGATCCAATGGATGTATGTCCTCGTGGGTTCGACCCCCACTCCTGGTAGCCTTCTTAACATGGTTCTATGCGGTTGATAAGGGACCCTGGGAACATAGTATCTCTCAAACTTAGAGCCCTGGGAACATAGCTCATTGTGAACACTATTCTGTGGTTTTGATGGAACCTCAAGTTTTATTGGGTCATACCCAGGGTCCCATGTTGGCTGTGTCCTAGGGAAACATAGAGGGCGAACTTAGGGCCCTCATAATTCAGGATCCCTGCGAACACAGGGATCCTGAATCATGTTGCTCGTATGTCCCATGGGAACATAGGCACCTGGGCAACTTAGGGCCCTGTGAACATAGGAACATGGGGCTGTCACAAACTTAGGGCCCTGCAAACAAAGCACCATGGGAACTTAGATACTCACTCGCTTTGGACACATATGACACTGGGAACATAGATACTCTCCCATTTGATCTGTCACATTGTGTTATGGGAGTCCACCAGGATGGCCGAGTGGTTAAGGCGTTGGACTCAAGATCCAATGGATGTATGTCCTCGTGGGTTCGACCCCCACTCCTGGTATCCTTCTTAACAAGGTTCTGTGCGGTTGATGTAACCTTGAAGGTGTACTATGTAACATAGAACTCTTACAACAATTTTATGGTGTTGATGGAACCTCAAGTTTGATGGGGTCCCAGGGTCCCGTGTTGGTCATATGTCCCATGGGAACAGAGGCGCCTGGGCGACCTAAGGCTCTGTGAACATCGGGCTGTCACAAACTTAGGGCCCTGCAAACAAAGCACCATGGGAACATAGATACTCTCCCGTTTGAATGCTTCACTGGGCCAGGATGGCCGAGTATTTACAGCCATTGGACTCAAGATCTATTCTATGTATGTTGTCGTGGATTCGGGCCCCACTCCTGGTATACATTTGAACACTATTCTGTGGGGGTGATGTTACCTCCAGTTTAATAGGGGTCATTCCTATGTTCCTAGGGATCAATGTTAGAACATAAGATCCCGAGGAACTTAGGACCCCTGGCAACATTGGACCTTTAGAATATGATCCTCAGGAATTTAGGACCTTGGGAACATACGACCTTGTGAATAAAGGATCCTGGGAACATAGGACCCTGGGAACATAGGTCATTGTGAACTTAGGACCCTGGAAACATTGTGCTGTGGGGAACTTAGGGCCCTGCAAACTGAGGACCTTGGGAACTTAGGATCCCTGGGAACATAGGACCCTGGGAGCACAGGACCTTGGGATCATAGGACACTGGGAACATATCTACTCTTCTGTTTGATCTGCCACATAGTGATGTGGTGGAGCACACCAGGATTGCCGGTGGTAAAGGCGTTGGGCTCAAGATCCAATGGATGTGTGGGTTTGAACCCCACTCCTGCTAGACATATGAACACCCTTCTGTGCAGTTGATGTAACCCTAAAGTTGATTGAGGTAGTTCCAATGCTCATATATTTGTCCAATAGGACCATACAAACGCAATTCTGTGGTATTGATGTAGACTTCCCCCAAGGTTGGTTCAAGTCATATGTTTGTCCTATACAGCCATCTCTTTTTTAGCACAATTCTGTGGTTTTAATGTACAAAGGACCTTAGGAACAAAGGATCCTAGAACCGTAGGACCTTTGGAACTTAGAGCCCTGGGAACAGAGGACCTTGTGATCGTCGGGCTGTGAGGAACTTTGATCCCTGCAAACAAGGGACCCTCATAACTTAGGATCCCTGGGAGCACAGGACATTGGGAACACAGGACTTTGGACACTGGAAACACACATACTCTCCCATTTGATCGGCCACATTGTACTATAGGAGTCCACCAGGATGGCCGAGCGGTTAAGGCGTTGGACTCAAGATCCAATGGATGTATGTTCTCGTGGGTTCGACCCCCACTCCTGGTAGCCTTCTTAACATGGTTCTGTGCGCTTGATGTGACCTTGAAGTTGTACTATGTGACATAGAGCTCTTACCACAGTTTTGTGGTGTTGATGTAACCTCAAGTTTGATCACGTCCCATGGGAACAGAGGCGCCTGGGCAACCTAAGGCTCTGTGAACATCGGGCTGTCACAAACTTAGGGCTCTGTGAACATCGGGCTGTCACAAACTTAGGGCCCTGCAAACAAAGCACCATGGCAACATTGATACTCTCCCGTTTGAATGCTTCGGTGTGCCAGGATGGCCGAGTATTTACAGCCATTGGACTCAAGATCTATTCTATGTATGTTGTCGTGGATTCGGGCCCCACTCCTGCTATACATTTGAACACTATTCTGTGGGGGTGATGTAACCTCCAGTTTAATAGGGGTCATTCCTATGTTCCCAGGGATCAATGTTAGAACATAAGATCCCGAGGAACTTAGGACCCCTGGCAACATTGGACCTTTAGAATATGATCCTCAGGAATTTAGGACCTTGGGAACATACGACCTTGTGAATAAAGGATCCTGGGAACATAGGACCCTGGGAACATAGGATCCCTGGGAACATAGGTCATTGTGAACTTAGGACCCTGGAAACATTGTGCTGTGGGGAACTTAGGGCCCTGCAAACTGAGGACCTTGGGAACTTAGGATCCCTGGGAACAAAGGACCCTGGAAACATCGGACCTTAGGAACAAAGGACCCTGGAAACATAGGATCCTTGGGAACATAGGACCCTGGGAGCACAGGACCTTGGGTGCATATCTACTCTTCTGTTTGTTCTGCCACATAGTGATGTGTTGGAGCACACCAGGATTGCCAGTGGTAAAGGCGTTGGGCTCAAGATCCAATGGATTTGTGGGTTTGAACCCCACTCCTGCTAGACATATGAACACCCTTCTGTGCAGTTGATGTAACCCTAAAGTTGATTGAGGTCATTCCAATGCTCATATGTTTGTCCAATAGGACCATACAAACGCAATTCTGTGGTATTGATGTAGACTTCCACCAAGGTTGGTTGAAGGCATTCCTATGTTTGTCCTATACAACCATCTCTTTTTTAACACAGTTCTGTGGTGTTAATGTACATAGGACCTGAGGAACAAAGGACCTTAGGAACAAAGGATCCTAGAACCGTAGGACCTTTGGAACTTAGAGCCCTGGGAACAGAGGACCTTGTGATCATCGGGCTGTGAGGAACTTTGGGCCCTGCAAACAAAGGACCCTCATAACTTAGGATCCCTGGGAGCACAGGACATTGGGAGCACAGGACTTTGGACACTGGAAACACACATACTCTCCCATTTGATCGGCCACATTGTACTATAGGAGTCCACCAGGATGGCCGAGTGGTTAAGGCGTTGGACTCAAGATCCAATGGATGTATGTCCTCGTGGGTTCGACCCCCACTCCTGGTAGCCTTCTTAACATGGTTCTGTGCGCTTGATGTGACCTTGAGGTTGTACTATGTGACATAGAGCTCTTACCACAGTTTTGTGGTGTTGATGTAACCTCAAGTTTGATCACGTCCCATGGGAACAGAGGCGCCTGGGCAACCTAAGGCTCTGTGAACATCGGGCTGTCACAAACTTAGGGCCCTGCAAACAAAGCACCATGGGAACATAGATACTCTCCCGTTTGAATGCTTCTGTGTGCCAGGATGTCCGAGTATTTACAGCCATTGGACTCAAGATCTGTTCTATGTATGTTGTCGTGGATTCGCACCCCACTCCTGCTATACATTTGAACACTATTCTGTGGGGGTGATGTAACCTCCAGTTTAATAGGGGTCATTCCTATGTTCCCAGGGATCAATGTCATAAGATCCCGAGGAACTTAGGACCCCTGGCAACATTGGACCTTTAGAATATGATCCTCAGGAATTTAGGACCTTGGGAACATACGACCTTGTGAATAAAGGATCCTGGGAACATAGGATCCCTGGGAACATAGGTCATTGTGAACTTAGGAACCTGGAAACATTGTGCTGTGGGGAACTTAGGGCCCTGCAAACTGAGGACCGTGGGAACTTAGGATCCCTGGGAACAAAGGACCCTGGAAACATAGGATCCCTGGGAACATAGGACACTGGGAACATATCTACACTTCTGTTTGATCTGCCACATAGTGATGAGTTGGAGCACACCAGGATGGCCAGTGGTAAAGGTGTTGGGCTCAATATCCAATGGATGTGTGGGTTTGAACCCCACTCCTGCTATACATTTGAACACTATTCTGTGGGGGTGATGTAACCTCCAGTTTAATAGGGGTCATTCCTATGTTCCCAGGGATCAATGTCATAAGATCCCGAGGAACTTAGGACCCCTGGCAACATTGGACCTTTAGAATATGATCCTCAGGAATTTAGGACCTTGGGAACATACGACCTTGTGAATAAAGGATCCTGGGAACATAGGATCCCTGGGAACATAGGTCATTGTGAACTTAGGAACCTGGAAACATTGTGCTGTGGGGAACTTAGGGCCCTGCAAACTGAGGACCGTGGGAACTTAGGATCCCTGGGAACAAAGGACCCTGGAAACATAGGATCCCTGGGAACATAGGACACTGGGAACATATCTACACTTCTGTTTGATCTGCCACATAGTGATGAGTTGGAGCACACCAGGATGGCCAGTGGTAAAGGTGTTGGGCTCAAGATCCAATGGATGTGTGGGTTTGAACCCCACTCCTGCTAGACATATGAACACCCTTCTGTGCAGTTGATGTAACCCTAAAGTTGATTGAAGTCGTTCCCAGGCTCATATGTTTGTCCAATAGGACCATACAAACCCAGTTCTGTGGTATTGATGTAGACTTCCACCAAGGTTGGTTCAAGTCATTCCTATGTTCCCAGGGTCATATATTTGTCCTATACAACCATCTCTTTTTTTAACACAATTCTGTGGTGTGGTGGTACATAGGACCTGAGGAACAAAGGACCTTAGGAACAAAGGATCCTCGAACCGTAGGACCTTTGGAACTTAGAGCCCTGGGAACAGAGGACCTTGTGATCATCGGGCTGTGAGGAACTTAGGGCGCTGCAAACAAAGGACCCTCATAACTTGGGATCCCTGGGAGCACAGGACATTGGAACACAGGACTTTGGACACATCGGTACGGTAGGAGTCCACCAGGATGGCCGAGTGGTTAAGGCGTTGGACTCAAGATCCAATGGATGTATGTCCTCGTGGGTTCGAACCCCACTCCTGGTACCCTACTTAACATGATTCTGTGTGGTTGATATAACCTCAAGGTTGATTGCAGTCCTATGCGATCTAAGGCCATGGAACTTTTAACACGATTCTGTGGTGTTGATGGGACCTCAAGTTTGATTGGGTCCCATGTTGGTCCTATGGGAACATAGAACCTCTGGAACTTGGAGCCCTGGGAACACTGGGCCATGAGGAACTTAGGACCTAAGGGCCCTGAAAACACAGGACATTTGGAAGGACATAGTGATGTGTTGATGGCCAGTGGTAGAGGCATTGGACTCAAGATCCAATGGATGTTTGTCCTCTTGGGTTCTAACCCAACTCCTGGTAACCTTGAAGTTGTTCACATGATTGTACTATGTGACATTGAGCCATAGAAATTTTAAAGTGGTGCTGATGGAACCTCAAGTTTGATCAGGTCATTACCCAGGGTCCCATGTTGTTCGTATGTCCCATGGGAACATAGGACCTCTGGAGCCCTGGGAACATCGGGCCGTCACAAACTTAGGGCCATGCAAATAAAGGACCTTTGGAAAATGGAACACAGGATGACATAATTTCTGTTTATTCATTTATCCATTCAATGTGAAATAAATAGGAATAACACAAAGTTAGTTTGCTCTTTTGACTTTTGAAGATATCGTTATATCTATTATATGTCCAATGAGCCCTTACAATGTCACCAAATTTCTTTGTTTTATTTGGTAAATTCTTAATTTATAAATAAATAAATTCTAAAGTCCTGGTGCATTCGAGCCTATTTTAACAATAAATTAAATGTAATCCTAAAATCTCTCCATCTAATAAACATTAAGAAAAGGCTCTGGCTCTATCTGGTGGCAAAAATCTATAAAATGAGGATACAGTACATTCGGAACCCCAGTGTTTACAACACTGTCGCATAACTTTAGCTCCTTATTTTTCAGGGTTTATATCTATTTACATCACAAGCAAGAAAAAAATGCTGATTTATTTTCAATAACAGTGATTCGTTAAGTCCATGTCCTTGTAAATTAATACAAGTTATAATAGTTATACTGGTATTATAGCCTCTCACAGTATATCGGGGCACTGGATAGGACTGTAACTGAGCACTTTTACTTCCAATACTTTAGGTACACTGAAGAGCACATAGATAGCTAGATAGAGGTAGAAATGTCAATGTGGGCATTTCCCTTTATCTAGTCAGTAAAAAGGAAGAAAGAAAACACTTCATAAGTGAAAACTCTCTTTTAATGTTGAAAATAATGCATTTCCAGAGACAGTTTGCACAGTTGCAAATCCATGAAAAAAAGTTTTAAACATATGATATACTGTTGTCTTTGTTGGGATTTCTCTACAAATCTCAAGATTGATTTATTGCTTTTTCGTGTGTCCGTGATCCATTCACACATTTATAATTTGTGTGTATGGCGGCCTTGAGTTTTGCACCGATCACAATGAAGTGTGATTTGAGGACAATTATTAGATTTCAAAAAACAACATTAATGCAGCAGTTTGGTGAGGATGCAAAACAAAAATCGTAAAAAAAGAGACCAACTCTTTATCTGAAGACCTTTCACACACATGCAAAACATGAGGGGATGTAAAACCCCCACAGCTAGAGTCACTTCCACTCCCACTCTAGAAGTTACAGTACATATCATCGGCACAAAAAACCACACCCTCATCATTTTAAAAACACACAAAACCTGCATCATGCGACAGGGACTTTGTCATTCTAATAAAACTGTCCCCGTCCGTTTAAAAAAAAATAAAAAATAAAAGAGAGAGAAAAGTAATAGATGAAGAAAAAAAAAGCTGGGACGATAAAACAATAAAATAAAAAAGAATCCTGACATTGATGCGTAACTACCCCCCGCTCACCCACCCCAAAAGCTTTTTCCCCCCCAAATACAATCAAAATGTCTCAATTCTAAATGTTCTATGACAATTCCGTCTGCTAGTCCTTAATATAAAGGGCACAGGAACACACATTACAAAAGAAAAATCAAACAAAAACAAACAAAAAAAAGTATAAATAATGTTTTGCTGTATTTTTTTTAATCCGGACAAAAAAATAATCATAAAATAAAAGTTAAAAAAAAAAAAAAAAAAAAAAAAAAAAATATGAATAAGCCGATGATGCATCACTAAAAAAAGTGAACACCACCAGCCATGCACTGCAACATCTAGAATACTGAGTGGTACATCCGCCAGGCCCAAGACCCCAAAATAGTCAAGTAGCTGGTAGTCAGTAATTAGCAGGCTACATACATGACAACAATGACCAGCAATTATTGCGGCGTTATTCTAGAACCCTGAGATGCTAACAACGTCAAAACACCGTGGGTACATAGTGTTCAAAAATTCAACCAATGGGTCTGTTTGTCTGTGCGCCCATTGTTTCCCGTTCCACCCGACCTGCAGGTTTCATGAAGTCCAACATGAAGTAGAGCTACATCTTGCGAATTACACCGGGTCTCACCACAGGCCCCAGGCCCCCACTGTTTCACCACTGAAATATATTTGAGGAATAGAAATTGAGAGGAGACCTCCACTGTGAAAATACAGAGTACAGAGGAATACTTTGCCACAGAAACGTATTGGTATTTGGCTGGTGAGTTCACATCCCCAGACAGGAGCGGCAAAAATGTCCAAATCTCAGCATCCAAACATTATACTCAGTGCTACATAGATTATTTCCCCACACGCCCTCTGAACGGCTTCTGCTGGTTAAACCCAAATAGGCAGCTACAATATTGAGACTCATGTATTGTGCACATTTGATATTTGGTCAGCATCTTGAATTGCAAAACAAAAGCCATAAAACCTAATTGAAAACTGTGGGTGTCAAGAGAAAGATATAAAACCATGCAAGATAAAAAATAAAACACTGATTGTCCCGGTTGTGTTCAGAACCTTCTCGTAGCCAGAAATCAAGTGGGGTTTTTGTTTTTTTTCGTACGTTAAGGCTCTGCTCTCAGCTCCAATGCAGCACAGTACGTACCCCTCAGTATAAAAATAATAGGAATATGTCTGCATCCAAAAATTTGATTATGTACACAGTATCAGAGCATCAAGTCACAGATTTTGTATTTGAACTTTTCAGGCTTTCTATAAAAAAATAAAAATAAAAAAAGAAATTGGGTTAGGGTTTTAATATGGAGTTAAAAGTCACATTCTGCGACTACAGTACAATGCCCAATGTTAAAACTCCGTCATCCAAACACTGGCTTTGTTTACACCATAAATAATTTTATTTTATTTATTTATTTATTTATTTTTTTTAAAAGGACTACGTTTTATTTATCATTCTTATTTAAAGTGACGGGGTCCTATGCTTTGTGTCGGCTCACCGTGTTCTCTGTACTGTATTTGGATGCTAGAAACGTCTTGATGTAGAGTTTGTAAACGCCGTAGATACAATCCAAACGCACTTGGAGCTCCTGACTTCTTCAGGGAGCTCCAAGCGGCGGACTGCGTCTCACGCCACCGGCTTGAGCACGGAGCGCAGGCACCTCCCCTCTTTCGTCAGCTCTCTGGTGAAGCACATGCACGGCAGAGGAATGGCTTCCTCCCGGAGCGCGACTGTGTTGAACTTGCACTTCTTCAGATGGTCGGCCATGCTGGAAATGTTGGCAAACTTCCACTCGTTGACCGTACCGAAGGCTGTGCTGAACCTCCACACCTAGTAGACAAACAGGAGGGAGGGGTGAATCACTTCACATGCAAAGAAAGACAAAATTGGCTTCCCTTGTTTCTTATCAACGCTTCAACGTGGCTCAACCTCCGTTTTGGGTCCCAAAAGCCCAAAACAGCCATTGGACGGACAGATTACATCCCATTTAGTTCATTTCAATTCATATTTAGGCCTAAGAGATTGATACTAAATAACAATCTGTATCACTGGACTTTCAAAACGGACATCACTGGTCAAAGTGATGATATTCCACATTGCAAATTAGGAAACTAGTTCATGTGAATTTGAGAATCCAGATTATATCACAAAGCACAGAGGGAGCCCCAAATAGATCGTACCGAAATTATAATGTGTTTAAAAGCCATGCAACACATTTTTATTTAAAATAAATAGCATATCAACATCCAATCAATCTTAGCAATGTCTCATGTGGTGGCCCCACATGAGGTTGTGAGCACCAAGGTTGCGCACCAGCAGTAAAACCTGAGCAATGGGTTCGTTGCACTGGCATAAAAAAAAAAAGCGTCTTGAGATCGACCGACCTTATCCGTTATCTGCCAGGAGGACGAGCCATCGGCGCAGCGCTTCTTCCCCCAGAGCATGACGACCATGCCGCGCATCTGCAGGAGGCTGGCGCACACCTCCCTCATGGTGCGGGAAACCCTGGAGAGCTGGCACAAGCTGAAGCCGTCCAAGAAGCTGGCGACGTGCTGCAGCACCTCGAAGGGGAGGCTGCTGAGGTGGTCGCACTGCGAGCCGAAGTGGCAGGTGTTCCTGGGGAGACCCCCCCCGCTTTTCGAGGGCAGCATGAGCTGCACCCCGAACGAACCCAGGTGTCGGTCGTGGATGATTCTGGAGCCGTGTACCGACGGGCAGAAGCGTCTTTGGGAGTAGGTGCAGCCGTAGTAAGCCAGGGGGCAGCGGTGCTCCATCCAGCCGTTGAGTCCGGCGTGAATGTCCCCGTGGACGTTCTTGAAGTGGGACGAAAACTCGTCCCGCCGGAAGAGCTGGCCGCACACGAAGGTGAACATGGAGCGCTGCTTGGTCTGGTAGCGGGCCACGCACTCGAGCACCAGGTCGAGGCGGAGGGTGTGGAAGGGACTCGGGTTGGAAAGCTGCGGGCTGGCGTGGTCGCAGGCGGAGGCCGAGGCGATGTCCCCGACCATGGTGTTGGTTGCGAGGATGGCTGAAGGGAAGGAGAACGTCTGAGTACCGAAGTCAATGTGGTAGCCATCGACAAACCTGCTGTCGGAGATCCCTCGGCCCCCCGGAGAATCCCCGAGGCAGAAGAGCAAGGCGGCAGTGATGAGGTCGATGCCGTGGAGACCCATGGGATCGTCTGCGACCTCCAAGTCGGACGTGTCCACCGCCTTGTCCTCCATCTTTGCCCGAAACAGGTAAGGGTCCGACAGCAAGGCCCGGCGGCCGTTGAATGTAAACACGCTCATTCCTCTGAGCACTTCCACGTTGTGCAGCTTGCGCTCCAGACACCGGTACCCGAGTTCGATGGGAAGGTGTTGCAACAAGTTATTTCGTACGTGGTCGGGGAGCAGGATGGGCCTTGGGGATGAGAGCGGCGCCGGCGGGGGCTCGGGGGGCTCCAGAGCTAGAACAGGCAGGGAATGATAAGGCACCTCGGGCCTGACGTACGGGGGATCGTCCACTGGATCGTCAAAAGCGCCATCTTTCACCGCGTCCTCAACAAGCAACTCGACAAAATCACTTTGTTCCAACCAGTCGACCTTGTCCTCCTCCCCATTTGTCCCCACCGCAAAAGCCACCCCGCCCACCGCTCCCAGCTCGCACTCAGAGTCCGAGTCGCTCTCCTTCATCTCAACATTCTTCAGACCCTCAGCCCCATAGTCGCTGTGACTGTCGCCATTTCCCCCGTTGCAGAGTGCGCCATTCTTATCGGTCTTTTCCCCGTTCAAATTTGCAACGATTGCGTCGACCCCCTTTGAATTAGCGAAAATGTCCAGGGCTGCGGCCAAGCTTCTGCGCGTCTCAATCGAGGCCTTGTACAACTGGTTATAACACGGTTCCTCTTCCATGTCCACTGTGCCGTTACTCAACGCTGCCTCCGCTACAGTCGACTCTGCGACCATCTTGTCGCTTTCGTCCGCCTGGCCGTCTCCATTCCTTGTCACGGTTGTGGTCACCTTCAGCGACTCTAACAACATCCTCTGATCCTGCAGGGCCAAGGCCATGTCCAGCTGCTCCACCTCGTCAAAGTCTTTGCTCAGGTTCTCGTAGGACTTGCGGTCGGCGTAGCTCACAGGCCAGCGGTTCCACTCCATGGTGCAACACACCGTGCTCGCCGGGCACGTCTCCAGATGCTCAGCGATCTTCAGCCGAGCCATTGTGAACGGGCAGCCGAAACCATTGTTGAGGCAAGACACCCTTTCGTATGGGCACAGCAAACGATGCTCCTCTAGTTTACACGCGTGAAAAACTGCCCCGCACACCAGCGGGCAGCCAATAAGATCGCACGAAACACCCGTCTCTGGTCGTATCATGCACCTTCTGTTGATGCACTTCAGGCAGTGGGTGTGCAGGACCTCCATTTTTCACAGTGTTGCACCAAAGCTATGATGCACTTGCAGCAACGAGGGGCAAAGTTTCCAACCCTGAAAGAAAAAAAACAGAACAAAGTCCTTTTTTCAGGAAGCTTAAGAACCCACTGTGATCCCTCAGCAACAATCACCGTGTTTATGCCGTGATGAGCCAAGTCGCAGTCAGTGCTGGAACAAAGTCATAACATGCAGCAGCTGTCAGGTATAGCAGGTTACCGACACTATGGACATATCTGAAACCATCACACTGCACGTGACACAGGTCGTCTGGAACTTGGCTACTAAACATGGAGTGTCTGGGTATGTTTACTAAATCTTAAGACATTTCACAACAGCGTTCTCGGGTCACACTCTCACAGCGTGGGGCATTGACCCTGTCCCTTTTTGCTATTTCAAGCAGACGCCCTGCGGGGAAGAGTTAAAGACGGATCAGACACCGAAACCTTAGGAATTCAAACAGGTTGTGCTACCTGCCCGCACAATACACATAATGGACCCAAGGCCGAGTATATCAGAATACGGTTTGGGGCTCTGGTTTGGGGATTTGGGAGACCGTGCACGTTGACTACAAAGGGACATAAATAGTAATTTGAAAACCACGACTGTGTCACAAGCCTTAATCCAGACCACATCTCCATTGTTTAAGTCTAAGCTGCCACCGTGCAGCTCAGTTACGCAAGAGAAGCAGACACGAAACTACCATGTATGCAAACTTGCACTATTTCCTATTGCTGACAGGGTGTGAATTGCTGATTTAGGTCTTTGTTGGTTTTATTGTATATTCATTGCCTTTGTATATATGTATAAATATTTTTTTGATCATTTTAAGGTTCGTTGTACATTGTCATTTTTCTATAGTTTATTATTATTATTATGGTCATTATTGGAAATTATTATAAAATTGCCTATTATTGTTGCATATTTGATGTGAGCTGCTGTAAACACAGCGAATTCCTCCTGGGATGGATAAAGTATCTGTTTACAGTTATCTATCGGAAGCATAAACACAGCGGCCAGGACGCCGTGTAGGGCGGTGAATTCTCATCTGAGGGACAGTTAATGGCATTTATCGATCTGTGATTAGGGATTTGGGGGGAGGGGGGGGTCTCAACTGTTTGCCAGTCACTCAGAAGCAAAACAGCAGCAGTAACAAACATGGCCAGGGAGCTAGCATCGCCCGGCCTGCTACGCTAGCTTCCCTGGCCGGGGGAAGCGAGGAAAAGTGCTTACCCGAACAGAGCGTCGGTCCAAACCTATCGCACTGCAACTCCACCCCCCGCCTCCTCCCTCCCACCCGGCGTTTATTCCGACTTTCTCGCGGCCCTCGATCGGGGAGCGACGCGCATGGAGCCGGCGGAGCGTTCAGAGAGCCCGGGGCCCGCTCCGCTGGCCGTTCGGGACGAGCTCGGTGAGGTCCTCTGCCGCTGCGCCGGGCGCCTCGCGGCCCGCCGTCCACAAGCGTGCGACGCAGCCGTGCCTACGTCACCACGCACAAGCCCGGCGCCGCTGCGTTCCGCCGAGGTCGGAACCCGGAAAGAATGAAAAATAATGAAGGGTCGATCCGCTGGGGGAGGCGCCAGGGAACGGCCTTTTAACTCGAAATTCTTCGTCGGATTTTCGGGGTGGGGGCAGATCGCTGTGGTCCGAGTTCATCCAGACCAACCGCCTCATCTCCGCCCGGAGCGGTACACGCCTTTGACGAACGATGTCTTCGTTTGAAAACACGTCTAACTTCGAGCTAAACCGCGCTGTAGTTTTATCTCCTGTGCGGATGCATGTAGTACACATTACAATATGTTGTAGTACACATTACAATATGTTGTAGTACACATTACAATATGTTTCCATGCCCCCCCCCCCCTCGACGGAGGTAATGAAGCTAATTTAGCTCGGAAGTGGGAACTAAGTCGGAATTTGCCGATCTCCAACTTGGAACTGGAACGCATCATAATGTCCCTTTAACGAGGGAGTTTTGCTTTGTACCTTCGGCGTGTGTTTAGTTGGAGCGTGGACAGTTGCAAACAGACCAAAAAAAAAACAAAAACAAAAAAAGCCTCGCGAAAGTAACACCGAAAAGAACGACAAAAATCTAAAGATTTCAAAAAAAAAAAAAAAAAAGATTGCAAAAGTTGGTTCGGCCGAGGTCACAGCCTGAACACTCTCTGAAAGCTGTTGTTCGGAGGAAGAAAACCTCTCGACGGCAATTCCCCGTTTAACTTGAACGCAGCACGAGGCCGCTCTAAATAGCCAGGGCTGGGGAATACCCGAGGAATACTGCAGTACAGTCACCACCGTACAAGCTCATCTGTGGTATTCGGCTCCTCTAGTAGATTTATGCCTGCGTCAATCAAGTCAAATCATTTGCAGGTGACGACACCGGGGGCAGCACTTAGGAGATCTTTATTGGGTCTTATTGCATTGTTACAAAGCAAAAATGCATTCACAGGTACAATAGATGTATAAAAACTGTTCTTTTTTTAATTATTATTATTGTTTTCATGAATGATATCTTCTCTTACAATGTTTTACACATTAAGACACTTATTTACACCCAAACTGTTCTTTCATAGTGTGTGTGTGTGTGTGTGTGTGTGTGCGTGTGCGTGTGCGCGTGTGCGTGTGCGTTCCTGTCCACCAGCGTGCTCCTGCTCCAACACAGCGGACTCATGAGGCCACCTCCGAGATGCGATGGATGTTGGACAGGGTGAGCTGGGCCTCCTGCGCTGGGTAGGAGCGTCTGGAGCGCAGCCATAGCCTCCCGAACACCCCCGTGACGAGCAGCAGCACCACCAGCAGCCCCCCGAGCACGAAGGTCTCCACGGGGGGCGCGCCTCCAGCATCTGCGCGGGGAAGCCGAAAGCGAAATAGGTTTGTCTAGGTCGTTGTAAATGAACAGAAACCGCAGTTAAGAGATGGATGGAGCCATACTGAGGCCGGGGCGGTCACCGTCTGCCGGACGTCGTCTGATTGGTCCGTAAGACACTGTGTGGGACACAGGGATGTCTCTTCGTGCCCTTTCCAGTCCGTCTTCAGCAGAGCAGTTCTGTTATGGCAAATGGTTTAGTTGGCAACAACATCAATACTAGGTAGAGGGAGGTAAACAGGTTCCCTCTCCTTAATAGCAGGGGTGGCTGATATGGACCCGTTTATAATCATGATTATAAATGAGAGGGAAATTTGCCCCAATAACTATATTTAGCACATCTGCTTATGAATTCAAAATCACATGTTAAAGAATCCAACGGCTGCTCTGTACATACAAATGTATGGTCATTTAAAGTTTTATAGCAGACAAAGCTCCAGTTTACAAATTAAAACGCCTCTCATATGTCAGACCCCCCACATCTCCTCATTGCCACTTATTTAAACTTACAAAACAGTCTGGTGCATTTAGATCGCTGTCGGGGGATGAAAACAATTCTAGGATCCGCGGATCTATTTTGGGGGACAAAATCTGTGCACACTCAACTCGTCTCAACCGGCCCCTGGCGACCAGCGTGAGAAATGGCCGCGACATGAGCGCACTCACCGGCTGGCAGAGGCCTGGCACGCGGTGGCAGATCTGGACGTTGCAGTGAAGGAAGACGTCGGTGTACAAGCTGCCCACAAACTTGAACATTTGTATCCTGAACATGGCCTCCGGACCTTGGCCGTTTTTGAACACAGTCAGCGTCTGTTCATTTGGCAACACCGGGCAGCTGAGAGGGAGCGACATAAAGAAGTCAGGGAGGCCCGCGGCGGCGGTGATATTTACACGTTCTGCGCAAATACACTAAAACATCTGTTATGGACAAGGAGGGACTGGGAAAACACGTCACCAGAATTTTTCAGATTCATCTTGATTATTAACTCGAAAGGGGAACAGAATAATGTCAATGTTATTACAAGCAATCTCTGGCAGCATGAGACGGATTAGTTTAAGTATTTCCCTCTGTGGCGTTGTGAAATCCTTGTGCATTTCATTGCCATGCTGTTGCTAACAGTACAAAAACAGTACAACCTGCCCGGTTGTCAAGGGCATGCACAGCTGCTGAGCTGAGACGCATATGGCCTCAGCGCTGGGTCACATGACCCAGTGCCGAGAGGGTTGTTGTCTGGCCAGCTCTCCGAGCAACTAATTCTCTTATTTCAAATTTCACCAGCGCTCCTGCGAGGCCGTCGAGATCAGCTGATTACCACGGGGAAAGTTTAGATGAAGACACTTTATTGGTCCCTGGGAGGGAATTCAGGTGTTACTGCAGCAGGGAATGGCAGAACAGGGCAAGTCAAGTCTAGAGAGCCAAGAATAAAAATGAAAATGTTATATATATATATATACACACACACACACACACACACACACACACACACACACACACACACACACACACACACACACACACACACACACACACACACACACACACACACACACGTCTATAAAAAGAAGTTAAGAGGGTGCAACACTCTTAAAGCTTACTATGTTCACTAATCTGCCTAGTATGGGCATATATGGGCAATATGTTAATAGTGATAATGTAATATACCATAATAATATAGCAATATAATAATCATTAATGTATGTTAATGGCTGCATCAACTGTGGGGCAGAATAGAAACTCTTCTATTCAGTTCCATAAATGTCCTGTCCCTGAAATAGTTAAAGCTTCGGGGGTGTCAGTGTTGCCGTTCTGAACTCTGTTGGGACAGACCTGTCCTCGATGAAGGTGTACTGAACGTTGCCGTACGGGTCGCTGGTGGGTGTGGCCCAACACCTCTCCAGGCGGAGCATCAAGTGAGCCGGGATCTGGGGGTCGGGGCGAGACGGAGAGAGAATCGCACAAAGAATGAACGCTCCGTCCTTCCTGCCTGTTTTCCGTCACCGGACGCCCACCGCGCCGCGCGTAAACAACAGCTGTGCGCGCTGGGATGGAGGACGATTTGAATGAGAGCAAGTGTCTCTCCGGGAAGATGTGAGGATGTGGGGAAACAGGCCGGCGTTGCCACAGCCGATCACATGAGCGCACGTTTGATCACAGCGTGGAGCCGTGGGAGACCAGCACTCAAGTTACTGTCTGCTCATGATCGGGGTGTTCGATTTCCAGAATGGCCCGGAGCCGCCCGCAACACAACATATTGCTTAATGTAGAGTTGCTGGCGTGCTTAACCTAGTCCAAGAATAGCTGTCAAATATTCACTTCCAACGGTACTTTTAATCCTAAATAGACATTTCCACAGGGCGGATTCTGGTTTGTTCTGTCCCTCCAAACATAATGTATGTTAATATTGTGATTTCATCAGAATTTCTGGATACCTAAACAAATAAACCAACCGAGACAGCACGTTACATTTCCTTTCAGGATCCCTGAATGCATCACAACATCATGATCGTAGCCATAATAAGTCCATTAATTTACATGACGCGCGGATTATCGAACTTTGTCCTATAATGAAGTTTTGCATCAACATAAGAGACCGAATCCTCCGACCTAATGCGAAGACAGTCACGGATCAGTCCAAGCCGTTTACCATGAAAACTCGCACAAAGACGTCGTCATCCAGGGTCAGCGACGGCACGGTCGCCCATCTGTCCTGGAAGGCCTCGTCTTTGTAGAGCATCATGGACACGGAGAAGTTCCCGTCCTCCGTGTTCAGAGTGATGGTTCTGCGCCAGCGGTGACAGGCCATGTTAACCGCAAAATAGTTTGACCCAGGAAAGTGATTATTCTGAGTTTCCAGGGGGATATTAATGAATGCGTACCTGACATCCACTCTGATCATGTTCTCACTGTTGGGCTGCCGGACCCTGTAGTTTATGGGGTAGCGGCAGACAAATGTGATGTTGATGTAGTTCCTGGTCACGATGTCGGACTCGTTATTATGTATGGTGTTCATGAACATGATGTGTGTCTCATCTGACGTCTGAAACAGAAGATTTTGACGTTATTATTATCATTATTATTATCATTATTATTATTACTTTTATTATTATTATTATTATGTGCAGGTCCAGTTTAAATGATGCTCTCTCCAGTACCTCACAGCATTAAGGCTTCATTAATATTATTAAATAAGAGTGGATTGTTTTGTTTTCAATCAACTGGTTTGTCTATGGTTTAAACTGGACAAAACAAAGGGACTGCAGTTGAAACATCCTTGGTTGATATACAGTATATATAAATGTATATATATCATACATACACATAAACATTGACTGCCACAGAGTGCAATAAGGGAGCGACAGAATATGTAATATAGCAACACCTGAGTATCTTCATGCTATACCAGGCACAATATTGTAACGGGAGATAGGTCATGGCATCTACAGATAGCCGTGAAAAACAGACACACACACACACGCACACGGCTAAGGGCCTGCTTTCCCAGCTCACTACAATGTTGACAGTTAAAACCGCCTCACACTGTAAATGTGACGCTTCAGTTTGGGGCCTTGAACCTGGCTCCTGACGCAGGCGAGACCGTAAAACGGGCGAAAAAAAAAAGCCTGTGTCCACGCCGCGCCGGGCTCCCCGCGGAGAGCCGTGCGAGGGCCGGCCCCGCGCTCACTGAGCGGAATAAATTGCCCCTACGATCCAACTGTCCAGACATCTTTTACAACCGCTCGGTAAATACACAAACCCACCCACCCACCCTCCCACCCCCCACCGGGCGTACTGGACGCTCTGCGCCCTCTCTCCCCCCACGGACGCCGCGGACACCGCAGACACCCCAGACACCGCAGACACCGCAGACACCGCAGACACCTGCCCTTATCACTGCGTAGTCTGACGCCCTGCGTGAGTGTCCGTCAAACACACAAAAAAAACCAGTTAATTAACCGTTTCATTCAAAAGGCTCTCATCCCTGCTCTAGTTTACTAATTTCTCTTCCGAGAGGTTAAAGGTCAATAAGAGCGGTTGGGACGCCTCGACGCCCCCCCCCCCCCCCCAGTGGCGGCACCTAATCCGGGCGCGCGCTCGACTGTTACGCAAAGAGCCCTGTAAAAAAAAAAACCAAAAGAAGCTGCGGGGCTCTAGGTGCAGGGGAGACCGCCTCCTCCTTCAAAGCGGCGTTAACCTTTCGCCGGCTTTACGAGAGCAGCCCCGACGCCGCTCGACGGCAACTCATGTTCTTCAAAGACGGATTTACGCCTTTACAGCGGCCGGCGCGTCGTCCGGGCGGTGCAAGCGGCGGCCTCAAGGGAAACGATAAGAAGGTGGGCCGCGTAATCACTTCCATGTGAATCCCGATAATTTAGGGGTACGACGCCCATTCAGGGACCCCTTGCTGCTTTGAATAATGCCCTGAGATGCGATGGGGGGGGGGGAGGGACAAGGCTGCCCTTCTCCCCCTAAAATATATGCCTCTTCCCCTCCCTTCTTTGTCCTCCTTTCTCTCCCGAGCTGAAACTGCCTTATTGTGCCAGCTCTGGCCGAGACCCACAGCAGTGACACGCCCACATTACCCCCCAAAAAAAAAGGGTAGCTTTCAAGCTCTTAAATGATTTCTATTTTCCAAGTGTTTTTAAAGCCTGATCGTGAAATAGATCATTTATGGCGTCGGGGATTTTATGATGTCAGCGTCACGTCGGTCCGCGGTACGGGCGTCGGCTCTAGTCTTGTCTTCATTTGGTGACGCGCCGATGACACAGCTCACGTGCGCAATTGATTAATTTGCCAAAACCGTCGCAAATCCTAAATCATGTATCTTAGAGCTGTTAAATAATCTCCACTTTACTCCAGTTTATTCTTTAACCTTTTCAATATTTTCTACAGCGCTTGATATTTTGTCTTTTTTGTATATTTCACATGTTATTTACCTGTTCTTACTATTACTGCATTCTTCTCCTCACACTGATGAACTGACATGACAACCTCTTAAGCTATTTGAACTTGAAATCCCTCGGCGGCTCCTCGATCAACACGTATTAAACACGACGCGCTCCCGTGGAAGTGACGGCGAGGGGGAAGTCGTACCATGATGGTTCCACAGTCAGAGAGATTTGTCTTAATGCTGAAGACATAGTGCCCTCCGATTTCCACGCCTCGGCACTCCGGGTCGTTCAAATGCAAATCCCACACCTGAATAAGAATAAAAATAAACGAATCAAAAGCTTAACACGCCGACAGCAAATGGTAGAAGACATCAGAATGTGAAGCATTTGGAGAAAATGATTTGAGCTCTACTGGTAATAACTTACGTAGACCGGAGGCACCTTGTTGAGGAAAAAGGCGCTGGGAATGACGACCTCCATATGGTCGTTGGTACAAATGACTGTTTCATTGAGCTCTATGAGAAGGTGGGGAGACAAACTGTAGTTAATATATTGCTGTGTTTGGTGTGACCAGATGTCGACAACCACTTTAAGAAAGAAGAACGTTCCAAAAATTGTTTCAGAATTATGAATTTAAAACAGATCACGGATTGATCACGGATTGATAAGCAACATTTGTGGATAGTTTTTGGAACTGCAGAACTGAGAAACAAATCCAGTTTTATATCATTATGACCATATACCATTGTGAAAGGGATACTCTATTATGATATGAACACAAACTGTGTTCGTTTTTGTCAAAACTTAAAAAAAAATCTTTGATTTAATCTAGGAATAGAAGGAATAAAATCTAGGTTAGAGAAAGGCAACCACATTGTTGGGCACTGTATTAAAGAAGAAGGAATAAAAAATAAAGAATAAAGCTTGATATTCAAATATGAACTTATCAACTACTAACTTTTTTTAATTTTTTTTCTTAATTTGTTGGGGAAAAAAAAAAAAAAAAAGCAATATTAGACAGATTCACAACAGAGGTTTTTGGTTCCCTAGTACGAGCTCACCTGCCTCCTCAGGCTCCAGATAGACCACGGAGGAGACCGTCGCCAGGGTCACCAGGAACCAGGCAGACACCAGCATGGCAGGTGCCATTCTCTTAAAAAAAAAAAAAAAAAAAAAAAAGGTCTCCCTCTGGCTCCTGCAGGGCGAGACACTTCCAGGCACTCTGACCAGCTTTCGCCCCTTTCGCCCAAATGTGTGAATCTTCTGGGAACTTATTCAGTGCAGCTCGCTGTCACCAGAAGACGTAGTATCCCCTCTTATTCCAGGCCCTCGAAACACTGGTCTAATGAACTGGGAGCCTCCCTCCGGCCTTAAAACACCAGCATGAACGATGTCCCGCCCAACAATGGGATTCCGCAGATGAATAGGGGGAACGGAGGGGAGTCCAAGGTAACGCACATGCAACCCCGCCCGGCGCGGTGATGCCTCCTCAGTAAACATCCTACAAGGCTTTCCCTGCTGCAAGAAGTCTGGTAACCAAGCAGAGGGGAACAACAGCCGCTTTTTGTTGTCTCCATCTTTTGTCTGCACGCCTTTAAAGGGCTCGACAAAATCTTTACTGGTGCGGGAATCCCAGTCAGTCGGTCGGTCAGAGAAGAATGCCATTATGAGTCAAGGGCAGCTCACTGACAATGTGGGACATGGGAGAGTGTGTTTCTGTGTGTGTGTGTGTGTGTGTGTGTGTGTGTGTGTGTGTGTGTGTATGTGTGTGTGTATGTGTGTGGCCACTCAAAATGTGGCCATAGTCACAAGAAAATGAAATATTTCAACAGAATTAAAGATTGTTTTTGAAACAACTGCACATTTAAAAAATAAATAAATAAATAAATAAATAAATAATATACACACACACACACACACACACACACACACACACACACACACACACACACACACACACACACACACACACACACACACACACACACACACACACACACACACACATAATTTTCTCCAATTCTGGCAGCCCTGGTAGCTCCTGAATCTGAGGAATTTTATCCGATGATATCAACCAAGAACAAGATAAACTGCTAGAAAACTTTGCCGACCCTCCTCAGATTTTATGAGATCAATTTACAGCATTAGATTCAAAGGGTATTGGAGCTCTTTGTTTTCACAAATCTTTAGTGTACTGCTCACAATATGAGGGAACACGCTGATTTGCTCCTGTTGTAAACATTAGCGGCGTCGTCTTTGCTTTCCATTTATGACGTCGAAGTACCGACGGGGGCTTCATGCGAGAAAAAAAAAAGAAAAAGAAAAAAAGAAAAAAAGGAAAACAGTGACACAAAAAGAGCAAAACACACAAAAACAATTTATAAACTCTGCTGCACACAGGTTTTTATTATCTAGAGAAAATTACAGAAATCGATAATGTCATTGAAGAATCTCAACAGTTTCTTCTCCATTTCCTGTTTTCTTTTTTTTTCCATCGTGATTGCATTTGACTGACAGAGAAGTTTTTTATAAAAGCCCATAATCAACGTCACCCAAGATCAACAGTATTTTAACATTGTAACAGTGCAATCTGGTAAAACGTGATCAAGAAATTGCGGAGGTGGATGTTATGGTCGAGCTGCCAATTCACAGCCTTTCAGCTAAAACCACGGACACAACACAGAGATTTAAAAACTTTAAAAATGACTCTGGCCCGGACTAGAACGTCACTTGTAAATATCATTATGCCATTTAACTTTGGAATGCGTATCAAGAAAATAACGATAAAGTGATGTGCAAATCGCCAGTACATGTTTCCCGGCGCCGCGGCCGGAAGGAGCCCGGGCGCGGCCGTCACTCCAGGGGTTCGCTGTCCTCCGTGAACAGATCGGCCAGGTCGGCCACCGTCAGCACGGCCGCCTCCGAGTGCTTCATGGCCGCGGTGCTGTGGCTGCAGAGGAACGGTCACGGTCACAACCACTTTATCTGGCCGCCGTACATCATCAATACGCGAGGAGTTTGGCTTGGTCGGGGGTTGGTGCTGATCCGCCTGACCGCGCGACATCCAGACAGACGGACCGATCATTTACAACGGGCGAGGATTTATCCCCTGTGTTGAATTTTCGTGCTGCGTGTGGGAAACTGCAGAGGTTACGTTTCCTCGTGCCAAAAACCCCTCGGATCTAGATTACCGCGGGTAGTTTGTGATTTTCGGCGAAGTTGACCGTCGGCCAACGTGGACAAAAGGCAGCAGGGGGCCGTGACGTCGCCTCGTTTAACAGGCGCCTTTGTCGAAAGCGGCTGACGGTGAATGCATCCGTCATTAAAAAGTCAAATCGACGACGTCGCAGTCTCCGTCAGCGGAGGCTCCAATGGCAACGAGCGACATTGGTTGAGGTTTTTTTTTTTTTTTTGGGGGCTTTTTTTGGGTCATTCGTGGTGTTGAGGGAACTGGACAGCGATTCACTCATCCTGACACCAGGTAGAAGCTTGTTCCACCGTCACGGTGCCAGGGATAAGAAGAAGAGTCCGACGCCGCAGGATTAAACAAGGTCATAAGGGAACTTAACTACTGAGTTAATGTAAGAGGTTTCCCAGAAGTGAGACGGAGCCATGTGCCGCCTGCTCCCTGACCGACCGTTGCAAGTACCTTCCCCCAACTGACGCTCCGAACAATCACGGAGTAACATCATTAACCACAAACCATGTGAAAAATACTCAAATTCACAGTTGTCCACATAGTGCCGCTCACCTTTTCTCTGCCGTCTTCAGCATCGCCTGCATCCGTTCTTCGATGGTGGATTTGATGAGGAACCTGTGAACAAAGGTGGGTCTGGCGGGCGGGGAGGACAGGGGTTAGGATGGTGTTTCGGCGACGGTACTTCCAGCGGCTACACGACACCATGTCCAGTGTCAACGTTTGTGTTCGGCGGGGTCGGACATCTTTGTAAAAAGTAACAACTACATCAACGACAACAACGTTATCATCTTGTTGAATGAAAAATGAACAAATTTGTAGTTACATTAACCGCCTTTAATCGTCTTTTAACCGGGAAAACGTCCTCGCAAAACATGAAACTCATTGAAAAGATTCAGGTCTTAATTTTAAAGTCTCCCTAAAGTCTCCCCAGTGAAAACTCATAAAAAAAAAAAGAAAAAAAAACAAAACTCGCTGTATTAGTAAATTCAGAAGAGGAATGCAATAAAAATAAAAATTAAAAAAATGTCCGACACCCCTCCCCTTGCACATTTAGGAACTACAACGAGGGCGACCTTGCTGGCTAGCTAGTGCAGAGGGGACTGCGGCTTCCTTCAGTTCGTCCGACGTTATGCCCTGCACGAGGCCAGTTCCACCGCTCGACGCGCTCCGCTCTGGTACCTACTTGGTTTGCCCGATGCGGTGCACCCTGCCGATGGCCTGCAGCTCGTGGGCCGGGTTGAGGATGGGCTCCACCAGCACCACGTGGGTGGCCTCGATGATGTTCAGCCCGTTGGAGCCCGTGTGCAGGGGAAGCAACAGAATGTTGATCTTCTCCTCGTATTTGAACGAGCACAGATTCTCCTGCGACATCGAGGTTCAACAAATTGGCGCAGACGTCTTGAGACGATACAACACGAAATTGTAGATCCTCAAAAGGTTGGACTCCCAGTTGTGTTTTGTGACAGAACGCCGGTTATGTGAAACCGGTGATCCAATTAGGTTTAGAATTAGCTCGGCATGCGATCAAACCCACCTGGAATTTGTGAATCCCGTTGATCTGGGAGAATTCCATGTTGTTGTCGAACAAAGCCTTGGCGATAATATCCAGAACACTCTGCCACTGGAGCACGGTACGGAGAAAAACAAAAAAAAAAAGAAAGAAAGAAGGGAGATTAGAGTCTGATCTCAACTTTGATGAACCCCAAACTCGTGATCTAACAGAGGCTTCCCGTTACCGTGGAGAAGACGAGACATTTGGCTCCGGGGTCGGTGACTTGGATCTTTTTCAAGGTTCTCACCACAGCCTCCACTTTGGTGGAGTGGCTTCCCTGACAGGACAGAGGAAGGTTAGCGCCACACCCTGACAACCACTCCGACACAAAAATCAAACTTACTTTTGGCGTCATGATGATTTTTGTTACCGATACCACCCAAAGTGCAAGAGGAAGTAAAAGTTTTTTTTCTCACGTGAATTATAGACCTTTTAATACCAGAGATTGATGATGTGATTTTCATGGGTTTAAGAAAATACTTAAAAAATATATTTTCAGCTTCAGATTTTCTTCCCCAAATGTTTGCCGCATTGCAAATTTGTAATTATAACCTTCCACATAGACAGGTTCAGCTAAATTAGGCCCTGTAATTCTGCATCCTATAGAGAAAACTCTTGCATTATTTGAGCACCTGTTTGAAGAAACATAGTCAAAATATCGATATCAGTATAAATACAAATTATTTTGGGACAAAAATTCAAGGCGAGAGCTCATTTTAGAAGCGGCGCTACATCCAGGACGGATCATTAAAATTTAACCGGGGGACTCCTCGAGTGCTGAGGCCCTGTTAAAAAAAGCGCAGGCGCCGTTGACCGACCTTGACTGGGATGTCCTGGCCCTGGCTGGACGACTGCGAGGTGAACACGTAGGAGATCTCGGCGTGCGACGTGGTCTGCCTGCAGATGGCACACTTGATGGCGCGGCGGCGGGAGCCCACGCTGTACTGCTCCACGATGATGGCGATGCACTCGTGGCAGAAGCAGTGGCCGCACGTCAACACCGCCCACTGCAGACAAGGTGGGGAAACACCGTGTTTCCAAATGAAAGGTCGTTCTTTAACAAACCGCTCGTTTGGACGTCTGTCAAACTCATTTGCGTCGGACGCGATGCGCACGACGGCCGTTGTGTTCTTCGTTTGGCGCCTATATGAGCGTGTCCGTTTAGCCGCGTTGAGGAAGGGCTCGTACAACCTCCTCTTCCATTCACCTGGATATAAATATTTATGGATACACGTCACACATAATAAAGTGGGAAGAAAAAGGAAGAAAAAAAAAAAAAAAAAAGCAAATAGGAAAGTTACAGTGCAGGAGGTGCAGGAGGAATCGGCCTCGGACTAGATGTAATTACAATCCCCGGCTTGTCTTGATAAGAGTATTTCAAGGACAGCGAGGTGTTCTGTTTCCTCCTCCCTTGGCTGCCGGAGACGCGCAGTCTAGACTGACGGCCGGGAGCCCTTCTTATTAAATAAAGCGTGTGTTGAGAGAGGTGACTTTTTGTTTCAGCAAATCATCAGCCGGTACAACAATGAATGAAGGATGCGATGGGAACATGATTTTTTTTTTTTTTTTTTTTTTTGATGAAGACAAGGTTTACTTTGCTTTGGTAAATAATCGTTTGAGGGAAAGTAAGGAAATTAGCTCAGACGGGGGGGAGCAGGTTTGCCAGAGTGAGCGCCTGAGCTATCGAACCACTCACCTCCTGTCCCAGAGGGCGAGCGCAGATAGGGCACGGTTCCGGGTTCAGCCCTCCCGTGGCCTTGTCCTGAGACTAAAACAAGACAACAGTTTTCAAAACACGAGCCGAAGTGAGAAAGAAAATAAAACTTCCTGGATGCGGATAAAGATCCAGATTGGCAATGCTTCCATTTCTTTCTGACGGAATGAGGGACGCCGTTCACGGCATTCCTCTTGGGACACTCAATTTGCAGCAAGAAAAAATAAAATAAAACAAGCCGCACGCCACCTTCTCTAGGTTTGTGAGATAAAGAAACTGTCCAAGCTTCTTTTGGAGTTGAGACTTTGCCACCGCCTGGTCGTTCAACAGCTTCACTCGGTTCGTTTCCACCTGGAATCAGAGCGGCCGGAGCACAAGGGTCACGCATTGAAGACAAAGTGGTCGAACCCTTGTCTAGTACACATCCACTGATTCATAGTATTTAGTCAGTGTTATATTTGTAACAAAACCAAAATTCTTCCATAATCTCTCAATTCAGTATGGACTCGTAGCTTTGTATCGGAAGTCAAACAAAGCCAAAACACTTTTGATATTCATAGTGGCCTCAAAATAAAATAAATAAAAAAAATAAAATAAATAAAGGTCAAAATGATCTTTAGAGCACAGAAAATAACCATTTTAGCCGCAAAGAGAATTTGTTGGGCGCGTTTAGGCGTCACGCGGAAAAACACTCCGCATAAATTACACACAAGTGAATGTAATCGCGCATAAATTATTCCACGCTTCCTTGAGAAAGCACAGCCTTGCAGGGCCAAGTGACATTAGAGACACAACAGTTGAATACAAAGCAGCATGAAAGAGCTCCAAACCTCCTTGTTTGGGGAAAGCTGTGATATTATATTGCGAGTACGACAACGTCCAAAATCATCAGACATTTTTTAGGGGATTCTAGTGCTTTTACGAAATATTTAATCTAAACGTAGGATGCTTCAAATTGCCAAGACGATGTTGGGCAAAATGTTGTTTGGATATCTACGGTATAGACTATTAACTGCAGCTCGAGTGATTATCAACGTGTCAATGACGACACGTTAAATTAAATATGTTAAATTATCTCAAAATACTTGTCAACTACAGTTCAATGGAGTCCTGTCTGTAGAGCCAGTAAATACTTGACTCAGTTGAAATATAGTTGAGTATACAGAGAAAATGTAACTGACCATCAACAGTTAATAGTAGTTAATGTAATCTATAGATGGACTATCGTAAAAAGGGCATTCCCCAAAGATTTAAAAGGAACCATCAGCTGCACACAAAACTAACTGAGAAACGATCATAAGTGACATGGCCGTGATGACAAAGAAGGCGGAGGCATCCCCTTCATTTCACTCAGCTCCAACCGCCTACTACATTCAGAGGATCAGATCTCTTCCCATCATGATAATAACCAAAATCCCATATTCTCATCATATCATACGTCTAATTATATTTATATATCGTCCAGCTCCAGCTGTATAGGAGTCTGCTACCCAGCGCTCACCTCGTCCGGCTCTATGATGTGCAGCACTTTGGGTTTGGGTTCATCGGGCAGACGCACACGTAGTCTCTCCGTGGCCATTCCCAGCTCGTCTATGGCCGACACGTGATTCCGCAGCACCATCCAGTATTCATGCAGCACCTGGAAAATGGGGGGCGGGGGGGGAAGCAATTTAAGGAACATTATACTTGGTGCCCTAACCTTTCCCAATAATTCTGCTTTTTAAACCAATTAAAAACCACATGCAGCATTTCAGGCACGGCACACTTCCACGATTTGACCCGTTTACAAACTAAACATGAACATTTTGCTCGAGGAGGGTATTGTATTTGACACACAACCAATACAGCCAAAATCGGATATATTTTTTGCAAATTTCTATAACATCTTGTTAAAGGGTGAGTGTGTAAGATTTAGCGGCAGATTGCAACCAACTGAAAACCCCTCCCCTCAGCCTCCCCGTCCGAGCGTGTAAGAGAACCTAGGGTGGTCGCAAAACTCGCAAAAAATGCGAAATTCCCCCTCTAGAGCCAGTATTTGGTTTGTCCGTTCTGGGTTACCGTAGAAGCATGGATGCGCAACATGGCGTGCTCCGTGGAAGAGGACCTGCTCCCAATGTAGATACATGTACATTCAAAAGGTAATGAAAACACGTGTTATTTTACTGGGATTATACACAAATTAAAACCTATTTATGAATATTATATTCCATTTTTGCCACGTCCCTTTCGCTAGATGCCACTAAATCTTACACACTGTCCCTTTAAATAGCTTAAAAACAAGTGGAGGTAAAAGCAGTAATGAGAAGGAAAAATGCAATTTCCATTTCACGGAACACTCCTTTTGGTTTTAAAACCGGTTCATAATGGAGGATCAGGATAGGGACACCTTGTACTCCTTCTTCCAGGTCTCAAACAGCTCCATGAAGGTGTTGCCCTCCTCCACCAGCTCCGCATCCATGCGCTTGGCCTTAGTAAAGGACAAGATGGCCTTCAGAGTGCGCTCCGTCTCACTGGCCGCCCACAGACCACGGCTGGTGGTGGGGAGGCGGTCGTCCACCAGCCCCTCCTCGTCTTCGATCATCTCCTCAAAGATGGCCGTTTGACCTTCCACCCTGTTGGGGGAGGGACAGGAAGACGCAAGCCCATCAAGCTGAAATGCCGTTTGATCCGAATCTTTATGTCTGGAGGTCAGTTCACTTCCACTCACGTGTGGGAAAACAGCTTCGACTCATAATCCGTGAAGAGCTCATCTGCTTTGCAAAAGACACAACTGAAATGTGTGACAAAGGGAAATGTTAAAAGCTATAAATAATAAGGCTGAGATAATGAGTCTGACGACTCCCATTAAAGATTCTGTAAAAGCACGCTGTAAAAATCCTACTTATTGAGCGGCAGACGCACTGGCCTCAGGTGACAAATGGTTGCCTCTTCGATGACTTCTTTTGAGGCTGGGCCTTCGAGGCTCTTCACGGACTCCTGCACAGTCTTCTGGGATTTCATCAGGTCTCCCATTTTTGTGGTGAGAAGCAGCTGCAGACCGCGACCGTCCCGGAACCTAGACGCAAAAATGGATTCCTCAGCCCAAATTGGCCTAAAAACGAAGACACTAATTGTTGATTTATCCAGCAGGGGGCGGCCATTACTTGTCGGCCATGGAGAACTTGTGGGGCTGCTGTTTGTAGCTGGATGTCAGCTCGTTCTGGATGCGGGACACCAGGTCGTCGTCTATGGAGCACTGGATGGCTCTCTGGATAACATCCAGCCACCACGGCGTCCGCAGGTTGACCTTGAGAAAAATTAAAAGACAAGAAGATTCGAGGATCGAAGTTCCACACACACAAAGCATATTTAACAACCTAACCAATGGGTATATCGACGTAATTATTACATTTACATTTAGTCATTTATCAGACGCTTTTATCCAAAGCGACTTACAATTGTTCAAACACCGACGGCTGAGCCACCAGGAGCAATTAGGAGTTAAGTGTCTTGCTCAAGGACACTACAGCATGCTAGCAGGAGGAGCCTGGGATCCAACCAGCAACCTTTAGATCACTAGACCACCAGCTCTACCGCCTGAGCTACCATCCCCAATAGCAATTATGTCCTTGGTCTGTCTTCATTAGCAAAACACATAGCTGCAATGTGGTTCTCCCAGCACTAGAGGGAGAAGTAGTTTTTCATTGCCTACTTGAAACAAACCTATCAATGGGGTTTAAATGTTAATATATCGGTTACTGCTCCTACTGATGTGGATGTTACACTCGGAGGACTTCCCACCTTACGTTTCAGCTCCCTGATGTTCTGCAGCACAGGCTGGAGAGCCTGGTGAGCGTCGGACACCTCAGAGTTGTATTTGGTCATGTAGTGCTGTCGGAGATGCTCCGCCTTTCGCAATAAAAACATTGACCAAGACCGTAAACGGACATTCTTGTCCACGTGCTTGCACACAGACATTATAGGCTACCCAACCAAATAGAAAGACAAAGGTGAGACACTGAGATTTTAGAAGTAGGTCTCAATCAAAGGTTAAATTACAAAGCCAGTTCCTTGTTTTGAGGAATATGTTATGGGACAGTCCAAAAAATGGTAATAGTTACCTCCTCACTCAGACGGTCGTCTCTCAGTGTGGGAGGTATGCCTGGATGCTTTGCACTCAGTAGTTCCATCAAATTGTGGGTAGCATGTAGCCTCTGTCTCGGACACAAATTATGATTTGCTTGTCAGATTGTGAACATAGAACTTCTGGAAAATTTGACGGCAAGTTAAAATTAATACTTCCTTCAAAGTCTTGACAATATTGAAGGCAAATCACTACAAAAAGAATAATGCAACCAAACAATGTCGACCCAAGAGTTCAGGTGAAAATAAATGCCCCTCATTGTGCACATCATTAAACTAATCAGGTATTGGGAATTTTATCTGGGAACAACCATTCATATGGAAAATATAGGTTATGTAAATGAACCCCAATAGAAAAAGAATACTTATATATAATACTGCTATTGCCTTTGAACATGTAATTGCCTCCAGATCTGGAGTTGGTCTCCATGCATCAGATTAGAGCTGACCAGTGCTCCTAACAGTTACGGTGCATTGAATGCACAGGGCAAATTGCAGGTTCATGCACAAATATACTCACCATAATTTAAAAGAAAATCGAAATGGCCCTAATCAAATAACGGTAATTTCATTTTGGAGTGACCTTTCATATGGAAATGCAAGATGAATAAGAACAGCATGAATGGGACAGCTGTGTACCTGTAAGGAATCGGTTTTCAGCCTGTCTTTGTGCTCCTCTGATGAACGGAGCACTTCTCTATACATCTCCACCGCCTCTCCAAAATCATCTGAGGACGGCCAAGGCGGAAAAACCGTCATTAGTGGCATCTACCCGTGTCGCAAACGTAGCGTTAATGTGGGGGTATTAAACAAAACATCCCATTCCACTCCGCAACATTATGCCTATATAGTGCTGAGGAAGCCCACTATACTATACAAAACACCCCGGTTCAAAAGTGTTGGGAATGCAATGATGAGCTCATGGAGCCTGTTTCCCATGGGAAACTCTGAGTGGGCTTCATACTTCTGATGATGTGGATTCCAGCCAGGCCGTTGAGAGCGCACACCAATTGTCGGTGGGCTTCTTCACACTCCACTCGACATTTCTTCTGCAAGGACTTCAGGAGCTCCTCCATCGTCATGGTGCTGGGTGAGAGGAGGGGGGAAAACCCAATTACCAAATCCTCTCAACCACACAAAAAGGCAGGGGTCACTTTTAAATAAACACAACTACACGCTGGCTAATTGCAGAGGGGTACCGCGATGATGCGCTGATGCTCTATTCAGGAGGGTTACAATAGTACAATATCAGGCGCAGTTGCCTTCTTCTTCTGCCCTCCGTTTTAGATCACGTAACACGGCGCCTATTCGGGCCGGTACCGACCTTTTCTGCAGCGGCAGGAACTCGCCCCTGACAGCTTGGGGGTGGCAGCAGGCCTGGCGCAGCCTCAGCAGCGGGTACAGGATGGTGTTGACGGTGCGGCGGTCCAGGCTGCCCAGCTTGAGGCTCCAGTCGGAGATCTTCCTGAGTTTGAGCAGGGCGTCCTGGGAGCAGACATCATGCTGCCGGTGGTAGAAGTGGCCCTCCACGGGGGAGAAGTGGAGCCAGTGCACCTCCTCCGTCTGAGGGGGGATCTGGATCTGTGAGCACAACATAAAACCCGGCAGGTTTTTCACTCAACCCGCGTTTCCTCTCAACCTCGATCCTTATTTGTACAAAAAAAACCTTTTAGAAATAAATTATCTTTATTTAAAAGTAATTAAAATAGTGATAATATTAAATGTTTTATTATTGTCAGCAAGCAGTAATCTATGGACCCAAGAGAGAAGAGATCTGAGGTAAAACAGGCTATTGTCCTGACATTCACACAGTTGTATTTTTTCCATCCATATTTTATTTCCCACTTACGGTATTCAAGCAAATACAGTAAGACAAATACAGTAATAAAATTAATTCATGATACTTTTTAGGCATATATTGCTTTGACTGTTGTCCCTTTGACCAACGCTTGAAATGGAAAAAAACAAATATGTGCTGGTACTCCTCTTACTTCTTACTCACATGTTGGGTGAGGCTATTCAAGCTGCAGCTCAAGTGGACTCAATAAAATATGATGACATATTTTAAAATATTTCCACTTGATTTGTCCACTTCGGAGGGCAGAACAGAGTACCAGCAGCTTGTGAGAACTACCGGTACACAAGGAAAAGTCACGGCTCGCCAAAGAGGAACACGTGGAAGTGCCCACTTTGAGCACCGCCTTAGACACAGTTTCTCCAAAGGAATCAAATGCTAAACAAAGTAATAAAAGTACAAACCTATTTATCCTTAACAACTAAACGAAAGTAAGAATGTAATATATTAAAAAAAGATGATGAAGAGGAGCATTTTAGCAATGTTAATTTTAATTAACATTACTAATTCTACCTGGTCAATGACATCCTTTTTAGCCGATCGCCAAAGCAATTGACTAATCAGGCTGTAAAGAGGCTCGGTGTTTCCACGGCGATAGGGACGGTACAGCAGCTGGTCCCACCAGTGTTTAACCCAGTAGGGGTCGACGCCGAGGAAGAGCACAAGGCCGTAGAGATCTGAAAATACACACAATCAAGTTTAGTATGTTTTTTATTTTTGTATAATTGTTTGGCTACATGTCATTATGTGGAAAAACGGCATAACTGGATAATTCCAATCTACATCCTATCCCTGTATGTGGGTGCTTGAGCGATTTTTTTTTGTGTTAGAGAGAAAATGGATTATAGCTCTATTGGTGTTCTGATTGAAATGTTGTGAAAGCACAGTGTCTAAATAAGTCGAAGTTGAGGATAAGCAGGGTTGGTACTTTTGTTGTGAAGCTGGCAGCGTTACTCACCCTCCAAGCCCCTCTGGACAGGAGTACCACTGACACACCAGCGGTTGACGGATGCTAGACGCAGAGCCATTTCTGCAGCCTGGCAGCACAAGATAGCAGATTGGCGCAGAGTTATGATGAAATTTGCATAGAAATTGTAACCGTAAAAAGACTGCATTTATATAGAATTTCCTTACAATATTTCAAAGCACTTTACAATCAGTGCCGATGGGGACATGTAAACCCATAAATATTATTTGGTTTGTTGCCTAAAACTAGAGTGTATTACCCACTTGCTATTAATATTTATATTATCTAATTAAACATGAAAATGGACAAGTGATACAGAAGGGAAACCGTTGATGTGGTGAGTGTTGATGTCTGTGATTCAGGGCTGGCTATTCGTTTTTTTGCCCAGCCCAAAATAATCTTTTAACATTTCATTTATCCAAGCTCTTGACGGGTAGAATTCCCTGCAGCCCTGCAAAACAATTGGACTCATTGCGACGCGCTCCACCTCACCTTGGCGGTGGTGCATTCCACCATCTGGGCTTCATCCAGGCAGATACGCCACCACTCCACAGCCACCAGGGGGCTGGGCACCGCCATGTAGCGCTTCTGGTTGCGGAAGCGGCGGCCATCTTTGCTGTTGCTGTGCGGGATGTCGACGTAGTTGAGCTCCGACCGCAGAACATCGTAGGTGGTGATGACAACATCCTGCTCCGCGAGCATGTGCGGCTGGATGAAGCCATGCTTCTTTACACCGTGGTACACCTGGGAGAGGGGAATTCCTTTTAACAAAACAATTACGACAGAGAGCACCTTACAGAGGGACAACTGTAAAAACGTAACGACAAACGACAAAAACCTGTAACGACCTGTAACGACAAAAACCAAGGCAGGGTTAATGATTTGACACCCACTGGGGCCCGGCATGTGACAATTCCGGCACTGGGCCCAGAGAAGTATTTTGTACAAAAAAAAAAAGAATATCAACACAAAATGATAATGAGACGACGAGACATTCATCCATCTTCCCACCAGCACTCGCAGCGACGAGGAGCTGATGTGGCGGTTGATCTCCTCCACCCACTGGTGACAGATGGAGCTCGGGGAGATGATGAGGGTGGCGCCGGTGGACACAGGCTTCATGGCCACCAGGCAGTGGGGGCAGTAGAACGGGGTGGTCTCCAGACTTTCCTCCTTGTAGTTCACACACTCTGCGTGCTGCCACAGCTGGCAGTTCATGCACTGGACACGGGCCTTGTAGTCGACGATGCCCAGCTCGCCGCAGATGCACTCGAAGCGGTAGTTCGGGGTGTTGAAGGGCACCACGGACGCCCTGGTCGGGGGGGGCGGCTCCTCCCGAGGCGCCACATTCTGAGCTTGGTCGCTTTCTTCAGCCAGATCAGCAATTACATCAGCTTCCCGAGACGCTCGCTCACTTTGACCACGGGTCGCCTTTAATGTCTCTTTATCTTCATCTGAAACGGAAAGATTGGACTATATTTTTGTAATATCATTGAGAATCTGACAAAATATCAATATATATATATAACGGTGTATACACACTTTAAATAATTATACTTTTTTTTTTTTTCTTTAACGACAATATCATTGAGAATTTGAATATATATCAAATAATCGATCAGCCATAACATTAAAACCACCACTAGACTGGACTCCACTAGACCTCTGAAGGTGTCCTGTTGTATCTGGCCTCAAGACGTTAGCAGCAGATCCTTTAAGTTCTGGAAGTTGTGAGGTGGGGCCCCCATGGATCGGGCTTGTTGTTCCAGCACATCCCACAGATGCTCCATTGGCTCGGACATGAACCCCGCCCATACACATGATGTAGAAGCATGATTTCCTCGTCGATTCACAGATCAGGCCACCTTCTTCCATTGCTCCATGGTCCAGTTCTGACGCTCATGTGCCCATTGTAGGTGCTTTGGGCGGTGGACAGGGGTCAGCATGGAAGCTGTGATGCACTGTGTGTTCTGACACCTTTCTATCATAGCAGCATTAACTTTTTCACCAATTTGTGCTACAGTAGTTCTTCTGTGGGATCGAACCAGACGGACTAGACTTCGCTCGCCACGTGCATCAGTGAGCATTGGGTGCCCATGACCCTGTCACCGCTTGTCCTTCCTTGGCCCACTTTTGGTACTAACCACTGCATACTGGGAACACCCCACAAGACCTGTGGTTTAGGAGATGCTCTGACCCAGTCCTCTAGCATCACAATGTGGTCCTTGTCAAAGTGGCTCAGATCCTTACGCTTGCCCATTTTTCCTGCTTCCAACACATCAACTTCAACAACTGACTGTTCACTTGCTGCCCAATATATCCCACCACTTGACAGGTGCCACTGGAACAAGGTGAGCAATGTTATTCACTTCACTTGTCAGTGATTTTAATGTCGTGGCTGATCGGTGGGTGTGTGTATATAATTATTATAATTTTTTCTTATTTTTGTTAAAGAGACATTGAAGAACAAGACAAGAACATTGGTTCTTGGAACATTGGTTACAAGAACATTTGTTACAAGAACATTATCACCAAGAGAACTGTCAAAACAACTACAAACTCATTTATCCACACCCCACAGGAATGAGGTTGCAGTCAAAAACATAAATAAATAAATAGATATGAAAGCTGCTCCTCAGTCCACATGGTTTGCTCAAACTCCAAAAAGCAGAGTTAAACAGGGTTCTGCCATAGTTGTATTTCACAACAATACCAGCAAAATTTCAAATTCTATCCCCCAGCCCTACCATCATCTGCAGCGTCCTCATCGAGCCCGGCGTCCTGCTCCGTCCTGGCGTCTTCTTCCTCTTGTGAAGGGTCGTCAGATGGAGGGGAGCTCAGAAGTTCTGGATCCCCTACGGGTGAGATCAACAAAACGCTTTCTTCCTTTTCCTTCGCTCGCCTCTGCGAAGTTCTCCTTGGTGTGCTCGCTTTGATTTTGGAATTCTATCAAAGGATGGGGGAAAAAAAAAAGGCCTTGAGATAGACAGAACAACAGAGTGATATTCAAAGTTCCTCTCTCTAAAGTAACGTACAGACTTGGCTGCCCCTGCCAGCATCTTCTTTGTTTCTTTGTAATTCTTTCCCAACTTGAAGGACCCGGCCAAGCCCCGACCTTTGACCCTGTCCACCACGCCCTCGTCGATCAGCTTTGCCAGCATTTTCCTGATGTGGTTGCGGTTCTTCAGGAGGTCATAGTGGTAAGTGGTACGGATGTAAGTGAAGATGGCGTTCACCGAAGCCCCCTTGCCGGACGTCATCTCCTTTATTGCACTGAGCAGCATAATGCGCACAGCTGTACGAAGGCAATCAGGATGTGAGGATGAAATATAATATAAATATAAAGAAAAACAAACAAATATATCTGACCTAACGAGTGACTTACCAGGGAAGGAAATTTTCACTTTCGGTCGAGCTTCTGACTTGCAGTGGATGACTTCCTCTCTCTCTCGTGGTCGAGGTGGTACAAAATAGTTCACCGATTTTCCCTAGGGAAACATTAATAGCAAATCATCCACGTTAGTTGATCACCCTCCACAGTTTCCGCAGTTTTTATCCAGTGATAATGGGTTGTAAATAAGGACATAATACACATGCAATATATCGCATAAAACTTCATTTCAATTCAGTTTACAAAGAACATCTCCCATTTAAGTCAAGTTCAGGCTTATCACTAGTAGCTAAGTATGAGCTGTAAGCATCAGTGTCTTTAAACAGAGCTGATGCACATCCAGGACCTCATCATCAACTTTCATAACCCTACAACACATATTCATGATCGTTAAAGGGGAAGCGAGTGAAATTAAATACAGTTAAATACAACCAGATAAAAGTAGGCAACATTTTTTATGCAATACTCAATTCCACATGTAATTACGACAAAACAGTAAGAAAACTTTAACATAACCAGTGAGGCATCAGTCACATTTTTAAGGGATGGACGGTCATTCTTACCACAGGCAGGGTGAGGATCTCCTGCTGGACGTTCTGGCGGGTGTTGAACAGGATGAGAGCTACAACCTCCACTGTCTTCCCGAGGCCCATCTCATCGGCCAGGATCCCACCGGGCCACTCAAACCCGGAGAGCGGGAACTCCCGGATCAGACTGGATAAAATAATATATAACACAGTTCTAGTCAATCAAAGTGATGTGACACAAAAAATTAGATAAGATGACGACAAACTTAAACGATGAAAAACATTCAGGCACTGTTGCATAAACCCAATCACTGGAGTGTATACACAAATTACTTTTGGCTGTGCAGCCACTAAAGAGCGTAATTAAAGGATTTACTCAAAACAGCTTAAGAGTGGATTCACTACAAGATTCTTACCAGCCAGTGAAAGGGTTGTAAAACAGCTTCTTCCCACACAAAGTGACCAACTCCCGCCAGAGAAAATGCAGTGACTGTTCTGTGAAGACAAGGTGAAACTAATGTATCATTATAACCACTAATCCTAGAAAGGGTTGATGTCCATTCATTCAACCATCTTTTTGACAATAAGTCCTTTTCAGGCACAGAGGGTGCTGGAGTTTATCTCAGCTGCCATGGGTGTAGGCCACCAGTCCATAGCAGGCTCACATGCATGCACTCATACACCACCCACCCCGAAGGGCACCTTACGGTCTCCAATTAGTCTAAATGCATGTTTATGGAGCAGCCATGGGAAAACCCAGACAAACATGGGCAGAACACGCAAATCCAGCAGACAGCCCCCCAGATGGGAATTGGAATTGAACCCATTCGCTTGCTGCTCTTGGGCAAGCATCTATGTATGTGCCTAAGCCTCAAATGAGATGATCAGATCTAGTTGTAAATGGGATCATCCAGACCCGAATGCTTACCTTTAGGAGCAGTTTTCCTGTATTTCTCCCTCCTCAGCATCCAGTTGACCGCCTGGGCCTGGTAGGGCCTGAGCACAGGGATGAGAGCCTTGTGCTGAACATCATAGGTCACTTCCTGGTTCTCACACTGGTGAAGGTGTCGCACGTAGTCGTACAGCTCCTCTACATTCTGCCTCTCCAGTTCTGTGTCGCACTCCTCCTCTTCGTTCTCAACCACCTCTGAAGAACAGACCGATTGAGTGTGTCTGTGTGTTACGTGGATTGTGAGTAAAAGTGTGAGCTAAGCCCTCCACTTAAACATTTACCTGGGATGATGAAGTCATAGTAATACTCCATTAATTTCTGCATCAGCTGATTTGCTTTCTTGATCCGGGCATTTCCCTCACTGAGGAACTCTGGTTTCCCAAGTCCAGTTTCCAGCAGGTATATCCCCACCTGCCATGTACAGCGATAGTTTATACATGAGAGATGTTGAAATGTACCATTGGCTGATATTGTCATTAACTTACTGAACAGTCAGCCTCATTGCTAGTGGGCTACTAACTGTGAATACTCTATCAATTGCCAACGATGTTCAACATTTTGACTATTAATCTTCAACGGACTGGCAGTGCACGATTTAGACGGGGAATCGGTCAATTTGTAAATAGTTTGATGAGAGTCTGAAGCGATGCACAGTTTTGTTCACTTTGTGCCCTATGAGATATCCAGTTTACCTTGATTGAATCTCCTTTCCCCTGGTGACAGAGCTGCACCACCCTCCTCTTCTGCAGCCAGTCCAGGTCCTCCAGTGGGATTCTGCTGAGGCTACACTCCACTGTGCACGTGTCCTTGTGCTCTGAGCTTTGTTCATGGTTGGTGTAGCTTAGACACACCTGCTCACCCATCCTGTGGAGGGTAAAATCTCTCTGCTCACAGTCCGAGGGGACCCAGGCCGGCTGGACACTGAACTCCCCGATCAGTGACTTCCAGATGGGACCCAGCTTGGAGGTGGGGACCACTGTAAGCCCCAGTGAAGCAGAGGAGGCAGCGCTATCACACGACCTCCCGGGGAGGTCCTCCTCTAACTGTTCTGCAAATCCCACAGCGCCAATGCTGCCGGCACCCATGTAGCCCTCGCTGGCTGAGAGTCTGGAGCAGATGGAAGTTGGATCTTCGGGGAGAAGGGAGCCGGTTGGCATCTGATCCTCTTGCTGGGTCTCTTCCTCCTTCCTTCGATCTTCTAACATGTTCCAGTTCAACTTCTTCTTGGCCTCATCGTCCACCCTTACAGGAGGAGCCCTCTTTCTTCTGCTACTCATTTTTAAATGCTGAAAAAAAGACCACTCAATGATTACCAAGTTTAAGATTCAAGGGGTGATTATATATATATATATATATAATTGTTTACTTACGCTGTCTGGCTGGTAAACTATCTGAAGTTGACTATATTGTGTCCCATTTTACACTGAACACTTTCAGTTGGGATGATGTGATGTTCAGTTACTGGTTGCAATTTCATTCACTGCTGTGCTTGTATATCACTTGTGTTTCTCAATCATTTTCATGTCAAAGACCTTCAATTAGATACACATTAGGCGTTACAAGATGTGGTCAACTGTTATTACCCGTCTATACTATAGTTGAGAACTCTGTGAAAATGTGATTAAAACAGTCATTATAGTACATTTTCTGATGGTGATAACATCTAACAAGGTGATAACAAGGAGGTGGCTGACCTGCCTCCTCCCGAATGTCAGAAAAACTAAGGAGCTGATTGTGGACTTGAGGAGGGGATTACAACCAAGAAAGGACGCGCCGTTGGTGATTAATGGGGCTTCTGTCGACAGGGTGAGCAGCTTGAAGTACCTGGAAGTCCACATCACAAAGGACTTAACATGGACTACACACACAGACACTCTGGTGAGAAAGGTGAGGCAGCGTCTTTACCACCTCAGGCAGCTGAAGAAATTCAGTGTCTAGGTGAGGAGCCTCAAGTCCTTCTACTCTGGAGCAGTGGAGAGCATCCTGACAGGCAACATCACTGCCTGGTTTGGGAACTGTACTGCTCAGGACAGGCGGGCCCTGCTGAGGGTGGTGCGTTCAGCCGAACGTACCACTGGAACCACCCTCCCCTCCCTGCAGGACTGATACTCCAGAAGGTGTAGTAGCAGAGGCCACAGGATCATGAAGGATCCTCATCACTCCAACAATGGACTGTTCCAACTGCTGCGGACAGGCAAGCGCCTCCGCAGCCACACAGCATGGACACTAAGATTGAGACAGAGTTTCTTCCCGCAAGCCATAACGACTGTCAAAGCTGAAATCACCCAGGGTCCTGAAATCACCTGAGACACTGACATAGGCCCCACTGCCTTACTGTACTGTATGCAGCATACTGTACTGCATACTGTATCACTGTCCTGGGTTACTGCATACTGTGCTGTATTGCTGTTCTGTTTGGTGTTACTCTATCGCTGTGTCGTACTGTTGTATACTGTACTGTATATCTCCATACACACTTTATTCACATGCACTTTACTGCACATATCTGTATATACAAATAGCCTATCCCAGATACATAACTCTATTCCCTTTACTTCTATTTTGTACCCCCACTCTGTATTACCTTTTTGAGTCTTATTTTATTTATATTATTCTATTCACTAACTACATTACGTTTCAGGAATCAGTTAATTTCAGTAAGTTAGTTTGGTAGAAATAAGGTTAGCTATTATGTTCGGTTTAGAAGCTATTGTGCATAATCTCCGGGTGCGTTGCAATGTCATTTCACTATGTATATGAACGTATGGATATGTGACAAATAAACCTCTGGAATCTTGTAAATAATTGTTTAAATTGATTCTTTACTATTAAATCATTTTGCTGAAGACCCCCTGGAACCTCTTGAAGGACCACTGGTGGTCCTCGGACCCCACGTTGAACGTTCTAAACCACATGCCTGAACAGCATGTTATTATTATGCCTTTCATAAGCAGACATTTCTAGCACTTAAACAGTCCAGTGCATTGCATACAAAATCACATATTGTGATTACCGCAAGACAACTGAATGGGCAATGTACCGTGGGAAACTTGTATATTTCCTTCCGCATGACTAAACGATAGCACTGCCTAAAGAGAATTGGCTCTGTTTTGTTTTTGTTTTTATTTGGCTCTACCGGTTTTACACCATGAAATACGAAGATGAGCACGTCTTACCTGTTCTGCCTTCCACGAACACGCCTGTGCTTCAGCTCCGCTGCGTTAAAACGAATGTTCTTAGTCACCAATTCCAGAAAACTGTGCAATTCGGCCGCATCACAATCACATTTCCACTTCAATGTTGTTGTCCGCCATGTTTAAATGCAGGAAGTGACGTCAGCGAAAATGCCGGGCGGCTGCGTTCCTCTTAATATGATCTTATCACCTATTTTATTTTATTTTAATTTTAATTTTTTATTCTTCTCTCAGTTTTTCCTTTTAACATTTCAATTCATTTTACTATTAATTCAATTGCTATTGTGGACTTTATTGCGATAAACATGATGATGGAACCTATATGCTCGCTGTTCTTTTCAACTGATTTTCTACCCCGACGTTGTTTGATATATTTTGATGAATAAAAATGAGGAAATAATTATAAAAAAATAAAAATAATAATAATTAAATTACATTTTAAAAGGATCCACTCGCAAAATTGGGAAAATAAATAGCGGTACCAAAAAAAAAAAAAAACAACCACACGGTGGCAGCAAAGTCGGCCCTTTTTATTTGCGCTGGAGCAGTGGATCAAACGATCCGACAGGAATAATGTACGAAAGATTAGAAGTTTTAACACGTCGGAGTTCGCACTCCCCCCCTATTCTGATCCCACTGTGTGTTCCGGTCGATTTGTCTCTTTTTTTTTTGTGTTGTTTTTTTCGAAGCCCACACTGTGCAACCCGCGGGGGAGCCCGAATCACTCAACTCCAATTGATTGGCGGTCGGCGGTGCCGCCAACGCCGAGCGGGTTTTATTTGCCGTCGTCCTGTCACGCAGGTGCGTCCGCATCATTAAAAAGCGATGGGTTGTGTTTCTGCGACCAGGGGACACTGCAGTCGCTGTGACCCGCTTTCGAGATGCAGTGATGGAGCGCAGGAGAAGGGGGCAGCTCATGATCAGCGCAGGGAGAGGGAGAGGGAGAGCGAGAGAGAGAGAGGGAGAGAGAGGGAGAGAGGGAGAGAGAGAGAAGCCTCCCCTGCCTCCCCTTTCCCAAGCTGCCGGGTTCCAGTTTGGGCGATTCGCGAGACCGAGGGGGACGGTTCACCCTGGACGCCGGGGCTGCAGGCAGGTACGTGGAGAATGCCAATTAGATTTGGCGCTTTGCAGACGGACGGCTACCGCGCCTTGGATGGGGACGTCCTCCCAAATCCGAACGCCGGCTGCGGACGTGCGGCTGCCGTGCACGACCCTTGAGGTGCACCCCTGTTATTGGCGAGCATGTGCTGGAAGTCTGTCCCCCCCCCCCCACATGAAGCGGGGGGCTAAGTTGCTGCGGCTGCAGCTGTCAAACGCTCGGAACAGAACTAAAATGTCATGTAGCGCAATGCAAAGCTGTTCCAACCATCCCTGATGCGAATGCCATGTTCGTAGTCGTGCAGAACAGTATTTATGTCTCTTACAATTAATATATGTGACAAAAGCTGGTGATCGGCAGTGCTCGGGAAAGCAGCCCTGTCCGTGGTGCTGAACCCAGAAACCAGGACGGTCGCCACCGGGGAAATAACTTTTAGCTCTTTTGCTTGAAGACCTTCTGACTTGATCCTCGTCGACATCTCCGGGCTGGTGGTCCTTCTTTCTGTCCGTGCGGAGCGCCGCTTAATGTTCGCCTCATCTAAAACCCCTCGCACGTTTGCGGATGATTTCGGTCCGCACGTCAGCGTTTAGTGGTCGCTTGGTATTCTGAACGTCTTCTCAGTTAAGTTTCCCTAAAATAATCGTTTTTATTCTAAACGGCAAGTAGAAAGATAACACAGCCTGTGTGTGTGTGTGTGTGTGTGTGTGTGTGTGTGTGTGTGTGTGTGTGTGTGTGTGTGTGTGTGCGTGCGCGTGAGTGCGTGTGTGCGTGTGTGTCTGTCATCCACAGCAGGACTACATTAAGGGGACGGCTGGCCGAGTTGAAAGCTGCCTCATAGAGAGCAGAGTGCATGGACCTCTGTCGTGGCCAAGTGGACATGATTCTACAGTTGGCCAGCATCTCACAACGAGGAATATGATTTCCCCCACCGCGATAAGCGCCTTCTATGTCCCGCTTTTAATGCTGGAGGCATTTGTTTTGTCCTATGGCAAGCACGAGAGGTCACTGGTGCCCAGGGCTGCCACCCGCCTGGTTGCCAGGATGGACGGAGATATCATAATCGGCGCCCTCTTCTCGGTTCACCACCAGCCCTCGGCGGAGAAGGTGGCGGAGAGGAAATGCGGCGAGATCCGGGAGCAGTACGGCATACAGAGGGTGGAGGCCATGTTCCACACCTTGGACCGCATCAACTCGGACCCCAACCTGCTGCCCAACATCACCCTGGGCTGCGAGATCAGGGACTCGTGCTGGCACTCCTCCGTGGCCCTGGAGCAGAGCATTGAGTTCATCAGAGACTCGCTCATCTCCCTCAGGGACGACAAGGACGGCTCCAAGTGGTGCATCGAGGGGGTCCCGTCCAGCCAGCCCCCCCCCACCAAGAAGCCCATCGCGGGGGTGATCGGCCCGGGTTCCAGCTCCGTCGCCATCCAGGTCCAAAACCTCCTGCAGCTGTTCAACATCCCGCAGATCGCTTACTCTGCCACCAGCATCGACCTGAGCGACAAAACCTTGTTCAAGTATTTCCTCAGGGTCGTGCCCTCGGACACTCTACAGGCCCGGGCCATTTTGGACATTGTCAAACGATACAACTGGACCTACGTGTCAGCCGTGCACACCGAGGGTGAGAAACAACCTGTCTGACTGTCATCGTTACTGCGTCCTTTCTTTCTGTTGGGTGTAAAAGTAGATTAAAGAGAGGTTCAGGTATCTACCTATCTATCTATCTGTCTGTCTATCTATCTGTCTGTCTGTCTGTCTGTCTGTCTGTCTGTCTGTCTGTCTGTCTGTCTGTCTATCTATCTATCTATCTATCTATCTGTCTATCTGTCTGTCTGTCTGTCTGTCTGTCTGTCTGTCTGTCTGTCTGTCTGTCTGTCTATCTATCTATCTGTCTGTCTGTCTGTCTATCTATCTATCTATCTATCTATCTATCTATCTATCTATCTATCTATCTATCTATCTATCTATCTATCTATCTATCTATCTATCTATCTATCTGTCTATCTATCTGTCTATCTATTTGTCTGTCTGTCTGTCTGTCTGTCTGTCTGTCTATCTACCTATCTATCTATCTATCTATCTGTCCTTTCACAGGTTAAGTGGCATCTAATCCCCACAGCGAATTTTGTGCAAGTGTATGATTTATTCGACGGAGATATGGAGCGAATGAGTCGCAACACAAACGCCTTCAATCATATGAATCCTCCGTGCATCAAATACTTCCGAGACATGAGCAATTGTGCTGTGCTGTCTTGAATATAGGACACTTAGCATCAGCCTCTCCAGTAGAAACAAGAAAACATTGCAGGTGTACTGGGAACCAAAACCACTGCTACTACCACCACTAATTAACAATTATAGTACCTCAAGGGATAACACCAGCTATCACAATATGTGATGGTAATTACTAGTCATATTCAAGGTTATTTAGAGGTGAGACCATCCCACAACTTCCATAGATGCATCAAACCAAACACAAAAGCAGGAGGCGAAGGAAGGAGCGCCCAGTGGAACCGCTTCCTTCTCCTGTGCACGAAACCATCTTAAACGTTTCCCTCTCTCCCCTCAGGTAACTACGGGGAGAGCGGGATGGAAGCCTTCAAGGAGCTGGCGTCCCAGGAAGCCCTGTGCATCGCCCATTCCGACAAGATCTACAGCAACGCCGGGGAGAAGCACTTTGACAGGCTGCTGAGGAAGCTGCGCGAGCGGCTGCCCAAGGCCCGGGTTGTTGTCTGCTTCTGTGAGGGAATGACGGTGCGCGGGCTGCTCATGGCCATGCGGCGCCTCGGCGTGGCGGGGGAGTTTCTCCTAATTGGCAGGTTTGCTTCGCTTTTCTCCCCTCCTCGGATTGTGAGCTTCTTTATTTAATTTTTTTTTACTGCGGTGTCGTTGGACGAAACACGGCTCTAGGGCGGAAGAAGAGGTGAAAATGATATGGCTTCCCCCCACTTCCTCTTTCCTCAAGTTCACGTCTTTTAACAGATTTCAGCCATTGAACTAATGTTCAAGAAGCGAAGCTGACTCATTAGGAGCCCCGTCCACTTCCAGTATAGAATTGGGAAGCTGAGCCAGCCGCCATACACGGGGCATCACTCACATTGACTGTGAACGTCGGTCGGCCTCACAAAATCTTGTGACCGTCTTATGTGAAACCTCGACCCTTCTTTTCCTCCCTTCCTTTCTCCATTTTTGTGCATTTCGTATATTTTAGCGCTTTCCACGTGCAATTGAATGGAAGTGATCCTCCGAAAATGGTGACCGGAGTCCCTAGCAACCCATGGCAACTCTCAAGTTTCCCGAGCCCTATAGGTCAAATAAAAAAAAATTACAAAATTATTCTTAAAAATTCGAATAAATTAATAAAATTAAAAAAATATATGTAATTATTATCATAGAAAACATAATCAATTATATAAATAATAGTAAATAAAATACGATAAATTTGTCATTTTGTATTTCAGTGAGATACTCAGCTGCCATGATACAATTTGTGAGAACTGAAACGGTTGCATGGTGGCGATCAGAGCAAGCTCGTGCCTTTTTTATTTGGAAAATACAGTTTACAGGCGCTCAGATCACCATGGGGATATTTACATCTCACCATCTCACTCAGTAAGGGGTTATACTCTGAATGCCACACTGAAAAAATATAATTGGATCAACGTACAAAAAAAACAACCCCTTATTTCTTAGGTGTGAAATTGAGGAATTAATTATTTTTTGTTTTTCAGTTTATGCAATGACTCCAATCCAATTTTTTTTTTTCTCGGTGCGTTCTGCAGATTACTATCACCAAAAAACACAACCCTAAAACCCTGACGCACACACCAAACCCTCTACGAAGAAAGTCCACGGGCACGCCACAGCGAATGAAGGTGTAAATGCGTTTGTGTCTCGATTGACGCTCCATGGCCGAGTTAAATGTGTGTCACGGATATGGAATGAAGCATTACGATGACAACATTTTTCCTTTCCATCAAAACAAGAAGGAACAACTTGCGTGACACCCCGGAGACCGTCCAACAAACCCCCCTCCCACATACAGAAATTCCCGTCCCATTTTCCGAGCGCAGCGTAGTAAATTATAATTCTGATGTGAAATCCGCTGTCATGGCATTCGGCGAGGTTTACGCAGGGTTCAGACGGAGCTAAAATAATTTGGAGGAAAAAAAAAAAAGCATTCTGCGCGGGGAGTGGAGTTCCACTGGAAGCAGAAGACGCTTTGAGTCAGGCTCAGTCATGAATAATACATTCACACAGCGAGTTCTCCCTCTCCCTGTCAGATCACAGGCAGGCAGGGCTAATATGGGATAGCACCTCCAGCGCAAAGCCGGGGAATGAGGACGAGCGAGCGTCAGGGCTCATATCAGCGCTTCTACCAGACGTCTCCTCCGTGCGCCGTCTGCGCCCGCCGCCTGCGCACGGCGGGCGCGGCACCTGAAACGCGGCAAAAAAAAAAAAAAGGGGGCACACCGCTCACAAAATACTGTGTTGTTCACAAAGTTTGGTGGGAGCTGGAGCGAGGAGTAAAAAGCGGTGGAAGCCGGAATAGATTCCCGAGGCCCAGATGGCGAGTGACCCTGCCCGTACGGGGTCAAGTCGCAGCGCGCGCGCCGGGCTCCTTCCGGGTTGAATTTTCGCCCCGGGGCCCGACGGAGAGGAAGGAGGACAGGAGGTTTGGCGCGGCGGGGCGCGGGCTCTTTCTGGGTCAAGGAGACGACCGGAAAAAAAAAGGAAGGAATGTTTTTTAGAGCATTGCGGATACTTGCGCGGGGCCCGTCGAAAGCGCCCGAGGTGCTGGCCCGCCCGCCTCCCGAGCCGCGCGGAGGCCGAGGACGCCGCGGACGGAGCCCACTCAGCTCCGTTACGGGGCTCCCCCTCCGCTCCGCGCTGCGGAGACAAAGCGGCCGATGAGCCGCTTTGTCTCAGGCTGGGACTCGGGAAAATCCTTAAAATCACTGCGGTTCATTGTGCTGCATGTTGCACTTGCGTTGACAAACTGATTCATTCATGGATTCATCCATTAAAACCTTTGTTTACTGTACACAGGGAACTCACTTTTACAGGAGGCTTGAGCAATAAAAGAATAGACAATTATAAACTTGCACTGACCCGGATTAAACCAATAAAATGCAGCTAAAATAATAAACAAAGAAATTAAAAAATAAATGACTCGAACCATAAAATCACTTTTAATTGTTAATCAAACAATTCAAACCAACCCCATACCGCTTGTGGTACTGTCGTTATAAGTAAGGATTTCTGAGATACGTACTGCACCCCCTCTCTATTAAATTCCCCATTTCACCGATCATTCACCGAGGGCTGACATCGGGCTCCGTGTGATCTCAAAGTCCATTGTTTCGTCAGTGTAGACTTCCAGAACGTGCTGTGCATCACTATTTGCGCCCGCTGACGTCAGAGCAGTAGGCTGTTGGCAGATATTGTGTTGGAGTAGTGAGGGTGTGATGCTGGGAAGCAGATGGCAAGGTGCTTTGGAGGCCGTCATGAAGGATGGCCTTTGTCGCTTCGGTCTTAAAATGCAGCTCCGACAAAAGCGCGGCACAGTGCGCCGTGTTGGCAGAGAGGGTTTGGGTTTCATCGCCTTTGTACCTTTGTCTAAATTTGCCCTCATATTTGGGCGGCGGAAACACAGAATATATCGTTTTATGCCATTCTCGTTCAGAATATTCTATTTTCAGTGATGATTTATTACAGAAAGAGTTTTATTTGGGGCATCTTGGCGCATATTGTTTCCCTTGCCCTGACTTATATAATGGAAGTGATGCAACGCTGCATAATGCATCGTTTTGTGAAAAAACTGCATTAGAATATCACAAATGGTCTTCCCACTCATGTATGGATTAGATCTCACCCATCGAACACCAAGCTTTGTTTTGTCCACATGATCCTCCGCGAGTGGATTAACAGCAGAATCGTATTCCTCCCGAGCCCCGCGTGCCTCGCGTCGCCTCTGGCAGCGTCGACGCAACACTCCCAAATCCAACCAACGGGCGCAGAGTCTGTGCCGAGGGTCTGGACACGTTCCCTTTCACAGCAGACTGTTCCGCCACAGTCCTTATCTGTGAATTCTCACCCGACTTGTGATTCTATCTCGGACTTGGAAGGCACGTCGGGCGGGGGCAGAGTTTCGGGAGGAGGCCGAAGGGGGAGGAAAATGACACGGTTCAGCTACTCCTGCCATGTCGATTTTGCTCATTTTTATACGATCGATAATGTCAATAAATGAAGCGGTGGAGGAGGAGCGCCGGGGCCTCGGTGGCGTAAAACCGGTGCGCGGAGAAAGCTGCGGTACGGCAGGTGCTCATAGAACGATGGGAAAGAAACGTACAAGGAAGATAAGATCCATCCAAAGCAGATACTGAAGGGCGCCCTCGGCACTCTGGTCATCACAGGACGAGAGTCGTCAAAATAAAGTGAGATTCAAAAGTCCTTTATTGTCTCGGTTGAATTAAATAGCCAACATGTTTAGACTGAAAGTGGTCCTGGCGTGTCAAGGTGAACAGGTGACACCTGACCCATACAGACATGGCCAATGGGTCAAAAGAGGGTCACAGGGTAAAATAAGAAAAAAAATATTTAAAATATATAAAAATAATACATATTGTAGAAAAGGAAGGAAAACAGGTGTTTTCCCTCTGTTTTCCATTATTTTTTGATCCATTATTATTTTTTGAGCTTTTTGACCACATTCAGCCGTGACAATAAATGTGTAAATCATGTGTAAATGACCTTCCCGCTGGACGATGCCTTGAGGTAGCACAACATTAGAGCTGCAACTTACAATTTCATCCTGGATTCATCTGTTGATTATTTTCTCGATTAATCGATTCGTTGTTTTGTCCATAAAATGTCAGAAAATGCCCAAGGCCACGTCCTCAAATGTCTTGTTTTGTCCACAACCCAAAGATAATAAATGCAAATATTTGCATTTAAGAAGCTGAAATCAGAGAATTTGGACATTTTCTTCTTAAAAAATTAAGCAAAACAATTAATAAATTATATATATAATTATATATATAATATATATAATTATATATATATATA